>NC_056732.1:679896351-680003851 GCF_019279795.1 Protopterus annectens | reverse complement strand
AATCTGTTCAAAGCAGCTCAATCCATGTAGTGGAGAGAGACAGAGAGAGAGGAAGAAAAAAAAACAAACAAATAAACAAACAAACACACATCCATCCATCCATCCATCCATCCAGTAAATATAAAGTAGTTCAGAAACTAAACACACAGACACCCCAGGTTGACCAAGGGAACACAGCAAACTGTATCCAGAAGAGACGACATTCCCACAACAGGTATGTGAAGTATATATGCATGCAATTGAATGTAGTACTTGGTCCATAATAATGGGATAGATGATGTGGAGTTATTTATATGTGCCATCAGGTGTTGTTGTAATGATGTCCAGCTGAACAACTAATATGGACAATAGTGTCTGTCCCTATGGGCAGTGAACCATACCTGTCAACTGTGCAGATCAGCACTGACTAACAAGATGTAAGCCATCATAGTGTGTGTTGTGTACTGCAAGACATATGTATTAGTGTGGCCAATAGCTGGTGGTGGAAGTAATGCTGTTATGATGGACACATGAGTTTCAGAGCCCACCACTTGCAGGACAGTCATGTTAACAAGTAATGTAGCATGTACAAATGCCATAGGTGTGTAATAAACTTACCTGTAATCTGTCCCTACATATATATCCCCCTAATGTTAGGCTGTGTCCACATGTGACACCTGTCTATGTTATATCACACACACGCAAAACTCATATCAAGGGTTGGGAGGGTGGCCTAATGGTTAAGGTGTTTGCCTTATAAACACAAGGTGCAGGGTTTGAGTCTCACGAGGGATAATTGGCTAGGCTTAAAATGGCTCAAAAGGGCAGTTAGCCTAGTATGAACCTATGAACAGTGCAGCTGTGCAGGATGGAGAGTTAGAGAGTGTGGCCCTGATGTTTGACTGCACTATATATATATATATATATATATATATATATATATATATATATATATATATATATATATATATATATATATATATATATATATATATATATATATACGTGTATGTCTACAGATATGCAGACACACATAAATATATATATATATATATATATACACACACACACACACACACACACACACACACACACACACACACACACACACACGCAAAACTCATTCCCCCGGATTTACTAATCTTCCGTGCAGGACTAGCTTAGTCCTGCATAGAAGCGGCCGTTTAGGAGCAGGACAGCAGTGAGCCATGCGTACTAATGAAGGTGTGCTGCCTGAGCTCCTAATCTTACATGGAGTGTGTAAGAGTGCAGCGGCCATGTCTGAGAGCAGAGCTTTCAGAATATACACACTTCCGCAATGAAGAACAGCAGAAAGCCCAAAAAGAATGAGCGAGACCACTCATAGGTGTCCGCATACCCCCAGAAACATCCCCCCATGTGTACAACAGCAATAGTAAACACAAACAATATAAAGATACATTTTTTTTAAGAAACTGATTAAATCTAACCATAGGTGTATGGGTTTGCCCATCGCTTAGCTACAGTTAATGCAGCTTAAATGGCTGAAGAGGATAAAAAGGAAGATATATGCAAATGAAGCAATATAGCAATAGTGTAGTGGGCAGAGCATTCGCCTTACGAGCAGGCATTTCCGATTCGAGTCCCACTGCAGCATAGTCCATTTTCCATGTCAAATCACATTATGATCAATATTTTAGTTGCATAACCTACTAAATAATATATATTTGTGAAATGGAGTACTGCATTAAATGCAGATGTGAGGTGTCAGTGTCATAATGTTGCAAAATCCACAGATAATCACGTGCCCCATGCAGTATATGTACACAGAAATCATGGATACAAATGGAAGGTAAAATGTGTAATGAATGATAGCACCATTCTCCCACCTTCCCAAGAACCATTAGACATTATTGTCTAAATCAGTGCAGTGGTAAGCGGGAGTAAGCGCTAGTAAGCAAGTGTAAGCACTATTAAGCAGTAGTAAAGCGGGAGTAAGCATATGTAAGCACTAGTAAGCGGGTATAAGCCCATTTGCACAGGGGTAAGCAATGCACGCCCAGGTTAAGCAATATGGAAGCTAACTCTCTGTAAGCATATTTAACCAGAGGTTAGCATACCTTACCCTCACGCATACCTATGCAAGCCTGCTTACAGGCCTAGCAACAAAATGAACAGCCTTGCAAGTCTTGATCCCAGGACCCTATATAATATAGTCACAGTAGTTAACCACCAAGCCATCACAGCAGTACATAAGAATGAGGTAACACCAAACAAACCTTCACTATAGTAAAATCAAACTGAACATGTGAATGGAATCAGTATATACTCATATGTTCTATAACCTACTACATAACATAAATATGTGAACTGGAGTACTGAAGTATGCCCTGATGTAAGGTGCAATTGTCATAGAGTGTTGAATTCCCCTATTAAACACAAGGACCCCATACAGTGTATGTACACATGAATCATGGATATCACACATATAGATGTAATGAATAATAAATCAATGCCAAAAAGGAAATATAATGCAAAGTCAATTTTAAGCAGTGCTAAGCATTACACAGGCCAGCTTAGGAGGTGTAAGCAATGTGTAGGCCAGCTAACTCAATGTGTCCAGTGGTATAACCCTTTAAACAATGCCAACCTTAGGTAAGCAGGTTTTCCCATAGCTTAGCCTTTTCAAAACCGGCCAATCACGGAAAGGTGCGGGAATTCGGCCCTACTTAAACACAACAGGCAGGAATACATCTCATAATTGGTTGTAGCTTCCCCTTGCAGGCACCATGGCAGAAAGGGGTGAGGGAGTGCACTTCCGGGTGCAGCACTGGGGCATCCAGGAGGCCAGAGTCATGGCAAGACTCCAGACCATGAGCAGAGACTGCTGCAGGGTCAGTACCAGGATTCCCAATATAAGATGGAAGCCTGGGACCATTTTGCCCATGACCTCAGCAGTGCCACTGGCATACCATGACCTGGTGAGTAGGTCAGGTATCACTATGCCGACCTGAAGAGGTGAAGGGGATCTCTTGGATCAGCGGATCCAAGAGGCTAGGACAGCAGGGGTTGTCCCAGCTGTGTGTAAGTATCACCCCACTACCTGTTTAATAATTGCCAGCTCATGCATAGTATGGCTAGGTATGGCTAAAAATTACTCTTATGTCCTTCACAGAGGCAAGTGAGCGGGCCGTGAACCAGGAGGCCCATGGATGTCACCTGGAGAGGTTGCGACGCGAGACAGGTCAGTAATACTCTTGCATGTACTGTCATACGAAATTAATCTAAAAGTATTAGTAAATTAAGTGCCAGTATAAAACCTGTATTGTTTAAGGCAAGTACTGCATACTCCAGAGAATATGGCAGGAAGAGTCTCATATAGTTTGCATGTAAATAAAAGCATAATAGCCTGACAAAAAAGGTCTAACTGCTGGATTGCATGTGTATACTCTGGTATCAAATGATAATGTAGATTTGCAATCATTTAATAGTACTGTTGTATTAAGCACTGTTACTCACACTGTGCAACATAAATAGAATGCAACATGGATGGGTATGTCACATGTGAACTCTTTGTTGGGACCACATTGCCCTTGTCTGTGAAGTAATGAATGGGAATATGGGGAAGTATGGCATGTATAATTGTGGAGGTGGTCAGGTTTGGTAGATATCAAATAAGAAAACTGGAAACACTCTAAAACAACAAATGTTTAATCCAAATTCAAGTTTGCAAGTAAACACTTTCACATTCAAGGCTTCTTCAGGTGAAATAAATACTATCAATTAAAGAACATAACTTAAATACATTTTAAAAAGTCACTTGACTCTAATTACACCTTCTGATGCAACATATTTAAATAAGGATTTAAAGTACAACTGTCATTAAGACCAGGTGGCACAAATGCACTCATTCTGAAAATCCATCTCGTCTCTTCATTTTCAGTTAAAAGTTTTATATTCCCACCCCGCAATGCAGATAAAGGGGGAGGCATTTCTGTAATGAGTAAAGATTTATTTATGGAAAAAATGAAGCTTATGTTGCAAGGGGATGAATATAGTAACTATACAAGGAGTGAACGTAATCACTTATGTCTCAAATTAATGGAAGCATTGAATGTTTTCCATGATAGTGGTAAGCTTGATGATAGAACGTTTGACTATTTGTTTGTAGAAAATCAAAAAATACCTCTTATTTATGGGATACCTAAGCTGCACAAGGATTGGACTAACCCATTCATGAGGCTGACTGTGTCTGCTCGTGAGTGGGTTACAGAACCCCTGTCTAAGTTTCTAGAGAAAAATTTAAGACCTGTATTAGAGAAAAGAGAAACTATTTTAAAAGAGACTAACATCTTTTTAAAACAGTTGTATGGATGGTCAAGTGGACAACTTCCTATTAGTTCCCATATGGTGACAATGGACGTTGAGTCATTGTTTACATCAATACCTCACATATATGGTGTTGAATGTGTCAGAATATTCTTGGAGAGGTTTTCAGACTGTGATACTGAGAAGATCAGACTATTGTGTGACCTATTAAAAAATGTTTTTAACATCAAATATTTTTATTTTTGACACTAGTCTGCATTATCAAGAAAGAGGAGTAGCAATGGGAACAGCAGTTGCAAATACCTATGTGAATATTGTCATGTACATGTGGGAAGAGACATATGTGTTGTCTTTGACCAATCCTTTTAAGAAGTGTATTAAGTTTTATAAAAGATTTGTCAATGATCTTTTTGTTGTGTGGGAAGGTAATTGAGATGAATTTGAACAGTTTATATTATATGTTAATGGAACTACTACTTTTCTAAGATTCAAACATGATATATCTAAGGAACAGATTACATTCCTTGATGTAAAATCAAGGAAGGATGAGCAGGGTACAGTATATACAGAACTATACAGAAAGGAGGGTACAGTATATACAGAACTATACAGAAAGGAGGTTAAGTGTAATCGTTACTTGCATCGTAATAGCATGCACCCTCCATTTATGTTTGAGAATATAAGAAAAAATCATATGCAACGAGTATTTAGACTAAATACTGTACATGATAGGATGTCTGAACAATTGGATGTTGTGGTCTCTGACTTTTTAAATAGGGGTTACCCAGAGGCTGAAGTCTGGGTTGCTAATAGGAGCATACAACAGCAAAGACTAAGCAGAGGGCTTCATCCCTATTTTGGTAGTGAGAGTCAGGATAGAGTTAGAGCAGGACCACAAGTAAATAAAATGAGGTGTATGCTTACCTATAACAGGAACACAGAAGCAGTAAAAAATATTATTAGGCAGCATTGGTCAATTTTAAGGGATGTCCCAACATTAAAGGAAATAGTAGGGGATCCACCAGCTTTTGAGTACAAAAGGAAGAACACTTCAAAACAGATGTTATGTTATAAGGAGCAACCCAAGGAATTCTTTAAGGGAGGAAATGTGAAACAAGGTACATTTAAATGTGGGAATTGTGTTTACTGCAAGCATATGTTCACAGGGAAATCCATTACACATCCCATGACAGGTAGAGAGTTTGTTTTACATGCATATGGGAATTGCAACACTAGCAATTTAATATATTTAACTAAGTGTGAAATCTGTGATGCTTTTTATGTGGGTATGACAAACAGGAAATTTAAAGTGTGTATAGCCTGTCATCTCAGTGATATTAGACATAGAGTAGTTACAAATGCTTTTAGTAAACACATTATAGAGAAAGGTGATCAACATAGTTTTAAGTTTATGATTTTAAAAGTAATTTATAGACCATTGCAAGGTGGGAATATAAAACTTTTAATTGAAAATGAAGAGACAAGATGGATTTTCAGAATTAGAGCATTTGTACCACCTGGTCTTAATGACAGTTTTACTTTAAAGCCTTATTTAAATATGCTGCATCAGAAGGTGTAATTAGAGTCATGTGATTTTTTAAAATGTATTTAAGTTATGTTGTTTAAGTGATAGTATTTATTTCGCCTGAAGAAGCCTTGAAGATGAAAGTGTTTACTTGCGAACTTGAACTTGGATTAAACATTTGTTGTTTTAGAGTGTTTCCAGTTTTCTTTCTCTTTTTTGGATGTGATTTTGTGACTGAGAACTGGTTAACTGCCTCACAGCTGTTTTTTTGGATACAGGTTTGGTAGATATAGAGGACAGCCTACTGGGGTGGTATGTGAAACATGTGATGGGTAAACACCCTGGATGGTGTGTATGGTCTGTGATGTGGACGCCCCATGGTCCCCAATATGGACACAATGGGAACAAGCCTCCCACCCACTGCTACTCACAACACCAGTCCACATCCTGAAGGTGCCTGGCCTGGAGGCTGAGCAGGAGGAGCATGTAGGCCCTGTGAATGTGTACTGGATGCCTCAAGGTGATGTAGCACATCCCACATGTGTCTGTGGAGCTCGTTATGGAACAGACACAGGGGGACAACATCCCCTGAGTTGGTTCCACTTGACAGTATTGCTGGACCAGTACATGAGGAGGCCCCATGGTGAGTAACACATGTGATGTTGCCTGGTAACATGGGCAGATGAGTCTGGAGAGGTGGTTCTGCTGGCCAATCGTACATATACATGCTATTGTGTCACTGTTATAGAACATATGTCGGTAGTAATAGTCTACACAATCCTGGAACATGTCCAACAGCATGCATAGATAACCCCGATAACACAGAATGTCAGATCTTCAGAAAACACATAGCAAGCATACCACAGGCATATATGGAACCATTGTGGCCCTGACAATGGCATGCAAGTGAATAGTCTGTAACAGGCCAACAATGATAGTGTCCACACAGGGAACATGGCTACAAACACATTGCACAAAGCATGGTACAGTACAATATCTGCCCCATTGATATGTATGCTGTGGCCATACCTATTGAGTTGTGTATACAGTTTGTTGTTGCTGATATGGTGGGGGGTGACAGTGATGTGTATTAAGAACTGTGGTAACCTTGCTGCATGACTTGCTCAGACCTGTGTCCATCTTTATGTCGTTCAGGCACGATGTTCCATGGAAGGCTGCCAGTGTACACAGCAGCTGAAAATGAAATTCTGCTGAATGACCTCATACAGCACTATGCAATCTTGTTTGGCTGAGCCACCCATGATCAGCAGGAGCACACCGCCCTGTGGAATGACCTAGTCCACAGGGTCAATGATGTCGGACTGCACAACCGCAGTTATGAGCAGGTCTGGCATCATTGTTCTGACCTGCTTCACAATGCCAGTTGTCATGCTGCTGCAGTCCAGGTGGATCACCTTGCCACAGGTGCGGCCATGCCATCCATCCCCCGGATGCATGTGGAGGAGTTCCTAGACAGCCTTGTGGCACCTGCCCATTGGCACAGTCACCAACCGCCAGACACCTTTGTGTAGGTGGGTGCCACCCACACACTGGCTGAGGAGCATGCAGGTAAGGCCACAGGGCACATCAGTAAATCACTGTTGCATATACATCCACTTTAGTACAGGTAGATCATTCATATCTGACATGTCGCAGGTATATTTTGTTGCTGCATAGTAGTGATAAACAGATGTGCATATGTGGTAGTATTGTGGGCATGTACTTTTGATGTATTGTAATGCTGCATCAACCCTGTAGCAATGCCACAGGTGTGGCCACTGACTTTGCATCTCTCACCCTCTTATGTAGGTCCCTCCGGGATACCACCAAGGCAGCAGCCTGTAGCTGGTGAGTATGGTTTATGTAGATTCTTGCCAATACACTGGGCTTGTAATAGCCATGGTATATTCCATGCACACCTCTAACACACCTACCCAGAATTCATGCTGTACATGTGCATGTATTGTTGCTGTTAAATGCACGGCATCACAGGGGTGACCATGATGGGGTATTGAAAGGGTATGTCAGACACCTGCATGATAACTAACATCCTATCATTGTGGAATGTGTCCACAGGGAGTAACATAATGGTGGGAGACATGGCCTACAGTAGGAACATGTTTTGAACAACACCCATATACAGTGCAACACCAGTGTATATACCTGTAGGACAATGGCAACTGCTGCAGAGTTACACTATGGCATAAGGCATTACTGTGGTCCACATTATCAGCTGAGACTAGGTTGTAACATGTGGTGTTCAGTTTATGGGACACTGCAAAGTGACACACATGTGTAGGCCTTACTTGTCATCCATCTGCAAAAAGGCTGAAGGAGGGGGGTGTCAGCATGACACACCAGTGCACTGCAGCAGGGAACCTAATGATGCTAATAATGGCTGTATCTGCACATAGTCAGGTTCAGGAACTGTGGCTGACATAACCCTACCCCAACAGCAATAATGACGGCAGTGTGTGATCACCAAGGGATGTGCACATGAGTAGACCTTGCAATCATGCAGATTAGGAGGACATGTGTAGGGCATACTGAACATACACTGGCAAATGCAGATGGCCCATGCTGGTATACCCCTACCAGAAGTAGTGACTGTTGTAGTACACATAACAAGAAGTGCTACAAACCGTCATGATAAGGGTGTGCACACATATGCCCACACAGAGTGTATGCATTGTGGTCAGCATCTGCACACCTAACACAGTCTGTAGACACTGCATGTGAAAGTATAGGACTATGTCACATATTGGGCTCATGTACTGTTAAGATTTGAGGTGATGTGGTCCCATGGCAGATCAAGGATGGGTGCGTCATATCAATAAGGGTGTGTACACCCCCCATAGCCATGGTATGCTCTAATGGTTGTCAGTGTAAGAGTTTTGGATTGGTCATACATGGTCCACTGATGCTGAGAGCTGTAACAGAGATCAAGCATTCACAAATGCCATCTGTTCACATATCATCCCAGATATGTGTTGCTGAAAAACATAGGGGTTGTGATCATTAAAGCTGACATAACTGACACAGTAGTACACATTCAAAAATTGGTTGTACACCTGTGAGGTGTGGTGCACAGTACATGGCAGGGTGCAGAACAGGTGCACAGCAATACTGTGTACATGGGTGCAGTGGTATCCTTGGGAAGAGGCATCACCTAGTGACACAGCACATGCATCACACACATGTATACTGTTGCTAGCATGGATTGACTATAGCTACACTGCATGCTGTTGTGTACCATATGTTATGCATGTTGACAGATGGGTAATAGGAGGACTGTGTGTACTATCATTGTGCAACCTCACCTGTATGGGTGTGTGTGCATCCTGCTGGGTAGTTAGTTTGTTTGTAGGGTCACTCTGGTGAAGTAGAGGGAGGTTGATGCATGTAGGATGCAGGTGTGCAAGTGTTTGTGTGGGTGGTCATGTATGCTCATGTGTGATTGTGGGGTGTTCATACAGCAGTATCTCACTTTGGGATTATGCAGTACATGGACTGCCACATTACACACCAGGAATACTTGTCATGTATGTAATCACAGGACAGCTGCTAGTATAATAAGGTATGTAGAATGGAACAGGCATTGAGCGGGAAGGTAGACACCAGGTATACCCTTAATATTGCATTCAGCAGAGAGGTGACCTACAACCCACGTATGCAGCACTACAGATGCATTGGGGATGTACTAGCCAACACCAGGGAGTGTATCCATATATTACAGTTGTCACATGATAGGCTGATTGAGAATCATATCTGGCCTGTACTGAGCAATACATACACATGACACACCAGTGCATGATATTATGGAGTGAACATAGTAGACCACACATATAGGAGCGATGCTCATGAAGTACGGACATACACAGGGTGAACACTGAATGACAGCAGTTAGTCCATCTAAAACTGCTACACACAGGTCAGGCAGGTAATGTAGTAACAGGTTTGTGTTGTGATCACTTGTCTAGGCATTTAGAGGACTGATATGTTAATGAGTGGTATCAATGCATGTATGTTACCAAGTGTGATGCTGGATGGGGAACACATGGAAATATATGTGGAACTGTCTGTAAGGTCATGGACAGGTAGGTATTATGGGAGTGTGTGTGTGTGTGTGTGTGTGTGTGTGTGTGTGTGTGTGTGCATGCATGCACGTGTGTGTGTTTATGTGTGTGCGTGTGTGTGTGTGTGTGTGTACTGTTACGCAATGCTGTACAGGTTTTAAAGTGCATTTATTGTTTCCCCCACAGGTGGCAAGGTGGGTCAGGGTCCCTCCTGCATGCAATCTGAAATTGGTGTCCATACATACACCGACGATGATGATGGTACTGTTGAGGCACAGGTGGGGTTGTCAGGGGCTGAAACAGTGCCATCATTTGACATCCCCCTGTTAACCACCCCAACCCTGCACACAGTTTCAGTGCCTGTACATACCCTATCACCAGTGGCCATAGCGGTGAGACAGCTGGCATTTGGTGGCTGTGTACAGGAAAGTGTGGTAACCATGCCTACTGTGTCTGGTCACAGCAGGCATAGCCAGATGTCAGGCAGGACACCACATAGGCAGATGTCCCACTGTGCTTGTGGTAGGGACGATGGAAATCATGCCCCTGGCAGAGGTGACATAGCTGGTACCAGCAGGCGCATGTTTCAGGCTATCATGGTGGCACAGGCATGTATGGAGCATTACAACAGACAGCGCCTGAGGCTGCAGAGGGCTGTTCTCACATCTGCAACTGACAACTTCCGTGAACTGTCTGGTGCCATTCGTGCTTATACCAAGGTCATGGATAGATAGTCTGGTGAGATGATGTCCCTCATCGACTGTAGTTTGTTTGTGCTTGGAACGTGTAGTGGGGGTGTGGCGATGGCTGCGTGGATGCAGGCCAGCAACATCAACAGCTGACAGTCAACTTGGACATGCTAGGACACCAAGGGGCTCCCATAGTGGCAGTACCAACCCCGGCACTGTGGAGGGAGGGCGCTGTTCACACCACAGCAGGCCACAAGCACGTGGTCCTGGCCAGTCCCAGAAGGGACCTGGTACAAGTGGACATTTGCCATCATCAGGTGAGAGTAGCACATCGAGGCCTGTACCTAGATGTGCCCATGGGACCCCTGGCAGGCACAGTCCACGTGTCCATGGCCAGAGGCAGTGAACTGCACAACCTGCTGGGTATGGTCTGCAGCTGTCCATAAACACCTGTATAGGACAGCCACATGGCAGAACTGTGTGCATGCATACCCACACACTATGCAAACACACCTAGGGCAACCTATTACCTACACACACCACATCACCGCACCCAGTTCACCTCAATACACCCCTCACCCACACACATGGTGCCAAATGTATGGCCCACCCTCGGCCTCTGGCAAACCAACAACACATCCTGGGAATATAATGATACCTGTACCACATCCCTGCCATTCATACCATCAATGCAGGAACAGGCTAATATGGTTCTGATACACATAGTGACTGTACTACAGTGTACCACAGTACTGCAGTGTAACATGTTGTAAGGAGTAAAGTGCAATGCATATATGTCAAGTAGTATAGCCATCCAGCAATGATGCTTTATAGCTGTTAATAACACTGGTTGATTGTGGTCTCTATAATGTTATCCATTTGAGTTGTAGGTGTACATGTGTCAGCATGAGGATGGTCTACAGTCATATTCCACAACAGGGTATGGCACTGTGGTGACACCATGGCTGTGACATATCTGGGGTACAGTTGAACACATGTCACAGGTTAGTATAACAGTTATTGCCTGTGCCACATGGACAGTTGACCTGCTGGGGTGTGTATAATCTGCAGCCTAATATAGACCCATCCACATACACGCACACTGTTACTTTGCAACACTGGGACTAGACCCCTACCTAGGTATGTAGTGCTACTGAAGTGTGTGGATTCCATTGCACACACCACACAGCATTTAGGGTGAGGTGTGTTCCAGGTTACATGTTTTATGCAGAACATCCCCAGACATGTACAGTATGCTAATGGGGGATGTAATGGATGTTTATGGACAATACATAGTGTGACATACCTTCATATACACATTAACAGACATATAACAGGCAGACACACATCTGAGAGACTAGGGACAATCCCTAACTAATATGACCATATGTCCAATATGTTACAGGTAGGCTGCACACAGTACATGCATAACTGACCTGGAATGTGTTATCAGTTGCCTGTATGGTTGATGGTGACAGTGGTAACCATAACATGGTACATGGGACATATACCAGGTGTACCTTGGTGTAATGACAGTGTACACAACACCCATATCCCCAGTGGATATTGTACTCCCTAAAACCCATGATAGTCTGATATACCCACCATCACACATTGGCCACAACTGCACTACAACCCATAGTAGAGCCCAACAGTGGTACTACAGGTATATGCCTCTAATGCACATGCCACATGCATAGCAGGGTGTTGCATTGTCATGGCTCACCAATGGGCAGCAACAACACTATCTGTACTACTATGTGGCAATGGGTATTGTAAAAGGAGTATGTGGCCTCAGAATGCTGTACACTACAGATAAATGGACATGCACACATACACACACACTTGCCAAAACAAAATGGGTATCCCATGCCTATCAACCCATTTGTACAACACTGTTGTGATGGTACTGCAAGGCTCATGTAGCCAGTATGGAGAGGAGCTTAACAGGGTACATGTAATGTCCCATACAGCAGCAGCCACAACTGGCTATGGAAATGGGTGTTGTGGTGGTTGGGAATTCCCATGTACAGCTGTGCTAACACACAGAGATCTGCTATACTCAGTCATGCACACGTACACATGTGTCAGTACTGGGGTGCATCTCTGCAGGTGGTCATACCTGTGCACCTAGCTATTGTCCAAGGAGTGATGGGTTGTGTAGGGGTTGTGTGTACAGTGGTATCCTGACACCTGCCATGTGGCGGCAGGCAAGCTATTGACAGACACTACTGTGGTGACCCTCAGGGTGGAAGTGACATGCATCAGCCAGTCCACCAGGTACCTCCTGTACATGACCTACATATTAGTTTCTGACTTCCTACCCTTCAGAACTAACATCCCACTGCCTGACCTGATGTAGTCTGTCTGTGTAGGCTTGGGGGGAGATTGCCCATAGGCATCAGTCAGTGGCCTTAGCACAGACTTCAGCCTTTGTTTGTGTTTGTCTACACCTGTCCTGCTGACTGTGACTGTTGTTGGGTATATGAACTTCCCTGATGAGCATGTATGTGTCATATGGACACACATGTGGCCCAGCACATTTCCTGCAGTGGGTTTTGTCCCCAAGTGTAGTACTGGCTACTGTAGTGATATCCATATTTGTTATAGATCTCATGCTGCCACTGTAGGTGTCTACTATCTGCTGGCATCACATTCAGCCACCCAATTCCCTTCAATGCTCACATCCATACCACAGGTACAGGTAACAACACATACTACTACATTCAGCAATTGGTAAGTTGAGTGACTTACCTTGTGGGTATGCCAGTATTGAGGGCGGTGCTGAAGGGCTGCCTATGTCGGATGCACATAGTACACTCCCTACACATGGTTTAGCACAGGTAGTGTCATGTTTGGCATCCCTTTTACTGTATGTGCGAGTCAGAGAGGTGTCATTCCCTGGGTCCCTCCTGTGTCAGTGTATGTGCTATGAGTTGCCTCTTTGTCAAGGCCAGGGCATACTGGGCACGCCTCCTTCTGCCTACTGGGGCAGCCTCAGGCTGTTCCTCCTCTGAGTCACTCTGTGCCTGTGCAGGCCTTGGCAATGGTGGGGGGGCTGTGTGGCCCTGCCCTGTGTTGTTCCTGCTGCAGCTTTTTCCACAGGATCATATTGTGTAGCATGGCACATACGATGACAATTTGGGTACACGTAGCTGGTGAGTACTGCAAGGCTCCACTGGATGTGTCCAGGCACCGGAATCGTGACTTGAACATCCCAGACACATGCTCTATTATAATTCTGGTCTGTACATGTGCCTCATTATGGAGTTCTTGTTCGGGTGTGTGTGAATTTCTGATGGGTGTCATCAGCCTTGGCTCCAGTGCACAAAAAGCATCCCCCAATAGGTAACCGTAAAGGATGTCCTCACTGGCAAATCTCTGGTGCAGCTGCATCAGATGCCAGATGTGGGAATCATGATACCTTCCAGAGTAGCCAGCACACACATTTATTATTATGCCCTGGGCATCGCACATGACCTGGCAGTTGATGGAAGGGAAACCCTTGCAGTTGATGTAGACCCTACCCCACTCATTGACTGGTGCTTTGACGCATATGTGTTTGCAGTCTATAGTACCCGCTACCTCAGGGTATTCTGCTATTTGGTGGAACAGATGCATATTGCTGGCCAATGCCTCACGGGTGTTGGGGAAACATATGTGCTCACTGGCATGTGCTGACATGGCATCCAGGAACTGGTGGAGTACCCTGGATGCTGATGCCTGTGAAATCCCTGTCATATCCCCAGTTGGCCTTTGGAAGGTACCTGTGGCTAATATTCTTAGGCCTACACATACCTTGCTACACACTGTGATGGGTTTACCTCTGTTAGTTCTGTGTGTCAGTCGTGGCCGGCACAGCTCAAACATTTGCTGTAGGAGGCCCCTGTCCACCCTACAGTGCTCCACTATCTCCAGCTCATGTAGCCTCTGGTAGGTTACCCTGGGTCTGTACACTCTTTTCTGTCTCCTCACTGTGGGCTGGTTGACAGGATTCACATCCTCAGCACCCTCAGCCTATTCCACATGTTGTTTTATGATAGCTATTGCAGCCCCTATTTTTTATTTTATATTTGTTTATTTATTTTATTTTATTTTACATTTGTTAACCGGGATGGTCCGGCTGGGTACATGTCCATTTTCAGCGGCGTCCCGGGGAGAAAAGCTCCAAAGATACAAATTAAGATAAGAAATAGACATTACAAATAAATGTTCAACTAATAGAGGTTACATAGAATAAGATTGTAGACATAGTACATAGATATAACGAAACAGACAATCCACTAAATTGTGGTTACAATACAAGTTGATTGTAGACATAGTATATGCATTCTTCCGTGAGGCCAGTGGCATACTTTTCTTATTGACAATGGAGGTCGAGGATAACAATAGTTGGAGTTGCAGTCATAAAGGATCTCATTAATTAAATGAGGGGGAGTAGCTGAGCAGAGTGTGTTGGAGGGAAGTGTGAAGTCTTAGTCTGGGTTGGTACAGGGGCATATCCAGTGTGACTTGAGGTGACTTATAAGTTTATGTTTAAATATGGTTGGAGAAGATTCTTTGGTAATGTCAGTAGGTAGTGAGTTCCAGTTTTTACTGACAGAGTTGGTGAAGAGGGAGTCGCCTGCAGCATGGTTGGATTTGATTGTAAGTACTAGGAGTTTTGTGGATGAGCATAGTGGGTGACTGTTATTGTAGGGGCAGATTATGTTTCTTAGGGCTGGGGTAGTGTTCGGTTGGTGGAGGATTTTATGGGTGACTTTGAGTTGGTTGAGCTGTAGGAGGTAGGGTAGCTCCAACCAGCCCAGGAGTTTCAGGTTCTGGCAATGGTGGGTACGGTAGGGTGAGTCAGTAGCAAATTTGGCGATTTGGTTGTAGCATGAAGACAGTTTTTTAAGATTGGTTTTATTCAGGTGGGAGAATAGAGGAGAGGCATAGAGAAGGGTAGATAGGAGGTGGGAGTGGGCAATTGTTATTCTAGCTTGCGGGGTGAGGTGTGCTTTGATCCTGAACAGACTACCAAGTTTTTTATTGGTAGTTTTTATCGTTTGATTGATGTGTGCATCAAACCTGAGGTTGCAGTCGATCATGACACCCAATAGTTTAGTTTGGGTATCTGGGGTGATAATGGTACCATTATTAGCTGTTATATTGAACAGAGGTGAGGTGGTCCTGTGTGTTGGGGTAAAGAGAAGTAGTTTAGTTTTATTGGGATTTAGTATTAGGTGCTGGTTTAGCAGCCAGTTTTCTACCTTGTTGAAGGTGCTTTGTGTTATTTTGGTAAGTTCGGCTGGGGTGGAGGCAGTGCAGATCAAGGTTGAGTCATCTGCATATTGAATGCAGGTAGCCTCTGGTATGGCTGTGCTAAGTTCATTTATAAAGATGGAGAACAGAAGGGGACCTAGTATTGAGCCTTGGGGTACTCCTAGTCTGATGGAGAGGTGTGAGTAGAGTTTACCCTCCCCACAGTACAGCCTGTTTCCTGCATTGTAGGTAGGACTCAAACCATTGGAGGGCCAGTTTGTTTAAGTTGTTGGCCTCCAGGCAGTTAATTAGCATTTTGTGGTCCACCATGTCAAAGGTCTTGGACAGGTCTAGGAAGAGAGCAGAGGACAGTACGTTGTTGTTATGATTTTGATTTATAGTGTCTGAGAAAGAGAGAAGGGCTGTAGTGGTGCTGTGATTGGGCCTAAAGCCATGTTGTGAGTTGGATAAAAGTTTGTTTTGTGTGAGATATTTCATGAGTTGAATATGTACACACTTCTCCATGATCTTAGCTAGTGGAGACAAGATAGCTATGGGCCTGTAGTTAGACAGTTCAGTGGAACTGCCCCCTTTGTGAAGTGGTATGACATGTGAGATTTTCCATATGTCAGGGATTATGGCTTCTGATATGGATCGGTTAATAAGGCTGGAGATGGGGTATGCAATTGCTTCTGCAGCTTTTTGTAAGTAGTCAGCTGGGAGGAGGTCAGCAGCCAGGGTGGTTGGTCTTAGTTTCCTAAGTAGGGTTTTGATGAGTTGAGTATGGACTGGTTGGAGGCTAAAGGAAGTTGTAGTTTTGGAATTGGTTGTGCTAGGATTGGAACCAGTGGGTGAGAGTTGGTTAGCTAAAGTTTGGATGGTTTCAGTGAAGAAGGTGTTAAAGGAGTTGGCAGTATCTTTGGGTGAGCTTTGATTAGTGACAGATGGTTTTGGGGTGGTGGTTTGTCCTGGGTGGAGGAGTCTTTTTATTCCCATCCAGAATTTCTGAGGTTTAGTTTTGTGAACCTGTTGTAGGCGGTGGTAGTATTCTTTTTTGTCTGAGGTCTGCCTATCATTTTGTTGTTTTGTTTGCTAAAAGTTCCCCACTTGTATACACCAGTGGTGTAGAGTATGTGTTGAAAAACAGAGGGAAAGGTGTTTGCATAGTTTATAGTAGTGTTCTGGGCTGGGCTGGTCTGCTGCCTGTGTAATTGGCTGATTCTGATACATTTCACCTACCAGCTATGCTAGTTCTCCTAGATTACCTTCCTACTGCTGTTTTTCCTTCCCATTGCCTTCCTGTTTAAGCCCGGGGGCGTGCCATGGAAACACAGTGCTCACATGTGCACAGAGCTGCTATTTCCTGGTTTACTTTTTTTTCCTTTAAAACAACTGCTTAGGCAATGTAAAGAGTGCTAGGAAGCCTCAGACACCCCCCTTGCTTAGCTCTGCTAAGCTAAGAGCAAACCCAAGCCACAAGGCTCCAATCCACTTACAGTATGCCTGACACACTCCCTATGATGTCACCTAACTCCTAGGCTTACACCAAGCTATGCCTGCTTTTACACTGTTGGGTGCTGACTTGCATGCAGGGAAAATCTGGGATTCAGTATCATTCCCCTCATTTGCATAGGATTGCCTGCTGATGCATAGTTACATGTCCCATATTGAGCCTCTACTATTCACTGGCCATGTTGTCTTCTGCCTGCCATTGAGTATAATGGCAAAATAGTGATTTTGGTTAGAATGCTTATTTTATGGGATTTTTTTTCTTATTTTCCACCCGATCCAATTTGCGCGCCGCTGCCCTACTCTTAAACAGCCGAGATCGGCTAAAAAAATAAAAGTTGATTTTTTTAAATTTTGCAACTGTTTTCCATGCCAATGGCCTTATATTTGGCATGCTTTCTACATGATATCCACCCTTTATTTGGAGCTGTCATGGCTCTGTTTTTTAGTTTGCAGAAATGAACTCTGTTGCTGGCAGAGTACATTTCTACAGATTACACTAGTCCTGCACGGCCAGTTTCCAGCTTGCTGGATTGCAAATTCACCTCATTTGCATGGAGTTCTTTTGCAAATGGGGTAATTTGCATACAGGGGCTGAGTCCGTGCAGGACTAGTGCAGGAGTGCTCATGCACATCCCTGCAGCTTATTCCTGGATCGCACGCACAGCAGACATATTGCCTGCTGGAGCACCTGCACTAGTCCTGCACACCGTGCAGGGCTTGCTGAATCTGAGGGATAATATATATATATATATATATATATATATATATATATATATATATATATATATATATATATATATATATATCTACACACACAGACACACACACACACACACACACACACACACACACACACATACTTATATATATATATATATATATATATATATGTGTGTGTGTGTGTGTGTGTGTGTGTGTGTGTGTGTGTGTGTGTGTGTGTGTGTGTGTGTGTGTGTGTGTGTGTGTGTGTGCATGTCTACATATATACAAACACGAACAAACATATTTATATAAATACATGTCCCCTACTGTTGAATGACAGTGCTGCACGATATGTGTGAGGGAATATCACACATATCAATACACACACACACACACACACACACATATATATATATATATATATATATATATATATATATATGTGTGTGTGTGTGTGTATTTATACAGTGGTAAGAGGGTGCAAAATGGACAGTTATGTCAGGTGTGAACCCTATGTTTGGAACACATTGCCCTTGTTTGTGAAGGTGGGATTGGTAATTTGGGGAAGGATAGTAGGTATATTTGGGGATGAAGGTTAGGTTGGAAGACAGACAAGACAGCATACAGGGGCAGTATATGACACATGTGGTGGGTAAACACCTTGGATGGGGAGTGTTGTCTGGGATGTGGAATCCCAAAAGCCCCCATATGGAAACAATGGGACCAAGGCCCCCACCCATTGGCAGTCACAACATCATCTTCACGGCCCTGAAGGTGCCTGGGCTGGGGGCTGAGCAGGAGGAGAACGCGGCCCCTGTGATTGTGTACTGAGGGTCTCAAGGTGCTGTAGCACATTCCCCAAGTCTCTGTGGTGCTCCCTGTGCACCAGACCCTAGACCTGACTTCGGGTGACAGGATCCTGTCTGTGTGTGCTCCCAGTGGGGGGTGAACACCATCCCCTGAGGTGGTTCCTATTGAAAGTAGTGCAGGGCCAGTAGATGAGGAGGTCCCAGGGTGGGTCCCAGATGTGATGTGGCCTGGTAACATTGCCAGATGAGGTGGGAGAGGTGTTTCTGCTGACAACTGTTTCCCAACCATGCTATTGTGTCACTGTTATGGAACGTATGTGGGTAGTAATAGTCCACACATTCCGGGATTATGTCTAACAGCATGCATAGATATCCCCATTAATACAAAATAACAGATGTGCAGTAGTCACATAGCAAACAGAACAAATGCATATAAGGAACCATAGTGGTCCTTACAATGGCATGCAGGTGACATTGTTCGTAACGTTTTTTGGTATAGCGCTGTTTAACTTGCTTTAAGAAGGACTATTTGTCTGAAAGCTTTGTTTTAATAAAAGTTTTTTGGTATAGCACTGTGGAACTTGCTTTTGTTTGGTGTTTTGTATTGTTCGTAACAGGCCACCAATGATGTTTCAACATGGAACATGACTACAAACACATAGCGCAAATTGTTGTACAATACAATATATGTCCCAATGGTAGGTCTTCTGTAGACATACCTGTTGAGTTGTGTGATCAGATTGTTGTTGTAGATATGGTGGGGGGAGACAGAGATGTGTATTAACTATGATATCCTTGCAGTATGAGGTCCTCAGTCTTTCAGGCAATATGTCCAGGGAGAGACTGGTTATGTACACAGTGGAAGAGAATGATATCATCATCACATACCTGGTGCAGCACTACAACACCCTGTTCAGGCATACAGCCAATGATCTGCAGGAGAGAACCACCCTGTGAAATGATCTTGTCTACAGGGTAAATGATGTCTGCCTGCATAACTGCAGTTATGAGCAGGTCCAACATCGATGCACTGATCTACTCCACCATGCCCTTCAGTGTGCTGCTGCGATTAGGGGGGACCAGATTGCAACAGGGGGGGTCATGCCATCCAGCCCCCCTGACACATGTTGAGGAGCTCCTTGCCATCCTCTGGGCACCTGCCCACAAACTCTACACCCAGCAGGGAACATAATGGTGGTGGGTGCTACTCACACAATGGCAGTGGACCATGCAGATAAGGCCACAGGGCACATCAGTAGACCACTGTTGCATATCTATCCACATTTGTAGAGTTAGATCATGCATATGTGAGATGAAATATATATAGTCTGTTGCTGCATTACAGTAATAAACAGATGTGCATAATCTGTAGTATTGTGGGTTTGTACTGTTGATGTACTGTAATGTTGCACCTATCCTGTACCAGTGCCACAGGTGGGGCTACTGACATCACATCTGTCACACAATTATGTAGGTCCATCTGGTATACCTCTGGGACAGCAACCTGTAACTGGTGAGTATGGTGCTTGTTCAGGTTTGCCAATACACCAGTCATGTTATGGCCATGGTATATTCCATGCACACATTTAACACACCTACCCATAATGCATGCTGTACATGTTCACATATTGTTGCTGTTAACTGCACTGTATCACAGTGGTCACCATGGTGGTGTATCTGAAGGGTATGTAAGACTCCTGCAATATAACTAACAACCTGTCATTGCAAGATGTGTGCCCAGAGATGAACATAATGGTGAGACAAATGGCCTACAGTAGTTACATGTCTGAAACATCACCCTTATACAGTGCTATGACAGTGTATATATCACTATTACAATGGCAACTGTTACAGATCTACATTACGGCATATCACAATACTGCATTCCACAACCCTTACAATCTGCAATGTGGTCCTAACATGAGCAATGAATGTGTAATATGGAATCCTATGTTAGGACAGCAAATATGGGGAATACATACCTTTAGAAACACTGGAAGCATATGTATGCATACACTCCAGATAACATATTGTGGGAAGCAGCTTTTGAGGTACTGACAGCATGCATTCTTCATGAGTATGGACCTTTCAGCAAGTACAGGTCCTCAATGTCACACCAATAAATGGTCTGCTGTCCAAGACGTTTGGCCATCAAATGTGCCCACTTACCTGCAACAGAGGCAGCTGTGGCTTCCACACATCTTTCAAGCCATGAAATGGATCCCATACCCAACAGGTAGCACCCAGGACTTGGACACGTAGCCTTACCTCTCCATTGCATATACCATGGCAAACAGTGCAGACAGTCATGTATGTGGCAAGGATGTATGGGACAGGATTAATGTAGAAAATAAACAGATGGCCATCTAAGACAGATGACAACACATGTTGCAAACTGGTCATGCAGGCTGCCTAGTAACATGCCACAACACTGAGGGAGTTGCAGGAATGTCTATCAAGTACTGGCGGTGCAGTGCCTGTGTTCATAATTGCCTGGACTCTGCATAAGTGTGGCCCATGGGTTAGGGTAATCAGATGGGACAGTTGTACCACAGGAAACATCAGCCAGGCCTCTCTACAGGTAGCATATGCATAACAGCAAAGGTCCCCAGAAGGCATGCATTGCAATGTATACTGGTGTACCAAGACCACGTTGAAAACCTACAGACAGTATCAATTAAGATACATGTGCTGCACAACCAACACCTCACCCCACCTCAGCCTCACCATCCCCATATGTACCTTGCCAGTGCCAGTGTACACCTGTATGTTTGCCATTCATTAGCAGTGACTAGGCCGGTACACATGGTGTTCAGTGTTTGGGACACTGCAAAATGACAAACATGTGTAGGCCATAGTTGTCAAGCATCTTCAAAAAGGCTGAGGGTGGGGGGGCTGTCATTATGAAACACAACGGTGCACTAAAGCAGAGATCCAAAGGATGCTACATGTATCTGCACACAGTCAAGGTCAGGGACTGTGGCAGACATAACCCTGACTCCACAACAATAGTGATGGTACTGTGTGACCTCCAAGGGATGTGCACATGAGTTGACCTTGCAATCATGCAGAGTTAGGGGACATTTGCAGGGTAGAGTGACCAAATACTTGCAAATGCAGATGGCCCATGCTAGTATACCCCTGCCAGGAACAGTGACTGCTGTAGTACACATAACAGCAGGTGCCACAAACCATCATGATAAGGGTGTGCACACATATGCACCTACAAATTGTATGCATCACAATCAGGATCTGCACAACTAACACATTTGTTTGACACTGCATTTGATTGCACAGGTCATATGTCACATATCAGGTTTGTGTAATGTTAATATATGCAGTAATGAGGCCCCATGGCATATCAAGGAAGAGGGCACCATATCAATAAGGTGTGTACACTCCCCATAGCCATGGTAACATTTGAAGGTTGTCAGTGTAATTGTATTTTATTGGCCATACATGCACCGCTAATGATGAGATCTGTAAATCAGAAATCAGGCATTACCAAATGACATCTGTCCACATATCATCCCGGGTATGTGTCAGACAAACACATAGGGGCTGTGAGAAGCAGAGCAAACATAACTGACACACATATACACATTCAGCAATGGTGTGTACACCTGTGAGGTATGGTGCACAGTACATGCCAGGGTGCTGAACAGGTGCACAGCTATACTGTGTACATGGGTGCATTGTGTTCCAGGGGAAGGGTCATCACCTACTAACACAACTCATGCATCACAGAGATATATAATGTTGCTAGCAGGGATTGACTATAGCTGCACTGCATGCTGCTGAGTGCCATATGTCATGCATGTTGACAGATGGGTAATGAGAGGTCAGTGTGTAATATCTTTGTGCAACCTCACCTGTAAGTGTATGTGTGTGTGTGTGTGGGGGGGGGGGGTTAATTTGTCTGTAAGTGCTATCTGGTGGAGTGGAGGGGGGTTGATGTATGTAGAACGCATGTGTATATGTGTGTGTGTGTGTGTGTGTGTGTGTGTGTGTGTGTGTGTGTGTGTGTGTGTGTCCATGTATGCACATTTGTGAGTGTGAGGATGTTCATACCTCTCCACTTCCCTTTGAAATTGTGCAGTACATGGAAATGGACAGACACATGAGACACCAGGAATACTTTTCTGACATATAATCTCAGGACAGCTGATAGTATAATAACATCTGCAGCATGAAACATGCATTTGGAGTGAAAACTAGACACCATGGATACTGTTTTAATTGCAACCAGCACTACAGATGCATTGGAAAATTACTAGACAACACCAGAGAGTGTTTCCAAATATTACTGTATTCCACATAAAAAGTTAATAGTGCAACAGATCTTGCATCTACAGAACAATAGTTATGTATGACACTCCAGTGCATGACATTATTAAGTGACTGTAGTAGCCCATAACATATGGGGGCCATGCTCAAGGTGTCTAAAACAAGGTGAACACTGGATGACATCAGGGAGTCTTTGAAAACACAACTCCAATCAAGTCAAAGAGGTAATGGAGTAACAGGTCATGTTTTGTGATCACTTTTCTAAGTGATTAGAGGAATGATGCGTTAATGATTGGGATTATTGACTGTAATTATTCAAGACTGGTGGAATGTCAGTGTGTGTGTGTGTGTGTGTGTGTGTGTGTGCGTGTGTGTGTGTGTGTGTGTGTGTGTGTGTGTGTGTGTGCGTGCGTGCGTGCGTGTGTGTGTGTGTGTGTGTGTGTGTGTGTGTGTGTGTGTGTGTGTGTTTATACTGTTAAGCAATTACGTACAAGTCTTAAAGTGTGTTTCTTGTTTTCCCCTCACAGGTGGTGAGGTGGGTCAGGGTCCATCCTGCAGGCAATCTGATGTTGGTGTCCATACAGACACGGAAAATGATGATGGATGTGTTGAGGCACAGGCGGAGTTGTCAGGGGCTGAAGCTGCACAATCGTTTGACGTCCCACTGCTATCCACCCCATCCCCGCACACAGTCATAATGCCTATACATACCCCATCACCAGTGTCCATAGCTGAGGGACAGTTGGCAGTTGGTGGCATGGGACAGGACAGTGTGGTCTCTATGGCATGTGTGTCTGGACACATGAGCCGTAGCCGATGTCCGGTCGGGTACCACATAGGCAGATGTGCAGGGTGCTCATTGGAGGGCTGCTGGTCATCATGCCCTGGCAGAAGTGCCACATCTAGTAACACCACATGCATGTTTCAGGCCATCATGGAGGTGCAGGCACATATGGAATGGTACAGAAGACAGGCACTGAGGCTGCAGAGGCCTACTCATTCATTTGTTACTGACAACATCCATGATCTTGCAGGTGCTCTCCATTATTTTTCAGAGGTCATGGATAGACGGTTAGGTGAGGTGGTGGGAATCCTCAATCGTGGAATGTCAGTGGTCGAGCATATGGTGGGAGTGGTGCGATGGCCACATGGATGTAGGCCATCAACACCAACAGCTGGAGGTCGATGTGGATGTGCCAGAACACAGAGCCACTCCTGTAGTGGCAGTACCAGCCCCAGCACTGCAGGGAGGGCGCTGCCCACACCACACCACAGCAGGCCACGTGCACGTGGCCCTAGCCAGTCCAAGGAGAGACCTGGATCCAGCGGACATATGTCATCATAAGGGGAGAGTACCATATCGTGGCTTGTAGCTGGTGATCCCGTGGAACCCCTGACAGGCACAGTTCTCATGTCCATGGATGGAGATGGTGAACTGCTCACCCTACCAGGTACGGTCTGCAGCTATCCAACAAACACCTGTATAGGGCAGCCACATGGCAGAACTATCTGCATGCATACTCACACACAATACAAACACAGCTAGGGCAACCCCATACCTGCACACACCACATCACCATGGCCAAATTAATAATTAATCCCCCTCACTCACACACATGGTGTCAAATGTATGGCTCAGCCTAGGTCTCTGGCAAACCAACAGCACACCCTGTGCAAATGATGATACCTGTGCCACATCCCTGTCATCCATAACATCAATGCGGGGACAGGCTAATATGATTCTGATGCAAAGGGTGACTGCACTACAGTGTTCCAGTGTAATGCTGTGTAACATGTTGTCAGCAGTAAAGGTTAATGCATACATGTCAGGAAGTGTAGCTGTCCAGCCATGATCCATTATAGCTGTTATTAAAACTGAGTGATTGTGGTCTCCATAATGTATTCCATTTGTGTTGTAGGTGTCCATGTGTCAGCAGGATGATGGTCTGTTGGTGTATCCTACAAGGGGTATGGCACTGTGCTGTCACCTTGGCTGTGCTATATCCTGGGTACAGGTGAACACATGTCACAGGTATGTATAACAGTTACAGCATGTGCCACATGGCTGATAAGTCTGGGGGTGGTGTATATAGGTGAGTGCATGGTGGCTGATGTCAGCAGCCCTTCTACAGTGGACAATGGTAAGCATACTGGGTGGTACACACCACATGTTTGTGTATAGCACACACATAGGCTTTGCTTTTAATGCAATACACAGAGAATACTGTACACATGGATGCATATACCTGTGCTAGGAACCCATTGCAGCCTATGTAATTCCACCAAGACAGAATAGGCACAACAACACATTGGAGAATAAGCAGTCTGCTAGTTTAATGTCATTGACGATGGTACTGGCAGGGTATATGTCCCCTTCCTCAATGTAGTGCAATCCTCAACTCGGTAAACATAGCTGTGCTGGTGTGGGTGGCACAGCCCTATCCTTTGGAGGGTGAGAGGTGCTGTAGAACTGCAGATAGTGTGATAGACAACTACTTAAGCTGTTAGCATGAACTGTACAGTATTATGACCAGCTAAGAGGGGGGATACACTCAACAGTAACTGCAATGATGGTGGCTGTGTCCACCAGAGCCACACCCAACTATATATACCAACCCCGTATCGCTGTACTCTTATATAGTGGGGAAGAGGGCATTTACACATCTACCACTAGTTGTGATGGAATGTATTTCAACAGGATGACACCTGTGAAATGTTAGCATATGCCAGGCAGTTCTCGGATAGATGACCTCCTGGGACATGTATATTCTGCAAATGGAAGTATATTGCTTCACATACACACACACTCTTACTTGGCAACACTGGGACTAGAACCCCTACCTAGGTATGTGGTGCTACTGATGTGTGTGGCCTTACTTGCACACACCACACAGCTTTTAGGATGAGGTGTGTTCCAGGTTATATGTTACGTGAAGAACATCCCAGGCATGTACAGTATGGTAATGGGGGACATACTGGTTGTTTATGGACAGTACATAGTGTGACATACTGTCATATACACATTGACAAACACATCACAGTCAGACACACATCTGAGAGACCTGGGCTTATCAGTGCTAACTACCATGTCAGTGTGTCCATTTTGTTACAGATAAGTTGCACACAACATATCTGGGCTGGATAGTGTTATCAGTTGCCTGTATGGTTGATGGTGACTGTAGTCCCCATACAGTGGAGCATGGGACATGTACCAGGGGTACCATGGTGTAAAGACAGTATACCCAGCACTCACACCCCAAAGTGGATATTGTATGCACTGAAACACATAACACTCTGACATAACCACCATCACACATTGACCAGGACTGCAATATAACCCCTTGTCTATCACAAGAGTGCTACTACAGGGATATACATCTAATGCACATGCCACAGGGATAGTAGGGTGATGCATTGTCATGGCTCTCCTATGGTCAGCAAAATCACTATCTCTAATACTGTGTGGCAAGGCATATTGTATTAGGATAATGTGGCCTCAGAATGCTGTACCCTACAAATATGCACACATGCACACATACACACACTTGCCAAAACTCAGTGGGTTTCCCATGCCTAGCAACCCATTTGTACAACAGTGTTGTGCTGGTACTGCAAGCCCCAGGTAGCCCTTAAGGAGAAGAGTGTAACAAAGTACATGTAATGTCAGGTACAGCAGCAGCCACATCTATGGCAATGGGGGTTCAGTGGGTGTGAAGGGCCTCAGGGTATTCTCACCTACAGGTCTACTAATGCACAGACACTGATATACTCTGGAATGCACACATACACATTTGTCAGTACTGGGGTCCATCAGTGCAGGTGTTCATAGGTGTGTACCAGGATATTGTCCATGGAGAGATGGGAAGTGTAGGGGATGTGTGTACAGTGGTATCATGCCATCTGCCATGTGTCAGCAGGCCATCTATCAACAGATACCACAGGGGTGATCCTCAGGGTGAGAGTTACATGCAACAGCCAATCATCTGGTTGCCTCTTGCAGAGGGCCAGTGAGGTGCTCCAGTTGACATGTATGTAAAATGTATTACATAACATGGTCAGTGTCTGTCTTGGTGACCTGTACCCAAGCATGTTCTGTTGACTGTGGTAGTGTAGTTGAGGTATCCATGGTGTGTGGTGCATACGGGGTGTGGATTCCTAGCTGTGACATTCATAACACAGTTTGGCAGACATGTCAGTTTCAGTAAACATAGATTGCCTGTAAGTAGCCAAGATGGATACCTGGCATCTGCACATCTGTACAGAGGACAGACAGACATCAGCTAGCCAACTAGCTATGCATTAGGATGAATGTGTTGACAGATAGACATCTGACACCGATAGGTATGCCATTACTATATGACAGCAGCCCTCACTGACATGTGCTATACACACAGTAGTCTACAGTTATTTTCCATATGTCAGATCAATATCCAATAGGAAATATGTAATGAGACACAGCTCACACACAGGGAACAAGACAGTGAGAACTCAAAGTCTATCTTTGCATGCAGGGGTGTTTGGTTCCAGTACTACATTCTGCAATCTACTCTTACATGGGAAAGCACTGTCAATAGTAGTACCATAATGATACACTACATGCCAGTGTGACTGCATATAACCTGGGATACTACCCATGTATGTAACACATTCAAATGGAAAAGAGTGTTGCGCCAGCCATATATACTCAGGTGTCCCAGACAGTAAACTCACACCCCTTGCTACTGTAATGACAGCACATAGATGCATGTTATGTACATGACATTAAATACACTTATTAAAGATGTCATTACCCTATTTTATCAGACCGGAATGTGAGCACTGGTTACCAGGGCTGAGCCATGCTTAGCAGGTTTCAGCATTGCTGCAATATAAATGCTAAGCACATTTGCACACTGGTAAGCAAAACCTACACAGTGTAAGTGCCAGTGCGTTTAATCCACAAAAACAGCACTCCGAGCCAAAATACACACAAATAATCCAAAAAACATGCAGTGGCCAGGAGATTCCAGACAGTTCAAAATAGGTTTAATAGCAGGCAACACAGTAAAGTAAGACCATAAAACACTGAAAAACACTCACAAGCATTTTTTGTCACTCAGTACATGACTTCACCAGATGTGGAACTGGAATTAAATAAATTAAAATATCCTTAAATAAACTGCATAATCATGTTAAAAACATATCCATTCAGTAAAATTCCATTAAAACCATTTAAAACTAGAAACATTCATACTTTCAGTAAAAGTTAATCCAATATAAAATCTTTGAATATCTAAATACGAACATAATTTAAAATGTAATTTAAAATAAAATACATAAACAATGTAAACACTCCATCTAGTGGTGAAAAATGACAATGTCCCTAATTCATAAAAAAAAATTAAAACTTGTGTGCAAAAGACCCTTTATCAAATAATGTGAAATATAGAAAATCTATACACTCTAATGGAACTGCTTCAAGATTACTTAAAAAACCTTATAGCTTAGCAGCTCTCATTTTTAATAGGGATGTAATGGAAAGATTATAATTTTAACCAGGAGGGATGATGCTTCTAAAGTCAATTGCCACCATAATTCTTTATATTCGATTTTCTCTTCCCAAAGACCCCCTCTAATTACTTTTGTTACTCCCTTTAATATGAAGAAAGAAAATTTAGCTTGGGGACACTAATTTAATTTAATAAAGATGGCTGTGTCTGATAAAAGTACAACGATTTAAGTGTCAGCAGAGTGTGTTGTTTAAATATTGCTGTCTCTCTCTTCAGTGTTTTCTGTCTAAGTCTTTTGTGGTTGTACAATCTGACCTTTTAATTACAGCAGTCTCATACAGACATTCCTAGACATATTTTTATGTAGCACAGTGTGAGAAACAGTGGTTGACACAACAGTACTATTCTATATCAGATGTTACTGAATATTACATGTCAGCCATACAATACCAGAGTAAACATTACCAGTCCAGGATTTAAATCTTTATTTGCAGGCAAAGTTTTCTTATCTAACAGACCAGTGGAGGGAATGTTTGTTAACACTACCTGACTGTTTCCACACATATTCCCAGATTCCAAGTTAATATTATGCACATACCTCTCAGTCTCTTAATGCACATACTTTGGTCAAAGCTTGACAACATGGGGGTAGAAATAGGGACATATTTTGAATATTGCTCTCATAAACTTGGAGAGTTGCTAGAGTGACAGGTTTGTTTTCATATACATTTTCTGAAGGTTTTGAGATCTGAAAATCAGACATATGTCATTATTTGCTGACTAAAATTCTGAGATCATCCCACTGATTTGCCAGGGGGACAGGGTAACAGGAAGAAAATATGAGCCAATTAGCTGAACATTCTAAACAAATGTGTACAGTTGAGAGGTATGATTATGCATACAGCTTACTACCACTCCCAGGATTCAAACCATGTCTGTGTCTGATAAAGACACAATTTAAGTTTCAGCAAAGTGTGCTGTTTGGATATTGCTGTCTATCTCTTTAGTGTTTTCTGTCTAAGTCTCTCTCGATTGTACAATCTGACCTAGTAATTACAACAGTCTTATACAGACATTCCTAGTTATTTTTATTATGTAGCACAGTGTGGGTAACAGTGGTAAATACAACATTACTATTCAGAGAATGCAACACTAAAAATGCCATACAATACCAGAGTAAATACAACCAGTCCAGGATTTAGAGCTTTATTGCCAGGCAGTTACAGTTTTATTTAAATACAACCTATATGGGACTATTATTGTCATATTGTCTGGTTTATTCAGTACAACCCATACACAAAACAGTTTTTATACTGGCAGGTTACTTTCTACTACGTTTATGTTTATTTGTATGACTACTACAAGCAGGATTGTTACTCACCAGCCTTTTGACAGCCTTTGCAGCCTACTCGCATGAGCTTCCTGATTCACAGCACACTCAGCTGCAGCTGTAAGAGAAATGGAGAAATATTTAGCCATACCTATCCATCATATACACAGTCTGGACATTATTAAACAGTTGCTGGTATGAGTACTTACATACTGCTGGGACATCACCCCTCTGACTTGATTCTTGGACCCATTGGTCCAAGAGCTCCCTCTTCCTCTGTTTCAAGTTGACATAGTGGTGACTGGCCTGCTCACCAGTCCGAGGGATACCAGTGGCACTGGTGAGTTTACAGGCGAGACGGTCCCAGGCTTCTGCTTTATATTGGGAGCCTTGGTACTGGCCTGCAGCAGTCTCTCATCAGGTTTTTTTACCAGGAGTCCTACCATGACCTTGGACTCCTGTATGCCCCAGCTCTGCACACAGAAGCGTATTCACTCTCTGACTCCAGCCATTCTGCCTACAGTGGGAAGCTGCAACCAGTTATGAACTGCAGTCCTGCCTGTGGGGTTTAAATATGGCCAATTACCTGCCCTTTGCCGTGATTGGATGGTTTTGAATATGCTGAGCTAAGCTAAGCTATGGGCAAACCTGCTTAGCTAAGGTTGGCATTGCTTAAAGGGACAGATTCAACACTGCTTGCCAATGTAAAAATACATTTAGCTGGGCTACTCATTACTTAGCAGTCATATTTACAGAATGCTTACACCTGGTAAGCAAAGCTGTGCGATACTTAGCATTGCTTATTTTTCATTTTATAGACTATCTGCTGTATAGCATTGCTTCATCATTCATTACATCATATTATACATTTGTTTACTGTCCCTGAAATCCCCCAATGTTCTTTCATTACATTTATTCATGTGTGACTATACTGTATGGGGCACTTGTGTTTATATAGGGATTTCACAACTTTATTAAACTGACACCTCACATATGGACCTAATGCAGTACTCTGGTTAACAAATATATGTTATTTAGTAGGTAATACTACAAAAAATTGTTTATGTACTGCTTTCACATGTAAAATGTAAATTGGTTATAGTGGGGATCAAACCGGGAATGGCTGCTCGCAAAGCGTACCGTCCAACTGCTACACTATTGCAATGCTGCTTATGTTGGATTTATCTTGCTATTTAACTTCTTGTGATGTTTAAGCTGGACTAAGCATAGTTAAGCAATGGGCACACCTGCGCAGCTATGCTTAAACTTTATTGCATTTATAAAAAAAAAAGTTTTGTTGTATTAATTTATCTATACCCTTCAGAATAAACCTGTAATTTTATCAGCTTTCAGCTTCGTAGGAGTATATTTGTCCCTTTTGCCTTTGACCACTTTTATTTTCCTGAAGGGTTGGGGATGTTATGAGCATTCTCACTCATTTTTAATTGCCGAAAGGCAATTCTGGAGTGCAGGGGCATGTGTATTGTGAGAGCTCTGCTCTCAGACACACCCCCTGCACTCATACACAGCTCTGTGTCTAACAGCAAAGGCAGCGCGCCTTCAAGAATATGCAAGGCATGCTGCTGTGCTGTACAGGAACAGTCTCTGACATGCAGGAATAACTTATTCCAGCACGGCTGCTTGCTCAATCCCAGGGTCTATTTATCATGCCAGTTGTTTTCATGTTTTTACAGGGGCAAAATGGAATTGTATATATGTTAATAATTGTAACTTATTCTTTATAAATCTCCTTATTGAAACAAAATTTTATTTATATTTTTAACTCTGTTGTGTGTGTTTTTACTTTATTTAGATTATCAAATCTACTTTTCTAAAATTGTATGTTTTTAATATGTACTCTGTCTGTTCCTACATTTTATTAGAAGCATCATCCATGAATGTTCATTCTTCCCAAGGAGGTAAGTTCTGCATGTACACAAGAGGATATCATCTAGATAAGTACTGACCTTTTGTAACTTTCACAGTATAGCAACTTTAATACATAAAGTATATTTTTCTAGTTTCCAGTCAGTATTGATTTAAATCAACATGTAAAACATGTTCAGAATATATAAGTTATTTTACTTATGTTAGGCTAGTTAAAATAATTAATTAATTAATTCATTAATTCATTAATTCATTAATTAATTTCATTTGTTAACCAGGGTAGTCCAAGTAGACTTTAAAGTAGTCCATTTTCAATGGATGCCTTTGGAGAAGGTCTCCAAACAAATCTGTTATAGACTATGCATTGAAATAAAATAAACCCAAGTATGCCTCTAAACTAAACTTCTGAACAGAAACAATAGTAATTATTTGTAGTATGTATATATATATATATATATATATATATATATATATATATATATATATATATATATATGCAGAGAGAGAGAGAAGCTAGTAGTGTTATTAAGAGAAAAGAAAGGTAGTTAAGAAAAGAAAGGTATGTATAGTAGTAGGGAAGATTGAAAGAAAGTAAAAATGTAGAAACTAAATACAGAGTATGAAGCAACATGATCGCACTCTTATTTGGGGTTAAAACAAAACTGTCATGCAGCATTCTGACATAAAAAGGCTACTTAACATAGTTTTGATAAGCACCTCCCAGCACTATTAAGCTTAAGTTTCATTTTACAGTACAACAGCAGTGGGTGCTCTTCTCCACTGAACAGTTACAAGATGGTAAAACAACTTTAATAGCAGTTAGAAACTTTATAGTCAGACAGATAGTGTTGCAAAACCAAGTGTATAACAACTTTTCAAAAATCAGTGACATTTATATTCTGGCTGCTGTCTGGGTGTCTGCGTTAATTGTTTTTTGGTTTTCAGAACTGTAAAACACTTCACACACCTACACTTTTCTGTTTTTGCTGTAACTGGTAATACATGAAACACATTAAGTACTTTACATTGCAAAAAATGTTGATTGGGTCTTTCCAGTAATAACTACTTATGTTGTGTTCTTGACATGAATGTCATGATTTACCTGGCAAGTTTCATTTTACACTACTCTCAAGGTAAATTTCCTAATGCCCATGCCACCAAAACTTACCAAGCTGGTTATGATTAGAGACCCAGTCATAACCTTCTAGATTGGTGAAGATAAAATATGTAGAGCAGAAGGAGTAACGCACACCATAGAAGACGAGGGAGAAATACAAGGAAAAGCATTCTGAGAATAATGCAGCATATAGTATTTTATTACTACATATATCTCCATGACAGTTTTTCTGAGTAAAAAAAGTCTAAAATAACTGTTTTACTATTACACTTTGAGGGACAGTGACAGTCACTTGTTAGATGTTGCTTTAATTTGGATAGAAATTCTATGGTGTTTGCCATAGATTAAACAAGAAATAAACTACCCATGAGATTCAATAAACTCCATGCAGCATTACTGCTATTCCTGCACAGAGTGGTTTGTGTCTGTATAGCACAGCAGTGTGCTTTGCATATTCATGAAAGCATGCTGCTGCTGTGTAACCTACATGGACATAAACCAAAATCAAGTTCAGGGGGCATGTTGAAGTAGTGCATGGACATTAACCACACCCCCTGCACTCAGAAAGTGCTGTACAGCACTTCCTAATAGTATCTGGCATAATATTAGAGAATTACTCTAATATTATGCCAGTATTTCAGTGTCCACAGACACTGAAATTAAATAAGTGATCCTTTCAGTGTCTGCGGACACTGCAATACATATGGCAGCAGAAAAGCAATGCAGGTTGTGTGTGATAGGTTCTGTGACACACCCCCTGCATTAAATGCCCTACAACACCTCCGCAACCTGCTAAAGCAGAAAATGTGTACAACTGCACAAAAAATGGGGGATAAATCCCTGAAAAGGGACACATCATACATATTTCCCTCGCAAACTTAGAAAGTTGATAGAAAACAGGTCATGCATTAGCATGAATTACCGAAGGATAAAAGTCTAATGTATGCCAATATTCCCTGACAGCAGTCCATGTGAACCAAGGCACAAATAATGGGGGGAAAAACAAAAAAATATGGACACTTCTGAAAAATTGCCCTCACACACTTAGAAAGTTGATAGAAAACAGGATATGTATTAGCAGGAATCTCTGAAGGATAGAAGCTTAAAAGAGAAATGAATGCCATTATTTCCCAATTGCAGTCCTCAATGACTAGTCAGAACACCACAATACTCACTATATAACATAGTAATATAATAATAATATTATAGTTTTTTTTCTAGGCTAAGGAATGTTTAAGTGTAGCCATATGGGTGTGTGAGTTATGGCCCTCCGCTTACCATAGCTTAAACATCTCATAGGAGATAAATGCAAATATACAGATGAATTTCCAAGCCAAGATAGTATAGTGATTAGAGTCTTGGCTTTACATGCAGGTGTTCATGGTTTGAGTACCAAGACAGGTGTATTTTTATATGGGAAACTAGTGTTAAAATTATTTTTTTAAACTTAAATTATGTAGCAACTGTTTTTTGTCAGCCAGGGTAGTGTAGCTGGTATACAATGTAAGTGTGATTGCATATAACATGAGAAGCAGCCTATGTACACACAAGTGCCCCATACAGTATATTTTATTTTATTTTATTTATCATTTACCAGGGTAAATCCGACTGGACAGCAGGTGTCCATTTTCAGCAGAGTCCTGGGGAGAAAAGCTCCAGGAATTTAATTAGACAGCAATACAAAACAGTAATACAAGTAATAATGTGTTAACAATTAAGCTAAAAAGGGAGAAACTTAAAACAAACAACATCTTACAGTCAGATCACAGAGATTACAGTGGTAGTACAATAATTGAATCCCAGCTTACTGAGAAGAAAAAAATATCCATAATTATAATATTTACAGTTAAAAAGCATGAGCAGAGCTCCTGACATGTTTAGGAGATTCCAAGTCTAGCATTAGAAGTAATATATAAGCATGAAGTATTAAGAAGTAGGTATATATTGCAACATTTAGAAAAGTATGGTGCATCTACTTGGTAGTATCATGTAGGTAAAGGGGGTATTAAAGCTTGGTTGTTCTGCAGACTGGAGGGATTTAAGGGTGTGGGTTTGCAATAGCAAAGAGGGTTAGCATAGAGGTGGATTTTCAGGAGGTTTTTAAATATGGTTGCACAAGTTTGTGTCCTAAGGTCGGGTGAAAGAGAGTTCCATGCTTTGGCAACCTCATAGGAGAATAGAGCTTCTCCTGAGCTGTTCTTGCATGGATTGATATTGACCAAGGATTTGTTGCTTGAAACGTAGTTCCCTATTGGAATTGTGGAAGCTTACAGTGCCAGCCAGGGCAGAGTTTCTCTCAGGTTGGTATAGGATTTGATGTGTAATGATGAGTTGGTGGTAATTCAGCAGGTGTGGGAATTCTAGCCAGTGCAGTTTAAGTAGACAGTACTAGGACAGTATAGTCACACCCCTTGCCAATGTAAGGAAAGCACATAGAGGGATGTCATGTAAAGTACATCATATACACTTAGTAAATTAAGTCAGTCCTCTGATATATTTAAAATTTAAAAGTGAGCAATGATTAGCAATGCTCAGCTATGCTTAGCAAGTATAACCATTACTAAGATGTGAATGCTAATCAGCAGGTAGTGCAGCTAAGTGGTTTTGCGCACTGTTAAACACTGCCCAACAACTTCCCCTTTAAGCAATGTTAAAACTGGCTTAGAGGATTTTCGCACTGCTTAGCAGAGTGTAACATTTTCAAAATGGTCCAATGACTGCAATGGGCAGTAATATAGCACTATTTAAATGGCACAGGTGGGAATACAGCCATAATCTAGTATAGTCCATCTGTGCAGATACAATGGCTGGCATAGGAGAGGGAATGTGCTTTCAGGTGCAACACTGGAGCATTCAAAATTCCAGGGTCATGGTTGGACTCCTAGTTAAAACCCATGAGGAGAGACTGCTGCAGGGTCTGTACCAGGGCTACCAATACAAAGCGTAGGCCTGGGACCGTCTCACACATGACCTCACCAGTGCTATTGGCATCCCCTGGACTAGTGAGCAGGTATGGCACCACTATGCTGATCTAAAGCATAGGAAGGGGGCACTCTTGGACCAGAGACTCCATGATGGATGGGCCCAGAATGCTCCAGTAGTGTGCAAGTATCACTATCAAGTAGTTTGTAGCAAAAAGTAGCCTGAGAATGTGATAGACATATATGCATAATGTGTGTTTTTCTCCCCTACAGTTGCAGCAGAGAGAGTTGTTAATGTGGAAGCCCATGGTGACAGACTGCTGAGGCTGCACCAACAGGCTGGTAAGTACAAATCTATTTTGCAGTATTTTGTTAAAATAGCTTAGAAGGAGTACATTGCTTACTGCTAGTAGGTATATTGTTACTCTGTGAACGACATATATAAAAAAGTATGACTGATGAATATTGAAGTACAATAAAGACCCTTAAAAAACTGTTGTATTTATTCTGGTATGTTGTTGTAGACATATATAGAATGTATACAGGTTTTCACAGTAAATATGGCTGTGACAGCATAACTAATAAAAACAAAAATGTAAACATTGTCTGTGTCTACATTCCCCTAGGGAGGAACACAGAAACCTTAGAAGACTTCTTATATTGGTTATCCAATAACTATTCCCAAGAAACAATTGTTCTTGGGGATTTTAACATTGACTGGAACACTTGCTCTTGTGAAACCCCCACAACCTACATAAACCTCTATGGATTTACTCAAATCATAACCTTCCCCACCAGGTCAGGAAAACCCAATAACAAGGAAAGTACCCTAGACAGGATACTCGTCAATACCCATCTTCAATCCTATAATTCAGGCACTTTGCCTGATGACTTAAGTGACCACTGTCTCACTTATGTAATCAAGCTCAAAGTAGACTGCTCCTACCAACCCACCTGTAGAACATTACGAAACAACAAGAATTTTTTTCTCACCAAGTTTCAAAATGAACTTAAGGCATGCAACTGGTCAATACTAAAACGTCTCCCCCTAGATGAAGCAGTAGTGTACTTTAACACCAAATTCCTTACTATTCTTAACTCCCATGCTCCCAGCAGCTCTATTAGAACCAAAGTTAATATTGCACCATGGCTTTCTAAAGATACCAAAACCAAACTTTCACTCATAAACAAAGCATGGACCACCTTCCAAAAAACAAAAGCCCCACTTGATCAACTAAGATTCAGACAGCTAAGGAATGACAGCAAAAAATCCATAACCTTAGACAAAAAAGAACCACTACTACCATCTACTGCAAAAACACCAAAACAGACCTCAAAAGTTCTGGGCAGGAATAAACAAACTACTCCACCCAAGCCAAACCACCACTCCACTCCCCTCAGCTTCCCAACAAAAATCCCCAGTATACATTGCTAATAACTTCAACAGCTTCTTCACAGAAACTATCCAGTCTCTAGCCAGCCAACTTTCTCCCAATGGCTCTAATTCTAATGCAGCCACACCCAGTACCCAAACATACTTTATCTTCCAACCTGTTCCTGCTCAACTTATTCATGCCCTACTTAAGAAACTAAGACTCACCACCCTGGCTGCTGACCTCCTCCTAGCAGACTATCTGCAAAAGGCTGCTGACACCATAACATATCCCATCTCAATCTTAATCAACAGAGCTATATCTGAAGCTACTGTACCCACTATATGGAAAATCTCCCATGTCATACCTCTCCATAAAGGAGGCAGTTCCACTGAACTGTCAAACTTTAGACCCATAGCTATTCTGTTACCTCTATCTAAAATTATGGAGAAGTGTGTACACATACAGCTCATGCACTACCTCACACAGAACAAGCTGTTGTCCAATTTTCAGCATGGCTTTAAGCCACACCACAGTACTATTTCTGCCCTCCTATCTTTCTCTAATATTATTAACCACAACCACAATAATAACAAACTATCCTCAGCACTCTCTCTAGCTCTATCCAAGGCTTTTGACATGGTTGATCACAAAATGCTTATAAATACTTGAAGGCCTTCTCCTTAAACAGCCATGCACTCCAATGGTTTCAATCCTACCTGCAGGGCAGGCAACAAGCAGACCTATGGCAGGACAAGCTATCATCTCATCTGCCCATCACATTAGGAGTTCCCCGGGGCTCGATACAAGGATCCCTTCTTTTCTTTATCTTTATCAATGACCTTCATTCAGTCATCCCAGATGCTACCTGCATTCAATATGTGGATGACTCCACCTTGATTTGTTCTGACACCTCACCAACTACTTTATTCACATTAACCCAACATACCTTCAATACAGTTGTAAAATGGCTCTCCAATCAATATCTAATCCTAAACTCCAACAAAACTAAGCTGCTCCTCTTCTCCCCCACACACAGGACCCCCCTGCCATCCTTCAACATAACTGCTAACAATGGCACTATCATTTCCCCTGAAGCCCAAACTAAACTACTGGGTGTCATAGTTGATAACAACCGGAAGTTTGATGTGCAATATCAATCAAACTATCAAAACCACTAATAAAAAACTTGGCTCTCTTTACAGAATCAAACCTTTCCTTACCCCACTTACTAGAACTGCAATTGCCCTTTCATATCTACTATCAACGTTTCTCTATGCCTCACCTCTATTCTCCAACTTAAACAAAACAGAACTTAATAAACTATCCTCCTGCTATAACCACATTGCCAGATTTGCTACTGGCATAGCCTACTGGACACACCATTGTCACAACCTAAATCACTTAGGATGGCTTGAACTCCCTAGCCTACTGCAGTTCAACCAGCTAATAGTGGCAAATAAAGTCATTTACCAACCAGAAAATTCACCTGCACTAAAGAATATTATCAGCCCCTACACCAGCACCTACCCACTGTAATCATACACTAGACTCCTAGTTCAAACATACAAATCCAACTGTTTGCCAGCTCTGTGGGAAAAACATGGAACAGACTCTCAGCTGAATTGACCCTAGAACCCTCACTAACTCGATTTAAAAACAAACTCAAGAAATACTTCAAAACTCATTGGTTATGTCCTTGCACTAACCCCAACTAGTGACCTCTCTATTACTTAGGTGCCTTACCTTCAACTACTTCTAACTTTTTTTACCACACCATTTCAGGAAGGGTCAGTTGTATAACTGCTGCTCAACATGTCTTAAACCTGAATGTAATGGTATGTATATATAACTTTGAAAATAATATGTTTTGTAAAGTGTTTTATAATAAGTTAGTACTATATGTGCTAAATTCTGGTATTGCTTATGACTGTAATCTGCTTAAAACTAGCATTTACTAAATGTTCAATGTGTATTATTTTCTTGGAGCTTTTCTCCCCAGCCATCTGCTGAAAATGAACATACATCCAGTCGGACTATCCCGGTCAACAAATGTAAAATAAAAATAAGAAATAAATAAATAAAAAATTAACTGAGTTGCATCTGTGAACAAGCTGTTAGGAGAAACCATAGATGGTGTAGCTGTAAAATGAGATATAAATTAAGTGTGAACTATATACTGCACTAAGTTCTGAACCCTGAATAGTAATATGGAAAGTATCAAAGTGTGTACCATGCAGCATTGCCTTGTGTTAACCTTTGTTTTCCATGTTGTAGTAATCCAAAGGAGTAATGCACAGTACAATAACTTATCTGTCATGCATGCATCACAGAATTACAACTAGCCAAGAGACTATTAGGCAGAAACCATTGAAGCAATAAACAGCAGTTCCCTAGTAGCTTAGTGTGATGAACAATAGCTTAGTTGTTAATTCTGCACACCCAGACATGGTTTGAATCCAGGGAGTGGTACTAGGATGTGTGTATATCTACACACAAAGGAATCAGGAATAAATGTAAAAACAGTCAGGTAGTGTTAACAGATATGTTCCCCACAGGTTGTACATGTAAGTAAATGTTGCCAGTAGTTGTATGAAGGGTATACTAATAAACTGTGTGCAACTGTTCAATTGTCCCACCACATGCCTGCAAATGGCAGCAAGGCAGGTGCATACAATATGCACTCTTCCCGAATCATACTTCTCAGCTGTACAGATATTCACTAAATGCCCAGATATTTGTCTCAGATTTTTGGTCTGTTTTACATAAAGTAGTGGTGTCATGGCAAATCAGTGACAAACCATTATAGACTGAAGTTAGGAAATAATGATAGACATACAAGTGTCCGATGTCATATCCATCAAAAAAGTCATGCAAATGCAAAACCTGTTATTTTATCAACTTTTTAAGTTTGTAAGTGCAATATCTAAAAATTGTCCATATTTATGGGCCTTTGTTCGACTCTTATGTATGGCTTTGTCCAGATACCATGCTCTAAGAGGTTGAGAGATATTTTTCCAATACATGTCTCTCAAGTGTCATGCTGTCAAGGCTAGTGATCACTGCTGCAAATAATCCTGGACACAGATAGGAAACCAGTTGATGCATGCCAGTAGCATACTCACATAACAGCAGTTCAGGGTACCCCTCCTGTGCCAGATAAGTAACCCTGACATGTACAAATCCCCTCAAGTCATGTACCCAGAGTTGTCATAGTTTGCCTGATACCATTTAAGGCTGACAGTTTAAGAGGTATGTTTATACTACAGAAGATATGGTCATAGGTAGATGTAAAGTGAGGGCCGACCCATAGAGTATTGAGTAGTACTGTTGTGGAAAATAGAAGCATAAACAGTTGTTAATGGATTTTCTGTCCCCCCCATCTCCATCAATAATTATTACTCATATACTATGGGTATGTTGTACTCCAACCATAATGCTGGGACTTGTGTTATATTATTGTTAATATGTTTGATTGCTTGCGTGTTAACATATCTTGTTCAAATACCATTGCTGATGGCCTGTTGCCATCAATGTTACTGGCATGCTGTTATGACGCATACTGTTGTTCCATTTATGCATGTGTTTTGTTTGGTATGCAACTGTTTCAAATCTGTTTTATGGGGTTAATTAGAACACCCATGCATACTGTTATAACTAATCTTGAAATGTGTTGTTCATGACTAACCGACATATTTTATAAAACCTCAACACCATTGCATGTTTGGGAAGGAAGATCCCAGTGGATCCACCTGTCCTACCTCATCTGGCCATGGCACTGGGCCCCAGCACATCTGGGACCCAAATCAGATCTCCCTCATCTGCTGGTCCTGCACCACCTTCTGGTGGAACTGCTGCAGGGGACAGGGCCCGTCCTCCCACAGGGAGCAGGCACGGACAGGAGGCTATCACCCATAGTCAGTTCTTGGATTTAGTGTGCAGCACCATTTGATCCAAGTTTGAAGAGCAGCTGTGCCAGATTGAGGGCTACCTGGTGCACATTGAGGGGCAGAATGCCCCTCCTGTCCAGCCCCCAGCACAGCCACTTTTGGGGCTGTGAAGGTGCAGTGGTGACTGCCTATGTGAGGGGATCTCAGTCCCACTGTAACCATATGGGGGCCCATGGGCTTCGGATTGCCAACCACCCTCCCCGTTAAATGTGTTTACCCCCTCATGTGTGATATACTGCCCCTGTCTGCTGTCTTGTCTGTCTCCCTACCTAACCTACCTCCCCAGACATACCTACAATCCTTCCCCAACATCCCACTCTCACCTTAAAAAAAAGAAAAGAGCATCTGTCCCAAAAAAAAATATCACCCCATACATAGCTGTCCATTTTGCACACGTGTCCATTGGATACATATAATCAATCCAAATGGCTTGACAACACATTTCTGTTGTCCTCACTCCTCTCTCTATGGTTTGAGTGTCAAAATTCACCTCCAAATTCTGTACAAATGCACAGCTGTTGCTCTATAAGAAATGGACAGTTATGGGCCTTCCCTACACCTGTTCTGCACATGCCTAGCTATCTTTCATATTGTTTTTCGCTCTGTGTGCCCCTTTTTCACCACTTTCCTATCACCTCTTTTTCTTTTCTTTTAAAGAAATTAGTGCAGGTGTAAGTGGGGGTAAGCAGGAGTAAGTGAGTTTGCGAGATGTCGGGTGAAACCAGCACAGATTAAGCATCTGTACGGTTAACTATGTGTTGGCATTGCTTAGCATCATGCAAACCTGCACAAACTGGCTTAACGCCACTTAAAACTGCTTTAATCACTCTGCCTCCATCAAACACTGTTCAGCCTAGCAACAAAATAATTAGCCCTGCCAAGTCCCGAACCCAGTGCCCTGTACACCATAGTCAGAGCAATGTACCACTACAGCATTTGAAGTGTAGGGATGGCTGATGCTTTTTCAAACATATCATGCTGTAGAGTCATTGAGCAGTAGGAAAAATATTCTGTAGAATCAGTCAGGTTTTGTATATATACATATACACATGTATATATGTATGGAGATGCATATATATATGCATATATATATATATATATATATATATATATATATATATATATATATATATATATATATATATATATAAATATATATGCATAATATAAATAGAGATATACATATAAAATATATACATACACACACACACACACACACACACACACACATATATATATATATATATATATATAAAGGAAAATATATATGTGTGTGTGTGTGTGTGTGTGTGTGTGTGTGTGTGTGTGTGTGTGTGTGTGTCTGTTTGTGTGTGTGTGTGCATGTATATATATATATATATATATATATATATATATATATATATATACACTGCTCATAACATGTAGTGGAGTCATACCTCAGAACCATACCTCTCAAACTATAAGTGCAAGAAATCTGCCCAAAGGCTGTCAAAATGGAGGACAATGGGCCACAACTAGGACATATTTTAAATATTGCTCTTATAAATGTAGAATGTTTCTAGAGTGACAGGGTTTGTTTCAGCATACATGTTCTGAAGGATGTGAGTTCTGAAACTGAAATGTATGTCATCATTTACTGACAGAAATCCTCAGATCATCACAGTGATTTACCAGGGAAATGTATTTATTTATTTAACATTTGTTTGCCAGGATAGTCTGACTGGACAACAAGTGTACATTTTCAGCAGAACCTGGGGAGAAAAACTCCATAAGTTTACAGAGAGAAGAAAATAAATTACAAAAGAGACATTAAAGAGTAGTAGCATACGGATTGCAGACTTTACAGCCATTAGTATACAATAAAAGGATATGCTCCCTTTTAGTTGAAATTACTAGTGTACAAAATATACAATGAGAGCAGATACAAACCTAGTAGAGCATTGCAAGATATTTCACAATTGAATAAGAGTATATAAATGTTTGTTTCCATATATACATTCAAGCAAATATACATGCAAGAGCATATACACATGTATACACATGTATACATCCATGCATACATACATACATACATACATACATACACACATATATAAATAAAAATAATGAATCTGTGGATCAGACCAGAAATATGAGCAATAAACCTGGACATTCTGAAACAATCCGCCCAGTTGAGAGGTATGCTCAGAATCCCTTAGTGCAATGAATCTGGACCAAGCCTGACAAAGTGGGGGGAGAAAGCCATGAAAGTAGGGACATATCTGAAATACTGTAGTAGATAAGCTGACACAGTTGCTGCAGTAACACCCTCCTGTTTGTCCTAACATATATTGAATGAAATAGCACAAGTCCAACACTCACTTACTTCTCACTAGTTAGTGACTTAAATCCTCACATCATCCCACTGATGTGTCAGAAATACACAACACTTATGGGGGCCAGGCAACAGTACATCCTACAAATATCTGGACATAACATCACATTAGAGAAACTACACTCGGCTGCTAAGCATGTCACCAAGCACTGTCCAAACTACACTCAGACTGACACAACACTAACCCATATCTGGTATGGGGAATTGCACATGTATTTGTAAATATATCAGGCACTACAGGGATGTAACAGCACTGAAAAACAGACACCAGTGTGAAAGTGAATACCCACAACAAGTTTCACTACAGTCCTAGTGACATACCAGTAAGCCAAATGAACAGTAGAGTATAAGGACTGTGTGAACCAAAACACCTCATCATGTTTGCCACTCATACACGAACCCTATGCATACTGGCCCAATTCACAGTGTAGTATGATGCCTGACCATGGTATGGGACTTGTCTCAATCTGTCCTACAAACATATACAGCCAACAGACCACCAGAAACTGGAGCAGCGTGCACAGTCAGATAGAAAAGGAGCAATAACACATACATCTACCCCCTCCCTACACAGGCCAAATAACATTTATACACTACACTGCTACACAATCCTGACAGTCTGTCAACAATTGCCAGAAATACATAGACCTCTCAACTGTTCAGAGTCCCACAAAATGTCCAGGCTTTGTCCTCATATATAAGGCCTCTTACACATAACATGTCTGGCATTCTGAGACATCACTGGGGTGGGAGCAGGAATGAAGGCACTAAATAATGATATACTCTACCTATCAACCTCTTACTACATGACATCTGGAGAAAGGATGGCATACTTGGGGGTCAGAGGCCCAAAAACAGGGGCATATGTGAAATATTGCTGTTATAAACTGAGACAGTTTCTGGTGTAACAGGGTTTGTTGTAACATATCTTTTCTGAGGGATATGAAGTCAGAAACATAAATGAATGATACCATTTACTGACTGCAATCCCCACAGTATGCTACTGGTTTTCCAGAGGCAAAAAATGCCTGAAGAACACAACAAACATGAGAGTCCAAAATCTGGGCAATCTGCGGATAGCCCTACAGTTGAGAGTTATGTCAACCACATAACACTGCCAGACTTAAAATCATGCAGAAAAGCCATGTCTACACAAACCTTGTTAAACTAGCATTAATTCAACTGTATAACAGCAATACTTACATTCTGTCCCTATGTCTGGAACATTCTCTTCCAGTTTATTGGGCTGTCTCCACAGTTTTCATTGTAAGAGGTCATTCCAACTACCCACTGTGATGCTGTTGTTCACACACCTCCATGAAGTCCTTCTCACAGGCAAGGACAAGGGGCAACACCCACATGAAGTACTATGAGGAGTGTGCTGCCATGCCATTGGTTATAAGAATAACAACACAGCTGTTCTGGATGCAATTAGCAAGTGAAGGACACCAATTGGTGCACAGGCCATCAGCTGCTCATTAGCATTACCCACAAAAGCAAAGCTGCTGCCTATGCAAAATAGATGCATACCCTACATCTATGAGAGAGAGAGAGAGAGAGAGAGAGAGAGAGATACAGACAGGCAGACAGACAGACAGACCAACCAACAACCAACACATATTGGAATAAAACCAACCATACTTGGAAAAAAATGTATGTCAAACAAATGAGCATGTAATGGAAAGCAGTATGGGGGTATGTAATAATGGGAAATAGGAAGTTCAATATATATGTCTCATCAAGACTTGCTGTACTGATATATTGTTGATCAGATCCTATGGCCATAGCATCTGGGTCTGTCTGCAGTGACATAGATCACAGCTCAGGCCCCTGAGTCACCCCAGGAAAGGATGTCTCACATATGACTACTACTGGAGTGTGTGTTGAACAATACTGACTGTGACACTACTAGGCCAGCTACTGGGATGTTGTAGATATCCATATGTTAATTGTGAATACAACTATGATATACATGTTTGTCTCAAAAATGTGAGAGACCTATACAGGGTATTTGCATAGTAAACTGCTGTTGCAGATGTGTGTGTGTTGAACTGCATGTGATATACTGAGCTCATACCATTCAACTGTCCAGTGTTATGGACACTAACCATATGTGTACCTCATATTTGCATTCATTTACTCATAGAGTTGTGTTATGTCTGGTATCATTGGCAGCCTGTGAAGACTGACATTACAACATCTCCTTCTCTTTCTTTTGACTGTTCCCATTAGGGGTCACCACAGCAGATCATCTGCCTCCATTTATTCTTGTCCTCTGCATCTTGCTCTGTCACACCAACCACCTGCATGTCCTCTATCACCACATCCATACACCTTATCATAGGCCTTTCTCTTGTCCTCTTACCTCACAGGTTCATCCTTACCATCCTTTTCCCAATATACTCAGCATCCTTCTTCAGCACGTCCAAACAAACATAATCCTGATACTCTCTGGCTTTTGTCTCCAAACCATCCAACCTGGGCTGACCCTCTAACATACATATCCCAAATCCTTTCCACCCTCATCACACCCAGTGCAAATCTTAACATCTTTAACTCTGCTACTTCTAGCTCTGACTCCTGCCTTTTTGTCAATGCCACTGTCTCCAACCCATATAACATAGCTGGTCTCAATACACACTTGTAGACCTTCCCTCTTACTCTTAATGTTACTCGTCTGTCACAAATCACTCCTAACACTCTTCTCCACCCTCCCCATCCTATCTGTACTCTCTTCTTCACCTCTCCCCCGCAATCATCATTACTCTGAACTGTTGATACCAAGTATTTAAACTCATCCACCTTTGCAAACTCTACTTCCTGCATCCTCATCATTCCTTTATCCTCGCTTCCATTCACACGCATATATTCTGTCTTGGTCCTGCTGACCTTCATCACTTTCCTCTCTAAAGCATATCTCCACCTCTCCAGGATCTCCTCAACCTGTTCCCCACTCTCACAACAGATCACAATGCCATTTGCAAACATCGCAGTCAACGGGCACCCCTAGCTCAACTTGTCTCTCAACCTGTTCATTACCACTGCAAATAAAAAATGTCTCAGAGCTGATCCCTGATGTAATCCCACCTACACCTTAAACGCATTTGTCACTCCCACTACAGAACTCACTGCTGTCACACCACCCTTGTACATATCCTGTAGCGCTCATACAGATTCCTCTGCCACTCCTGACTTCCTCATACAATACCACAACTCCTCTCTAGGCACCCTGTCATATACTTTCTCTAAGTCTACAAAGACACAACGCAACTCCTGCTGACCTGATCTGTACTTCTCTATCAACACTCAGAGCCAACATCACATCTGTAGTGCTCTTTCCTGGCATGAAACCATACTGCTGATCATTAATCCTCATCTCCATTCTTAACCTAGCTTCCACTACTCTTTTCCATAACTTTATGCTGTGACTGATCAATGTTATCCCTCCTTGCTAATCCATTGCACTTCCTGATTCACCATATCCATTACCGCCCCATTAGCCTAACGAGCCTGGTCTGCAAGGCTATGGAGCGTATTATCATGGAACTTATAAACAATGACATTGGTAATCTCCAAACTCAGGACCCCACCCAGTTTGGGTTTGTAAAAGGCAGATCATGTCTCCTAAACCTGATAAACTTCTTTGAAGCAGTCACCAAAGCCGTAGATGAGGGTAAGGTGGTTCACACAGCCTATCTAGATCTCAACAAGGCTTTTGACACCATCCCCCACTCTGGAATTTTAGATAAACTCACTAAACTAGGTGTAAATCCCTTTGTCACAAGATGGGTTGCCAACTGGCTCACTGACAGAACCCACATTGTGAAAGTAGCAGACTCCAAATCCAGCTTCAGACCAGTGACAAGTGGAGTACCACAGGGTTCATTCCTGGGTCCTCTCCTGTTTGGTATCTACTTCTCTGAAGTACAGGCCAACACAGAAGGTCTTTGGCTAATGAAGTTCGAGATGACTGCAAACTAGGAGCCATAATCAAAACTCCAAAAGATGCGGACATCCTACAAAAGGGCCTTGCTGAGACAGATGCCTGGTGTCAAAGCCATGGCCTCAAGCTCAATGCCAAAAAGTGCATTGTCATTCCTTTTTGTAAAAACTCAGTACCCATGAACTACCACATAGGTGGTAGTCTACTTAACACCGGAAGTGTGATAAGAGACCTTGGGACACAGGTGGACAGTAGTCTCTCCTTTGATAATCACATCGCCACAGTAGTCAGGAAATCCTTCTATGTGGCACACCTCATCACAAAAGGTTTCTCATCCAGGAAAAAAGAGGTCATTGTTCCCCTCTACTCGTCACTCATTAGACCCATTATAGGGTACAATGCCCCTTTTGGTATGTACCTCACAAGACATCTACAACAACTGGAAAGGCCACAGAAATACCTCACAAAGAGGATTGCCAGCCTCAAAGAGATGCCCTATGCAGACCGTCTCAAAAAACTGCAGCTTTACTCCGTTGCATATCGCCTACTCAGAGGCGATCTCTGCCTAACACACAAAGCTATGTCAAACCCAGAGCTTTTAGACATGCTCCACTTAAAGAAATCCCAATCCCTACGAGCTACAAGCTCTAGGGACCTAAACCTCATCACCACAATAAGCAGAACATGCTGGAGGGATAGATTCCTGTCCCAGAGATTTCCCATACTCTGGAACAAACTACCTATCTATATCAAACAAAGCTCCTCATTAGCACTCTTCAAGAAAAATCTTGATGATTGGATGGGAGATAGGAAATTCACCCCGGGGATCACTTCTGTGGCTCTGCTCGACAGTGGCACTGGAAAATAATTTTCTTGGGTGACGAAAGCCAGGGTACCTTTGGCTAGGCTTATATAGGCCCTAGGGCCAATAGCCTAGTACCTACCTATGAACCTACGAACATATGTAGTTACTGCAGCTCTGCACATCACCGTTATTCTCATAATTGGTGCCCAAACACTTTTTCCTCCACTCCTCATGCATCCTCTCACTTTCCAAGATTTCATTAAACAATCTGGTTAAAAACACCACTGCCATTTCTCCTAAACATCTCCATGCTTCAACAGGTATGTTATCTGGACCAACAGCCTTTCCATTCTTAATCCTCTTCATATCTATCCTTACTTCCTCCTTGATAATCCGTTGAACTTCCTGATTCACCATATCCATATCATCCAACCTTCTCTCTCTCTCATTCTCTTCATTCAACAGTCTTTCAATGTACTCCTTCCATCTGCTCAACACAGTCTCCTTGCTTGTGAGTACATTTCCCTCATTATCCTTTGTAACCCTTATCTGCTGCACATCGCTCCTAGCTCGGTCTGTCTGTCTGGCCAATTGGTACAGGTCCTTTTCTCCATCCTTAGTGTCCAACCTTTCATAAAACCTTTTATACACCTCATCCTTAGCCTTTGCCACCTCTCTCTTTGCCATGCACCACATCTCCTTATACTCCTGTCTAATTTCTTCATCTCTCTGACAATCCCACTTCTTCTTCACCAACCTCTTTCTTTGTATACTTCCCTGTACTTCCTCATTCCACCACCAGGTCTCTTTGCCCTCCTTCTTCTGTCCATATATCACACCAAGCACCTTTCTAGTCATCTTTCTATCTCTGCTGTAGTTACCGTGATATTTGGTAACTCTTCACTGCCACCCACTGCCTGTCTTAACTCTTCCCTGAACTCAACCTCACAATCACCCTCTTTCAGTTTCCACCATTTGATCCTTGGTGCTGCCCTCACACTCCTCCTCCTCTTCTTGATCATCAATTTTATCCCACAGAGCAACATTCCATGCTACCAAACTACACTTTCCCCTGTCACCACTTTACAAGCTCCAATCTCCTTCAAATTGGCCCTTCTCCATAGGATATAATCCACCTGTGTGCAGATTCCTCCACTCTTGTATGTCACCCTATGCTCTTCTGTCTTGTTAAAATACATACTCAGCACAGCCATGTCCATCCATTTGCAAACTGCACCACCATCTCATGTTCGGCATTCCTTTGCTTAACACCATATCTACCCATCACTTCCGCATCCCCTCTGTTCCCTTCACTAACATGCCCATTGAAATCTGCTCCAATCATCACTCTCTCACCCTTGGGTACAGTCATCACCATTTCATCCAACTCACTCCAAAGTTTTTCTGATTCATCCATCACACATGCAACTTGCGGAGCATATGCACTAACAACAGTCATCATTACAGCATCTATTTCCAGCTTCATAAACATCACTCTATCCCACAATCTTTTCACCTCCAAACACACTTTTGACATACTGTTCCTTTAAAATAACCCCTACATAATTTATCCTCCCATCCACACCATGATAGAACAATTTAGACCCAACTCTGACACACCTAGCCTTACCCCTTCCATCTGGTCTCTTGCACACACAATATATCAACCTTCCTTCAGTCCATCATATCAGCTACCTCTGCCCCCATGCCAATCATACTGCCAACATTAAAAGTTTCTACCCTCACTACCACACTTCTAGCCTTTCTCCTCTTTTCCTGTCACATGAGTGTTGGCCATCCACCAGCGTATGTCTGTGAATACAAAGGCTACTGTGCTACCATATGACTTAAGTGTGTTACAGCAATATTAAGAAAGTGTCACAAATTATGGCCCATCACTCCCATGTATATGTGGCATCATCCAGATGGCCTGCTCTAATAGGTTGACAGGAATGACTGAGCAGCAAGATTGTAAATACAGTGTGCCATACTGACATAGAACAGAAATGTATATCAGGTATTACCTGTGGACATGTATGTATGAGTAGGTGTACCTGGCTGCCTCATAACAACAGACATAGGATGCAAAACATGAGGTAAATAAGCTGTTCATCTTGTACACTTGTGTAATCTTAGTTTCTGTGCATCCAACAGAGTTAGATTTCTACAGCTACTGGGTTTTGCATTGCTCTGACACAGACATGGGTACTAGAATAAGCATGATTATCAGGTTGAAATTGGAGAGGTGTCCAACTGTATTATGACCTGGTGTCCATGCCTACTAGAAACAGCTATATGACCACCTATGTAGCTGTATGGACTCAGCAATAACTTACTTGTAAAACCTGTCTCCACCAAAGTAGAGTAATCCCCTGTTCTGGACAGCAGCAATACACAAACCACATAATTGGTCACTATATTGGCTGTACAGGTCAAAGCAAGAGCAGGCACCAACTTGGCAGCAAGTCAACCTTTGTCTGAATGAGCATATAAGGTCACAGGTGGATTTCTGCAAGGCTAACTATGAGTACAGACTGGACACATCCACCAAGGGAAATCACAAGCCTGTCCACATATATCTGCAATCTCAGAGGCAACAACCCAACCCACCCTGTAATGTTGGTCAATCACACCACATGCACACACACACACCATAGCTATAGCCAACATGCTGCAGACAGGTTTAGGGCAAACATGACCCCCACTGGCTCACCATCAGTACAGGTGGATATGCACAGCACCCGCACCCCTCCCCTCATCATCAGGGAGCAGGTGCATACTACCTAATCAAAGTCAACAAAAGCAAGTCTCCATGGGACCTGTTAATATTCCTGTCTGCATCTTACATAAACTCAGGCATATGCTTCTGGCTCCATTACATATTCTATGCAAGCAAAGCCTGAGCACCATTGACATCCCATCTGCAAGGAAGATGGCCACTGTCATCCCTCTACACAAACATGAATGATGAATGGTGGTTTATGCAATGTATTGGCCCTCATTAAGGGGAACATAACACATCAGGACCAGGAGTGTAATGCAGGTTCATACTGTGCTGATAGATGACAGGGGTATGATTTGGTTGTAAATGGTGGCTAATGATAGGCAATATTGAAGTGCTGGCTCTGTAAATAACTCTGGGCAATGTCTGAGGTCCTGTGACATGTTTCCCTCTTTATGTCTTCCATGTGGCATGCAGCATCAGCCAGCATGCACTGCAGAGGAGAATGCAGCTATCACTGAAGAAATAATCCAGCACCATGTGGTGCTGTTCGGCTGTAGCCAACAAAATCTGCAGGAACAGACTGCCCTGTGGGATGGCATTGTCCACAGAGTTAACACCTTGGGCCACCATGGCCTCACATACTGTCAAGTACGGCATCGGGCAACTGACCTGATACTTCGTGCCTGGCAAAGGGCTGCTGCCGTGGCCAGGGACCGTACTGCTACAGGTGGGGGTCCAGCCACACAGGCCCCACTTACAGCAACAGAGGAGCTCTTTGCCAACCTTGGGGCAGCCCCTACACAACAGCTAACACTTGAAACACAAGTCATGGAGATGGGTGGCAAACAGGCAACAGGCAAGGAGCATCCAGGTAAGGCCACAGTGCACATCAGTTTAATCATGTAGCAGTCATGCTGTCTTCTACAGAGTATCTAGATGCATATTCAGTTCAAACAGCATTTGTGGGTGGGGTTTAGTAAAGCACAGAAGTACACATCTATGGTGAGGGACAGCAAATTGTGTACTATCATAGCTTGTACTATACCTGTGCAGAAATGTAGCATTTATCTTGTACCAATGCCAAATGTGAGTCTGTTGACAGTACCTCTCCCCCACAACTACATAGTTACCTCTGGTCTGGATGTGGGACAGCAGCCTAAAGCTGCTGAGTTTGGGTTTCTCCTGTTGTGGCTCACCTGTACCCCAGCCATGTTAAAGTCATGCATGTGACCATGCACACAACTGTTACTCTCAGCGATATTGCAATATCTGCATGTTCACTTGTGGTGGGGTTAACTGCATTGCATCACAGTGGTCATCACAGGGGCCTATTTCCAGGAGATGTAACATGTCTGTAGCATACCTCACAACGTGTCATTGCAAGAAATCTGGACAAAGACTGACAAAATGGGGGGACAAAGGCCCAAAACTAGGGACATATTTTTATAAATTAGTGTTAAACAGTGCATATAAATAGTGTACACACCTGTTACAATGTCACATATTTGTGATATTCAAAAATGAGAGCACAATAAAACATTTCCGAACCCTTCCAACCTTTCATGTGACCTATAACCTGTACAATTCAATTGTAAAACAAACAAATCTGTTAGGGGAACAATTATGACACCTAAAAGACTTAGAAGAAGCTAGATGCATATGTGTGCACAGGCTGAAGCTAATACTGTGCTGAAGCAGCTTTCGATATTATTATAGTATTATGTCTTCTTGGGTACACATCTGCCATCAGTTACAGAGACTCTTTGATTAAGAGCAAATAATAGTCAGCTGTCCTACCAGAATTATCCTAAATTTACTCAGTTGCCTGCTACAGCAACAACCATAGTTTGCATACAGCTTATGAAGCAGCAAAGGGATCTCATTTGTGAAAGGTATCAGCCCAGAGAAGGGTACTCACTCATTTCCACAGCATTGCATATACCATGGAACACAGTGAAGACAGTTCTCAAATGGTAGTGGAAATATGTGGTAACAGAGACATTGCAAAGAACTGGATATCCCTCCATATGTGTGGAAAAGGCAAGACCCAAACTGGTCAGGGAGGCTGACAGGAAACCTACAGCAACAATACAGCAGTTGCAGGAATCTCTGGCAAGTACCGGTTGTGTTCTACATGTGACAACAATCTCCCTATTCTCCACATTTCTAGCCGATGGGGTAGGTTGTTTGGAAGATGGAAGCCTTCTCACACACAGAACAACATCCAGGCCTGGCAAATTTCTCAAGAAAAATACATCAGGTCTCCCAATAGCATGTGGGGAAATGTGTTATAGTGTAATGAGACCAAGGTTGCATTTTTTGGCAACAATACCAAAAGGTTTGTTTGGCTCAAGAACAACACTGTACATCACCAAAATAACACCATCCCCATGGTGAAGCATGGTGATGGCAGTGTCCTGCTTTGGGGTCGCTGTTCATAAGCTGGAAGTGGGCCTTTAGCCAAGGTGGGGGGATTGGGAACAGTTCAAAATACCAGTCCATTTTGGCCCAAAATCTTCATGTATCTGCTAGAAAGCTGTGGATGGAGAGGACTTACACATTTCCACACAGCAATGACCCATACCATACATCAAAATCCATAAAAGAATGTCTTCAACAGAAGACAATCAACATGTTTGAATGGCCTAGTCACAGTCCACACATACATGCAATAGAAAATCTGTGGGTTGCCCTGAAGAGGCCTGTGCAGAAGAGGAGCCCCCACAATCTGACAGAGTTGGAGGGCTTCTCAAGGGAGAGTGTATAAATACTGCTAAGTCGAGATGTGCCAGGCTGATACACACCTTCCCAAGAGGATTGACTGCTGTTATGAAATCAAAAGGTGCTTTAACAAAGTATTAGTTTAAGGGTATGCACAGTCAGGCAACCAGCCTATTGTACATATTTCAGCTCCTACATATTACCCCTAACTGATGTGTTTGTTCTTCAACTGGATTGCACAGGTTATAGGTCACATTAAAGGTGGGAAATGTTATCACATGATTTCTGTTGTCTCATGTTATACATCATACAAACCTGAGATGTTAACAGGGGTGTCTACACTTATAATATCCACTGTAAGCTTAGAAGGTTATTAGGGTAACAGGTTCTGTTGTAACATACATGTACTGAAGGTTTTGAAGTGTGAGACTCAAAATATGTCATCAATTAGTGACACCAGTCCTCATATCATCTCAGTAATGTGTCAGACAAACAAAGGATTTATGACAAACAGACCATAGGTATGAGCCACACATGTAGGCATTCAGCAGCACTCTGCACAGCTGAGAGGCATGTTCTGTAGGAATTGCCACTGTTCTATACAGGTGAACAGCAATTATGTGTACATGGGAGCAGTGTGCGCTACTTGTAGGCCCATCACCTACTAACACTACTCACATATCACAGAGGTGTATATAAGTAGTAACATTAAGTGGAAAGGGCTGCACTGCATGATGTTGAGGGCCTGTCCAGGGCGTGTATGTAGTGGTATGACTGTGTTGTCTATGTCACCAGTTGGCTACTGTGAGGTCTGTGTAAGCCTGTCTGCCACTTCACCTGTATGCATGTGCATGTGTGTGCATGTGTAGCAGCAAATGGTATAGTGCAGGAATTAATTTACATATGTTGTCTTTCCCCCACAGGTGGTCATGGTGGTCATGGTCCCTCCCGCTCAGAATCTGATGTCATTGTCTCTGCAGACTCTGGCAATGATGATGGTCATATTCAGGCACAGGTGGTGTGAGGCTGAATCTGTGCCATCAGTTGGCATCCCACAGTCACCCACAACATCCCTGCACACAGTCACAATGCCCACATATGCCCCATCCCCAGCAGCCACAGATGATGGACAGTTGGCAGATGGTGGCATGGAACAGGCTAGTGTGGTGACTATGACAGTTGTAAGTGTAGACACTGGCCATAGCCAGGGTGCAGGCAAGGTCCCACACAGGTGGATGAACAGGGATGCTAGCAGGAGGACTGCTGCTCATCAAGCCGTTGTTGCAAGTGCCACAGCAGGTGTCACCAGACACATTATACAGGCTGTCATGGATGCACAGACACATAGTGAACACAACACCAGACAAATACTCAGGGTGTTGGATGCAACTCTTCCTGATTTATGTGGCAACATACATAACCTTGTTGAGGCCACATGCCAAAATACTGAGGTCATGAATAGACGGTGGGGTGAGGCCTTGACAATCATTGACCATGGCATGTCTGTGCTAGAGTGTGTGGTGGGAGATGGATGTCAGTCACCTGGACCTAGGTCAGCACCAACATCAGTTGATAGTCAACGGGGCCATGCACCTTCATACTCCCATAGTGGCAGTGACACCAGCACTACTGAAGGGGAGTTGCTGTCCACATCAGAATGGAGCAGCCCATGGGCATGTGATCTTGGCCAGTCCTATCAGGGACACAGATCCAGCAGACAGCAGTCACCATCAGGAAGCAGTACTGAATTTGGCCTTGGGCCTGGTGGTGCCAGTGAGACCCCTGACATTACCAGTTTATGTGTCCTTGGCCTTAGACAGCAAACTGAACACCCTGCCATGTACAGTCCACAGCTGTCCAACATACCCCTGTGTAGGGCAGACAAATGGTGTGACAGTGTGCATACATACACAGACACACACACACACACACACACACACACACACACCCACACACACACACACACATCTGTATCACAGACAGTTCACCTCCAGACACACACAGCACCTCTGCACAGCCCAGCTATATGATACCCCTCCAAACGCACACACATAGATGTCAACCGTATGGCCCAGAATGGGCCTCTGGCAAACCCACACCACACCCTGTGTATATGATGATACCTGTTCCACATCCCTTTCATCCATACCATCAACGCAGGGACAGGCTAATATGGGTCTGATGCACAGGGTGAATATAGTACAGTGTAGCTATGTAATACTGTGTAAGGTACTGTGTGCTTGCATTCGTTATGGGTACACATAAAGGTGCATTTACATTATTAGCCATGATGCATTATTGCTGTTAGTACCACTGACTGAATGTAGTTTGACATGCTGTATTCTGTTTGTGTTCCAGGTGTCTGTGTGTCTGTAGGCTGTGTCCATGCAGAAATTACCAATGTGGAGTATGGCAGAGTGGAAATACACCAAACATTTCATAGCCAAGGTACAGCTTGATATGTACATTTACCAGGTTTATATGCATGCAACAGTGTGGGATGGACACTGTTGTCCAACAGTGTGACATTGTGTACATACCCCTTGTCACAGACAGGTAGCTGTCAGACATGTCACCTCAGTGTTGTGTAGTACCACAGGCTCGTACATTTGGAACAGGTTACTGGAGTACAGTCAGTACATCCCTCACAAACTTAGCCATTAGATTGACTGCAACAGATTCACATGTCAGCACCTGTTTCCCATGTCATTTCTTTCCCATGCACTCAACCCTGATGCAGTTGGTGAAGGCATACATGGTACTGTGTATGACAGGTTTGTGGTATGTATTCTTGAGTTCACAGGGTGGAACAAGGAGACAAAATTATATATCCTTTGCATACACACAGTAAAGACTGACACAGGGGATGTGCATACAGTAACACAAACACAGTTGGCAATAGACAGATTCATAAACCTACATATCCACTTTAATGTACTATAGTGCTACATACACATGACATGCCCCACATAATTTATATGCATGGGACATAACCCTCTATCTCTTATAACAAGTAATGTTGTGAATGCCTTCATGGATTGTGAGATAACCCACCAGAAATATAAACTGTAGTCATCTAGTGTTCCTACAAGCTTGGACAAGTGATAAGGTAACAGACGTTGTATCAGCATGATGTTTCAGTCAGGTATGATGTCTGATGCTGGCATGTGCGTCAGTACACTAACTGTGACCTATTTGGCAACAATATCACATACATGGCCATTGTTGGGAGCACAGACTACATATGGGTTGCAAACATCCAGATATTATGTAGACATCTGTACATATGACTGGTATGGCCTATACAATGGTTTAACATGCTGCATGTGGGCAGATGCCATTAACATGCTATTTAAAGTAATACCATCGGGAGGTGGTAAACAGGCATGGATGGCACACACATCAAAATGGTATAACCCACACAGAATATGATTCTCACCCACACAATCAGTTGCCAGTATTAAGATTAGAACCCCTACCTATCTAGTTATTTCTACTATAGTGTTAGGCAGTTATCAGATGTGCCACATAGCTTATATGAATTCACCTTGTCCCAAGGTACTTCTAAGGTGAAAGACATCAGCAGGCTTTGTAAAGAAATGGTAACACACACACACACACACACACACACACACACACACACACACACACACGCACTTACTTGCAAGTATTGAGATTAGAACCCTTGCTATCTAGTGACTTGTATTACACACCCCCACACACTTACTTGCCAGTTTTGAGATTAGAACCCCTGCCTATCTATTGATTTGTGTTATAGTGTTACAGTTATCACACATGCTATGGAGCTTAGTGAGCTGGCAACTGGCCAAAGGTGCTGATAAAGGGAATGACATCAGCAGGACTAATAAAGTGGAGCACTGGGGACGTGTTGTGAGTGGGAATGGCCTATAACTGTCTAACCTACAAACACACACTCCCTCACTCTCACACACACAACTGTGTCTCACACACACACACACACACACACACACACACACACACACACACACACACACACACACAGTTGCCAATATTGAGATTAGAACCCCTCCCTATCTAGTTATTTGTACTGCAGTGTTACGCAGTTACTGCACATGCTACAGAGCTTATAGACGTGATACGTGTCCAATAGTACTTCTTAGCTGAATGACAGCAGCATATCTTGTGAAGTAGAGCAATGTGAAATCTACTGAGTGGGAACAGTTTCCTAATACTTAGACTTATGGACCCACACAGACACACACACACACACGCACACACACACACACACACACACACACACACACACACACACACACACACAAAACGGCAGGTGATGTGATATTATAAACCCAACCTCAGTACTATTACACAATGGAGCTTACCCTTTTATGCTGGCATGTGCAACTGTTTACAACTGGTATGCCACTGTCCACAGCAGGACATCACTGTGTGCCATTCATGGTATCCGTGTGTGTGACTCACTCACTCTGTGCCCCGCCTGTATCTCTCTTTATCTATCACTGTCTGTCTCTCACTTCCCCAAATCTATGTGTGTGTATGCTTGACATATGTTGTTATCTATTGCCCATATATATGTCTGTGTATCTCAACGCAACAAATGCAGATATATCAAATATGGGCCACCTACAGCTAGCTGAGGGTAATCCTGTTTGATGTGTGTGTGTGTGTGTGGGGGGGCAGTTACGGTGTACTTAGCTGTCTTTATCCCCAGACATATATACAGAATACAGTCATATAGTCCGATGTGGGTTCCAATATGACCTGTGATTCTCTAAGTGTAGGAGGATGCCCAGTGTGACCTTCTATAATTAGAGTGGGACTTCATTCCAGAGATAGCTGTATTCCAGTCCAGGGTTTTGTGTGCTACAGCCATACCTCTCAGAAGTAGACAGGACTTTCTTTGGGGTACTAGGTTTGTTTAGCAGACATTTTCTGATATATCTGTAGTCTGACATTGCAATGTACTGTGTCATTACCTAGTGCCAGACATCCTCAGATCATCACAGTGCTTTACCAGAGGAATACTAGTGGTATAATGCATAGACCAATATTATGAGGGCAGCTGTGTACATTCTTGCCCAACAAGGCCATTTGTGAGGTGTGGCTACAGCCAGTTGAGTGATGATGCGCTGTGTAAACAGCCCAGCAACTTTGTGATATACTGGCTGGGGATCTCCTGCTTGTGTGGTATCTTTCTAACCTGAGATGTCATATCCTTGTGTGGTGATACCTCTCACCTGTACATGTTTGGCAAGTTGTCCAAGTGTTTGGCTAGAGGTTTCATCCTGTCTACATAAACTTTGTTTTTATGGCAAGTTATTTACATATAATTGAAGACTGATGTTACAAAATAATGACAGACATTACTGTTTCAGACTACATAACCTTCAGACAATTCCTGCTACTGCTATCCTCTCAGCCTACCAACTTTTTCAGTATGAAGGGTGATATTTATATTTACAACACATGTCCAGTATTGTGCCTTTGTTCCACTTTTATTTCTGCCCTTGTCCAGACATCTTGCTGTTAGAGTTTGGGGGTTATGGGTGTGGGTACAGAGTGTATTCTACTGTGCAGGCATGTCCATTATATGTAAAAGCAAACATAAGAAAAAAGGATAATTGAAATGAACCACTGGCAACAGTACTAAAAAGCACTATATTCACAAAAGCCTTAGCACCTCGGCTACACATCCTTCAAGATGCGCATTATATGTGCAGTATATTCCACATAGCTCTGTGATTTCCAGGTATGTCAGTGGCAGAGCAGTGGATGTTAGTTATATGCATAACAGTTGGCAACACAGTTTTCTGCACATGGCCCTGTCTAAGAAGGCACTGCACCTAGGGCACTACAAGACAACTGCCAGGAGAATGAGCTGCCCAGATCCTGACAGTATTAACCACACATACACATAGCTCATTGATCCCTGCATATTGGGGACAGGCAACATGTTTTCATGTGTATTGGTGCAGCCCTGCCAATGCATGCTATGCTGCTATTTCCCTGCAAATATACATGTTACTGGATTTATGTAGGTATATGGGGGGCACACCTGTCATCTGTACACATTTGCACAGATTGTGCTGATATTTGCTTTACATTTTGGTTCCATTTACCATACTACTGGGCTCGGTCTTGGGGACTTGAGGCATATCAGTAAAGACCACAGGTCAGATTGAAATGGCATACATTTGAGTTTCCGACTTCTTATCCTTCATAGTCTTACTGCAACTGCAAGGCATGCTGTGCTATCACTATGTGAGTCTGTAGGGGGGTAATTCAACATTGTCGCCATTTGAGTGTCTTTACCAGACATTTCTCTCTGGTTTTCTACAGCTGACTTGCTATGTGGGTGTGAGGGGTGGGTATGGGATCCCCACACTTACATCCATGCCTGTGACCTATGACCCCACCAGTTAGTTGTCCCCACACATATACTGCAGTGGGATTTGCCAGCTTGGGTATTACTGCATAGTGTGGGGAGGCCAGTTTTGGCCAGACATTTCCAGGTATCCCACATAGCTGTCAGTTGTCTGCTGTTATCCCAGTAGGCCACTCCTTTCCCTTGCATGCAAGCAGCATTACCATAGATATGTTACCAAAACATACTAATCCATTCATTTGTTATTAAGAAGACTGACATTTTTTGTGCCTGCAGCAGCTGTGAGGACAGTGCTTGAGGGCTGTCTATGTTGGATGCACAGAGTACATTGCCTATACATGGTAAGTTACAGGTAATGTGATGTGTGTGTGTCATCCATTTTACTGTGTGTGCAAGTCAAAGAGAGGTGTCAGTCCCTGGGGTCCCTACAGTGTCAGTGTGTGTGCTATGCATTGCCTCTTTGCCAAGGCCTGAGCATACTGGGCACTCCTCTGTCTGCCTACAGAAGCAGGCTGAGGGGCCTTCTCCTCTGAGTCCCTTTGTGCCTGTGGGGACCTTGTTAATGGTGGTGGGCTGTGTGGCCCTTCCCAGTGCTGTTTCTGCTTCAGCTGTTTCTGCAGGATCATATTATGTAGCATGGCACATGCTACAAACATGTGTGCACATGTGGCTGGAGAGTACTGCAAGGATCCACCAGATATGTTAAGGCAGTGGGACTGTGACCTGAGCACCACAAACACGTGTTCTATAATGATCCTGGTTTGTGCGTGTGCCTCATTATGCTGTTCTTTTGTGGGTATGTGTGCATTTCTGATGCGTGACATCATCTACGGCTCAAGTGCATAGCCAGAATCTCCCACCAGATGGCCATACAGGATGCCCCCCCTGGCAAATGCCTGGTACAGCTGTGACGAATGCCAGATGTGGGAGTCGTGATAGTTTCCAGGACTGCCAGTGCACACATTCATGATAATGCCCTGGGCATTGCACATGACCTGGCAGTTGATAGAGGGGAATCCCTTGCAGTTTATGTAGACTCTAACCTGTTCACTGAGTGGTGCTTTGATGTGGATTGTGTTCAGTCTATCGTACCCAGTACCTCTGGATACTCTGCTATATGGTGGAAGAGACACATATTGTTGGTCCTCTCCTATGGGGGGTTGGGGAAGTAAATGTGTTCACCAGCATATGGTAGCATGACATCCAGGAACAGGTGGAGTACCCTGGATGCATATACCTGTGAAAGCCCCATGATGTCTGCAGCAGGTCTTAAATTGGATTACTTCTTGGATCGGTGGTCTTGGTGGTATTTTATCATTTTATTTTTTGTTTTTTTTTAAGTTGTATTTGGTCTTTGGAAAGTACCTGTAGCTAGTATTCTTAAGGATACACATACCTTGGTATCCACTGGGATGGGTTCCCCTCTGTTGGCTCTAGGTCAGAATTGAGGCTGGCACAGCTAGATGATTTGCTGAAGTATGTCTCTGTCCACCCTTTAGTGCTCTACTATCTTCAGATCATGTAGCCCCTAGTAGGTTACCCTGGGTCTAAACACTCTTCTCCTCCTCCTCGATCTTTGGTGGCTTTCAGCATTATCCACCTCACTGCCCTCAGCCTCTAGCAAATACTGAAGGATTAAAGCAATGGCAGCCCCTAAAATTTTCCCTGTTAAAATTCCCCCACATGTGTACACCAATGGTACAGAGTTTATGGGAAAAAACAGTCTGTAAGGTTATTCCATAGTTTATACTTTTGTGCTGCAGATGCCGCCTGACTATGATAAATTCCACCTGTTAGCTATGCAATTTGTTCTTGTTTGCTTTTATTCTGCTATTTTCCTTTTTTACCCTTCCCATTTCCACCCCTTTTAAGCCCTGAGGCATGCTGCTCAAACCCAGTGCCCAAATGTAAGCAGTCCTGCTATTTCCGGGTTTTTTTTTTTTTTTTTTTTTTTTTTTTAGACCCAGTGCACACCATGCAAACCTATTTAACTAATGTAAACACTAAGAAATGGTTCTTCCTGGACACGGACATGCTCTTCATTTCATATAATAAGTCAATACACCCTCAGACAAACCCCTTTGCATAGCTGTGCTTAGCTAAGCTTATCTTGGGGCCATAAAGCTCTAACGTGCTTATACCATGCATGGCATAGCCCCTTTTCATGTCTGTTGCTCTTCCTGCTTACACGATCATGTTATAGCACCTGCACGGCTAGGTGCAGTTTGGCACTTAGAATATTTTTCTGATTCAGTAAATTTCCCCTCATTTGCATACCCCACTGCCTTAGTCCATAGTTACTGCACTACCCCAGAGCCTTTCCCTTTAACAACCACTGTTTCCTGGTATTATTTTGATTCTGCATGTCATAGACTATAATGGCAAAATGCAGATTTCCCTTAAAAATTAGTTTTCACAATTTTTTTTATTTTTGGCACAATCCCATTTGTGCACCACTGCCCTATGCTTAAAAGGCTGAGATCAGCCAAAAAATAAACTTTTATTTTTGTAAAACTTAAACACTTTTCCATGCCAATGGCCATGTATTTGGCCATTGGCGTGCCTAAAGATTATAATACATGCTTTTATTTGAGCTGTCATGCCTCAGTTTTAATTTTTGCAGAAATGTATACAGCTAGTAGCGGAATACATTTCTACAACTAACACTATTCTTGCACGAATGCCTGCCTGCTTGCTGAATCACTACTTCACCTCATTTGAATGGTTTCATCAGAAAATGAGGCAAATTAGCATTATGCAGTGGTGTCCATGCAGGAATAGTGTAAATAGGCTTGTGCACATCAGAACAGTAGTTTACTGGATCACTCAATGGCCATATTCCATGCAGGAGTGGCTACACTGCTCCTGCGTGGAAAAAAATGCTTATTGAATCCCAGGGTATATCCTGGCTTTGTGAGACAGGAGCAGTTGAACTACATGCCATAAAAGGTAAACCCTTCCAAATCTGAGAAAATGGCTTTTTATGAAGAAGAGAAGATATTCATTATAATAAAAATAAACAAATGTGAGCCACCCTATCTTCAGAACTATAAGAGACATTTTCCTTGCTTAGCAGAATTGTTTAATTCACATTTGCTCAATAAAATGTGCAAAACATGGTTAAAAAACAGCTGATTCTATTTAAGTAAAATATATGTAGAACTTTCTAAACAATGCTATACTTTCCATAAGCATAGTCAAAATACATACAAACTCCTTTAATTTTATTTAGATTTTACATAAACTGTGACATTACAGCTAAAACAGAAATAATTAAATAAGAGCCACATCTAAAATATTGCTACTTGCATAACCAGATCAGTTAAAACAGTATTACTGAAAGAAAGAAATAGAAAAGTCATACCAAGCAAACAGTAAAACATGGCAAAAACAATCCCAGACTCTAGGAACTCCCCAGAAACATATAGCCAATGTTTAAGTCACTTTCATATATTATAATGACAGATGACAATGTAATCCACAAAAAACATGTTAATAGAGCAACAGGACTTGAACCACACTGTATTTTTTGAGCAATAAGAAAAATGAAACTCTAATGGCAAGCACTATTGACTGGCTGTAATCACGCATGAGTTGCAAGTGATGAAGTGATTGTGAAAGCGCTTACCTCTGTGCATGAATAAAGGACTGTGTTTTAATACTTTTTACGTGAGTTTGGTATTCTTATGTCTCATGGTTGCCTATGCTACTGCAACTTGGTTGGATTATCAGGAATATTGTATAATCTCTGGGAAAAGTGAGAGGTATGATGATGGTGGTTGTGATGTGTGTGTGTGTGTGTGTGTGTGTGTGTGTGTGTGTGTGTGTGTATATTTAGATCTGTGTATGTGTGTAGGGAAACAAATGAGGGGTGCATGTCTGCCAATAGTTGTTACCAACAGGACAGCAGAAAGGGCCTGTTAGTACTTGCAGTAATCAAAGGTAGATTCATATTCCTGCTAGTTATCTGATAATGAGGTCTTTCTTCATTGCAGAAAATGTTCCTCTAAATCAATGGTGTCTGACATTACTCTAGCAGGTAATTTATGCCACAGCTTCACAGCTCATGGCCAGGCCTTCTTCTAAATCCTGGCCTTAATATTCAGGAGCAGAAAAACTATGTTTTGAAGTCTGAGTTCTTTTAGCAGTGTCAGAGCCATAACTAACATGGTAAGCTAGGCACTATATCAAATGAATTAGAAAAAAGTTATGTTAAATTCTACCACTTAAAGGTTCAATTTTCCCTTTGCATTTGAAACATGTAGCTTCTTTTCTTCATTTTTTTCATTTGCTGCAGTTCTTTTCAGGTTTACCACTTTCTCTGGACTCATTGCCACTGTTGGTTCTATTTTAACAGCTTCTGCTTCCATAGCAGATTGAATTTTCAATTCATTTGTATTTAAAATAAGGCAAACATCCTTTCACAGTACAGTCCTACAAAAGCAAACAATTTAGTTTTCAGTTTGCAAATAAAAATGGAGAGAATAAGAAGTACATCTTTAAAGAGGTAGAAATCTAGGCCAGCAATTCCTAGGTATACCCCCATTTAGAAAGTTAGACAAGAAATAGAAATCTGAACTGTTTACATATCATTGGCTATCTTGAAAGTATTACTTTCTCTTATATTATAGGTGGAAGAAATGATTAACATGCAAGATAATCTCTCATGCAAATAGCATGGCTAGACTGGATTTGCTGTTGAACATTCAGTAAAAAAACAGACCCCAGGATTCAGCAAGCTTCCATGCAGGAATAGCTTATTCCTGCATGGAAGAGACCGTACCCGTACAGCATGGCAGAGCGCCATGCATATTCATAAAGGCGCGCTGCCATGCTGTAAAATGGACACAGTTCTGTGTATGAGTGCAGGGGGTGTGTCTGAGAGCAGTGATCTTACAATACACATGCCTCCTGCACACCAGAATTGCCATACGGCAATTTAAATAGAGCGAGAATGCTCGTAACACCCCCAACCCATCAGGGTAAGAAATCTGGATAAAGCCATAAGGGACAATTGTACCTACCATACCTCTCAACCTCTTAGAGTAAGAAATCTGGACAAAGCTATAAATAAAAGTGGACAAAGTCCCAAAATAGGGGTAGTTTTTAAATATTGCTATTACAGATTTAGAAAGTTGTTGTATTATCATGGATATTCTGAATGGTACAAAGTTAAAAACCCAACAAATAATTTATTTTTTTAACGTGCAATAAAGTTTAAGCATAGCCGCATGGCTGTGCCCATTGCTTAGCTATACTCAGTCCAACTGAAATGGCATAATAAGTTAAATAGCAATAGACATCCAACATAAGCAATAGTGTAGCAGTTAGTGTATGTGCCTTATATGTAGTCATTTATGGTCTGAGCCTCACCAAATTCATTTCCATTTTGTATGTGTAATCATTACAATTTTAATTTATTTGTATATTTATGCAGGAAGTAATTTATATTTCTCAAATAGAGTAGTGTATTAGGGCCAGATAGAAGGTGTCAGTGTAATAAATTAGTGAAACCCCCATATAAACACAAGTGCCCCATACAGTATAGTCACACAAGAATAAATGTCATCACAGCACATTGGGGGATGTCAGGGAAGGTAAACAAATTTATAATATGTAATGAATGATGAATCAATCCCATACAGGTAGTAGTCTAATAAAATAAACATAAGCAATGCTAAGCATTGCACAGCTATGCTGACTGGGTGTAAGCATTGTGCAAATAGGAATGCTAAGCAATGAGTAGCTCAGTTAAGTGGATTTGCCCATTGGTAAGCAGTGCTGAACCTGCCCCTTTAAGCACTGCCAACCTTAGCTAAGCAGGTTTGCCCATAGCTTAGCTCAGCATATTCAAAACCAACCACAGCAAAGGGTAGGAAATTGTCTGTATTTAAACCTTGCAGGGGGGAATACAGTTCATAAGTGGTTGTTGCTCTCCACTGTAGGCAGCATGGCAGGTGTGGGAGAGGGCATGCATTTTCAGGCGCAGTGCTGGGGCATACAGGAGTCCAAGGTCATGGTAGGACTCCTGGTAAAAAAAACATGATGTGAGACTGCTGCAGGACCAGTACCAGGGCTCCCAATACAAAGTGGAAGCCTGGGAAAGTCTCGCTCCTGATCTCACCAGTGCCACTGTTATCCCTCGGATTGGTGAGCAGGTCCAGCACCACTATGCCGACTTGAAACAGAGGAAGAGGGAGGTCTTGGAGTAGTGGGTCCAAGAAGCAAGACAGAGGGGTGATGTCCCAGCACTGTGTAGGTGCTCATAGCAATAACTGTTTACCAAAGTCCAGCCTGCATATATGATGGATATGTATGCCTAAATGTTTCTCTATTTTCATTACAGCTCCAGCTGAGCAGGCCGCAAACCAGGAAGCCCATGCTAGTAGGTTAAAAAGGCTGCATTGCAAGGCTGATGAGTAACAATCCTGCTTGTAGTAGTCATACCAAATAAATATAAAGGAGTAGAATGTCACCTGGCAGTAGAAACAATGTGTATAGTTTGTACTGAATAAACCAGACAATATGACAGTAATAGTCCCACATAGGTCATATTTAAGTAAAACTGTAACAACCTGGCAATAAAGTTATAAATCATAGACTAGTTGCATTTGCTCTGGTATTGTATGGCATGAAATGTTGCATTCACCAAGATCTGATATCTGAATAGTAATGTTGTGTTAACCACTTTTTACACACTGTGCAATATCAAAAATATGTCTAGGAATGTCTGTATAAGAATGTTGTAATTACAAGATCAGACTATACAACCAAGAGAGAATTAGACAGAAAACATTGAAAGAAAAGACAGCTGTTTCTCAATAGCTCACTCTGATGAAACACACATTGTTGTATTTGTAAGAAGACACAGCCATGGGTCAAATCCTGGTAGTGGTAGTAAACTGTATGCATAATTTCTACTAGGATTTTGTTAATATGTGTAGAAACAGTCAGGTAGTGTTAACAACCATTCCCCCCACAGGACTCCCAGGTAAGAGAACTGTAACTGCCTGGCAATGAAGTTTTAAATCCTGGACTGGTTGTGTGTACTCTGGTATTATATGGCTTGAAATGTTGCATTCAACTAGATCTGATATCTGACTAGTAATATTGTGTTAACCACTGTTTCCCACACTGTGCTACATACAAAAATATGGCTAGGAATGTCTGTATAAGAATGTTGTAATTACAAGGTCAGATTGTACAACCAAGAGAGACTTAGACAGAAAAAACTGAAAAAGAAAAGGAAGCAGTTTCTCAAAAACTCACTCCAATGAAACACAAATTGTTGCAATTTTAGCAGACACAGCCATGGTTCAAATTCCAGGAGTGGTAGTAAGCTGTATGCATAATTTCAACTAGGATTTTGTGAATATGTGGAGAAACAGTCAGGTAGTGTTAACAAACATTCCCCCAACAGGTCTTCCAGATAACAGATAACAGAAGTAGAAAGTAGTTATAAGGAGGTTGAATTATACACTGTGTACAAATATGAGCAAAAGAAAAGAAAGTCATTAAACCTTCTGATAAGGGTAACAAAATAGTGGTATTACACGTTTCCCAATATTTACAAATGTGCATGAATCCTTTGAGAGATGTATATAAAATATCTAGTGTTGCTGAATATGAACAAGCTATAAAAAATTTTAAATATATTACATTAAAAGGTTATAGACTTGGTTATTTGTCCAAAAATTATATAGATGTAAAATTTAACACAGACAATTGCACTATGGCTAAATTGTATTGTCTGCCCAAGGTACATAAAGATTTAGTGAATCCACCAGGTCTTCCTATAGTAGCAGCTAGTAATTACTTTTTACACAATATTGGAATTATGCTGCACTGTTATTTATCCAGATTTGTAACAACTCTAGATTCTTGTATAAAGGATTCTTTTGATTTTTTGGATAAGATTAAACATGTGCCATGGGAAAAAGACTGATATTGGATTGTGCTGGATGTTAAGAGCCTATACACAAGTATTAAACATTCAATAGGCATTGATGCTCTTGAATTCTTTTTGGGAAATAGTCCAGTTTCAAACTATATTATTGAATTATTTTATTTTAGTTTAGTTAATAATTTCTTTGAATTTAATCAGGTAGTATACCAGCAAATACAAGGTACAGCCATGGGGGCACATTTTGCCCCTATGTATGCTAACCTGGTAATGGGTTATTTTGAAATTACTTTTTTATATAGATTGGAATTTTTTAAGTACATAGTTCATTATTTTAGATTTATAGATGATTTGATCTTTTTATGTAAGGGGGTATTACATTTATACAAGATTTTGTCAACATATTAAATTCTAATCAGTTAGGTTTAAGGTTTGAAGGTTTACAAAGTGGTAATTCAGTTATTTTTCTGGATTTAATTTTGAAGGGTAATATTAAAGATGGAAAAATTATTATGAGTATACATAGAAAATTTGGTGATGACAGTCATTTTCTGGATGGATGTAGCTGTCATCCAGCTCATATTTTGAATTCTTTACCTTATGGTGAGTTATTAAGAGTTAGTAGGTTATGTAATGAACCTGATACTCTATAGAGAGAAATGTTTAACTCATGTCAGATGTTTAAAAATAGGGGATACACAATGGAAGTTATTAAAAAGGCTTTAGAATTTTAGAAAAAATATGTTCTCCAGGAATAGATAGAAGGAATAACAATGAATATAATAATAACCTATTGCAGAGAACAATAAATCAGGAAGGAAAGAACATTTACTTTGTTACTTCATATAATATACTTTCTGATGAAATTATAGCTGTTATAAAATATTATTGGTCTTTCTTCATAAAGGGAAGATACAAACTAAATAATGTATGGCATGTACCTTTGATCTCATTTAAAAGAGGTTGTAATTTAAAAGACATGTTAGTGCATGCAAATTTCTCCTTACCGGATGTTAATATGGGGTATGAAATTCCTAGGTTGGGCACATGGGCATGTGGAAACTGTTCAGTTTGTCCATATGTGATCAAATATTTTGATAAAATTAATGGTTTGAAATACAGAGTACACATGTAATGCAGTGGGTATTATTTATGCCCTGAAGTGTCTATGCAATCTGTTTTATATAGGTGAGAGTAAGAGGTCTTTTAAGGTCAGATTGCAGGAACATATTCGAGATATCAAAAATAATAAATTAGAAAGCCCTATTGCTTCCCATTTTAATGACACACATGGGGGGGCTTATTCAGATTTAAGAGGCTGTATTCTTGAACAAGTCACAGCAACAAATACAACTTGTTTAAAAAACAAGTTACTGTTTAAAGAAACAGTCTTTATTTTAAAGTATAATACTTTGATTCCTGGTGGATTAAATCAGGAATGTAATTGGAAATATTTATTGTAAAGAGCTAATACTATTAGCTAATTGTTTTATTGGTTTATTATAATTGATGTACCATTATAAGAGATGTTTTTTCTCTGTTTGTATTATCTCGTGGAAGGCTTTTTTGCCAAGGCGCTAGAGAGGTTTTTGTGTTTTTATTAAAGGATATATTGCTGGCTTTTGTCGTCTGGATAATTTCTGTTCAACTTTTGTGGTTTAAGAGAACTCTAACTACCTGGCAATGAAGTTTTAAATCCTGGACTGGTTGTGTGTACTCTGGTATTATATGGCTTGAAATGTTGCATTCAACAAGATCTGATATCTGAATAGTAATATTGTGTTAACCACTGTTTCCCACACTGTGCTACATACAAAAATATGTCTAGGAATGTCTGTACAAGAATGTTGTAATTACAAGGTCAGATTGTACAACCAAGAGAGACTTAGACAGAAAACACTGAAAAAGAAAAGGAAGCATTTTCTCAAAAACTCACTCCGATCATTTTAAATTGAGCGGCTGGCTACTGAGATTTGTCTGCATACATCAACTGGACATAAACATAAGCTGATTTAACTATATTTTCTGCACTTTTTGTGGTTATATAATTTGGACTGTGATTCCTCATATCTAGCTCTGTTGAAACTGTTGTGTGTGTCTCTGAAGCTCTGCAGTAGTTGTTAGGCTGCTTTAAAATTACTTTAAGTGTTAATTAGCTTGGGGGGTTTCTGCTAACATTAAAATTTATGTTGGTTACATTTCTAGTAATCATTTTAAATCGAGTTGCTGGCTACTGAGATTTGTCTGCATACATCAACTGGACATAAGCTGATTTAAGTATATTTTCTGCTCTTTTTGTGGTTTTATAATTTGGACTGTGATTCCTCATATCTAGCTCTGTTGAAACTGTCTTGTGTGTGTCTCTGAAGCTCTGCAGTAGTTGTTAGACTGCTTTAAAATTCCTTTAAGTGTTAATTAGCTTGTGGGTTTCTGCTAACATTAAAATCTGTGTTGGTTACATTTCTAGTAATCATTTTAAATCGAGTTGCTGGCTACTGAGATTTGTCTGCATACATCAACTGGACATAAGCTGATTTAAATATATTTTCTGCACTTTTTGTGGTTTTATAATTTGGACTGTGATTCCTCATATCTAGCTCTGTTGAAACTGTTTTCCCTACCCCCCCACCCTGTTCTTGGTTGTAGTTTAAATTTGGTGGCTTTTGCAGTGCCCACCCCACTGTAGATTTGATCTAGGACACTCCCCCAGTCCCATCTCTTTACCGCATTCTACCTAATAAACCCTTTCTGCACTTGCTTTTAGTCCTTTTTAATTTAATTACATTTTTTCAAACTGCGTGTGGACTAATATTGCTACATACTCAAGTGTGCCAGCTTGCACTGCATGTGAATTGTTTTTACTACTGTTTTTGCTACTTTTCTGAAAAAAAAAAATATCTGCTTTTACTGTATTTGTGTTTCTTCCTACTTTATTTTGCTTTTGCGTCATCTTAAAAGTACTCAGGCTTCTTATGACAGCAGTAGTAAACATCATGACACCCGTGCAGATGGACAATACAGTTACAACCGCTGAATCATATACAACTGCACTTAATTAGCACTTACACGACTGCATGGATCATGCTATCCCAAACAAAGTAGTCCATTACAAGGAGTGCCTCAGGTGAGTGCGTTTGAGATGAAGATGCCAAGCTTTGAGTAGCATTACCCTCAGGTTTTGCTTGCCTGTTCCTGTTATGGTGGTGAATATGTTATTTGAACCGTGCCTAAAACAGGCACTATTGGAGCAGCAAGAGCCTTAGACATTATCCATAATCCCATGGCCGACAGGTGCAGGCCATCTGTGCCAAAGCATCGTGTTCTGTCAACCATGTCATTCAAAGCAGACAGATACTGGATACCCTTGGAATGACACCAGAAGCATAGCCAACTGTTGAAGTGAATAATTCAGTCCTTGTACTGCGTTATCAGTCTGGACGAATATCGAATGCTTCTCAGGGCTAGGGCAATACCTGCCTGGGCTACAAGATTAGAGAGCTATTCCATGTCTCTGTACATGTAGTCCAGGAAGTTATATCTCAGGGCATTCACACTAACATGGAGAATGACACAGTCATATTGTACCTGTTGAGGAGTGACCTGAGTGCATAGGTTATGTTGCGGATCCTGTTACCCGACAGCCAGCTGAAAGTGACTATCACCTTGTGTAGCCTGCTGAGTGGGACATCAGTGTGACCGCCTATAGAGTCACCTATGACTAGTGTGTTGGGTACGTTATATCGCCCTATTGGCTGTAGTTGATGGGCACACTGAGTCTGTGGGCTATAAGTAATTGGTGTTGTGTTGGGTGATGGGTCTGCCTGCATTTCTGCTTTGGAGTTCTCTGTTGCCTAGACAGAGTAGTATTGAGAGGCTCCGCAAATATTGTAGTCTTACTATGTGTGGCCTGTGGTGGTGGAGATCTAGTGAGACTATGTGATGAGTGTGGTGTGGTGCAAACGTTTAACATCCCCACATGATTGTCAGGTTCAGTCTGGGTTGGAGAGAGCTTTACCTCCAGCATGGCTACATATGTGCATCTCCCACAGGTTGTAGTGTTGTATGTTAGGAGGGAAGCATTGATTGTGTACACAAGACAATTTCTGTATTGCCTCATGATGCCCATATTCATCATATAGACAGGCGATAACACTGGGAATTGACACTTGGACATGCCTGAATATTTAAATATTTCCCACTAGATATGTGAGGAAAGTGTGTACAACAGCTGTTTCACTCTAAGCAAGTGGGAAATGTAAGTACAAACAATGTTTACCTGTAGGAAATGAGGAGGATTGAGTGCTATAGTAATTAGTAGCTCATGAAGTGCTTACATGTTCTGAACAAGTGCTGAGCATGAATAAGCAATACAGATAGGGTTTGGATAACATAAACACACTGCCCCCCAACAGGTACACAATCACATATCCATGAACACTACAGAGCCCCTGTAACCATAACTATGATGGTACAAGGTGCACTCAGGCTGCATGCGACCTGTCCACATACCTGGTTGTATCATACACATATGGCAAAACAGTTTGCTCTACACATACACATCATGTAAAACATAGCTTCATGTCAGTCTGTGAAAACACTGAATGGTGCGCACCAACAGTTATCACAATCCACAAAGCGGAGACACCACTCATAATGGGAGGCACTGCACTATTACCCTGCTGAGTCTGGTCTGAAAGTCCATGAACCTTAATTAACGTATATGTTGTTAGCAGTATAGATGTAGATGACAGTACAGATGATTTCACACTGCATAACATACCTGTGACAGGTCATAAGACATCATCACCCATACTGTGTTCCACCTACACTCAGTATACTAGATGTACTTTTGTATGTCGCAGGAGTGTTCTGCCAGTGGACTGTTGACAGAACCAACACTACAAAAGGTGTCTGAGTGATATGTGCACATCACACCAGTGGCAGCTACAGTAAAAAAAGGGTTAATTCATTGTACTCCCCCTCATTGTAGCCCATACCACACAGACAAATGGGAGGCATCTGCGTATGTAAGTATGTGAATGGCTATGACCTAGGAGCAATAGCTGACTTGGTGTTGTGGACAACATACAGAATGGGCTTTGTGGGTGAGGTGTGTGACATATGTGCACAATCTGACAGCTGCATATTGCATTGTCACCACTAGGTTAATAATCCTGTACCCATGAACTACCACCTAGGCAGTGGTCAACATAATGGACACTGTGTGTAAGGGATGGTGCTATGCAGTTTACGTCCCTGAGCTAGTGACGTCACCAAGCCTATTAGGTAGTCATAAGAGGCAACCCTAGTCATGACAGGGTGCCATCCATGAGCATGGAGATCATTGTACAGCCATACTCATCATTCAAGTGACCAATATCGGATCACATATCACCTTTAAGGGGTATTGCCCATGTTTGGATGGGTGACACCAGCCTTCACAATCCTCATCTCCACTATGTAGCATGATGCCTACCCTGCATAAAGACATGTCCAACACTGTGATGTTGGACATGTTACATGTACATATCCTGATCTGAAATACATACGTCATGGACATCCATCTTCCTAGTACAAAGATCACCACATGCTGGACAGATCCTTGTGCCATACACGTTACATACTCCTGCCATACTATGCAACCCTGTCCAGCAAAGCTGCACATTTCACCTCTGTCAGACATGGTGTGATGACCGCATGGTAGATGTATCATTAACCGTCTGGATCAGTTATGTGGCACTGCTTCACCTGGCGCTGGAAACATGGCTGTCGGCTACAGCTAGAAAACCTTACATCCTATGCTCATACATGGCCCAGGGCATACAGACTACTACATGTCCTTGGCCGTACATGCTTAAGTTGATAACCATCCCTGCAAATACCATCCGGCTAGCCATTGTCCCATGTGTATCACATGTGCAACACAGGCGATACATGGCAGGATGTTGAACTGCTGTACAGTGCATTGTAGATGTATATGGCAAAACACATGCATGTAAAGGCTTTCGTGTGCATGTCTGCATTGTCACAGGTCATGTCCATTAAAGCAGTGTATGTGTTGATATGTGACATATACACAGCATCAAGGTTGACAGCATTAATGTGGACACATCCAGGCATGTGATGATAGATAAGAACACCAGTACAGGCAAACAGACATGCCCACATCAAGACAGCATCCACATGGAGTATGAGCAATGTAATCAGGTGACACACATATATGGTGATAATATCCAATCCCCATTGGGTGTCACATGTGTGTGACACAAACATGTCAGTGGTGTCAGTGTCATGAAGATTTGCAAAGACAACTCTTCATATGTACTAAATGTAATACACATGTATGTGCAGCTGTATCTCTGTGCATCTCAGAGTACTGTGACCTGTCTCCATCATTATTTCTTCCAGATATGCCTCGAGCAAGGCTCCCAGCCTATACTCGCTTGGAGGATGAGGCCTTTATACTTTACCTCCAAGACAACTATGATGTCGTGTTTAGCCATGTGCTACAGCATGCACAGCAGTGTGATGACCTGTGGCAGGAACTTTGTAGGAGGGTAATGATGTGGGTGGCCATAACTGCACATACCAGCAGGTGCGCAGATACTGCACAGACCTGATCAGATGTGTGAAACAGCATACAAATGCAATCGCCAGGGAACAAGGTGCAACAGGTGGTGGGCCACCAACCCAGCCTCCACTCACATGTACCGAGGAGCTACTGGCCAACCTGGGGATACCATCAGAACAGCATCCACAAACCCTAGCTGCCATCATGGAGGTGGGTCTCTCTCAACCACCGAGCCTGGAGTTGCCTGGTAAGTCACTACTGCACATATAACTATTATATTCCATTTAGTTGCATGTGTCACTGTACAATATGTAATGTAACATCATATGCAAGGCATGTATACACACATGCCACATACTATAGTATGCTACTCTGTGTATGCACACATGTGCATACTCCATAGTATATCCTATTGTACTGGCAAATGTGTTAACATGCACATTGCACCCTGTAGCTGTCATGCAGTCATGGATAATGATCATATTGCTGTGTCACCCCTATATAGGTACCTCTGGCGTTCCGCAGAGACAGCAGGCCGTTGCAGGTGAGACAGTTATAAGTATCAGGCATGTTAATGCACAGATCTATTCACCATGTGGCCAGTTAACACATGTACACATAATGTATGGTCCGGTCACAATATACAGGTCGCATCTTTATTCCATCACACTGGCTACCCATCTGCAATACTTACAAATTAAGTGAAACACAGACATGAAACCACAGAAACTGTCATTGCTAGATGTGTGGACAGCTGTGCATACAACAGTGGAGGTGTTGTTCAAAGTAGGAATATGTACTATACATCAGAACTACACATGTGGGGTACACAAACAGTACTAGACAGTGAGCTGGTGTATGGGCAGCCCACAGGATTCACCATTGTGGAATATGCTCCTGCAATGAGTGCACACATTGTGATGTGCCATCTGACATGTCCATGACATGTAGTGGTCCGGCTGCAACATTGTCTCACTATCCCATAAAATATACCCCACATACCAAACATGCAACCCTTTGTCTGCATAACCCTGTGGACAGTGGAGTATCTGACATCTATGGGTGTATGTCATGTGGGACAACACAGACATGTGAGATAGACGGCCATCACAACTGTTTGGCCAACACATGTTCACACATGACCATGGAGGATGGCCAGAGACATGTAGCAACAAACGGTAGATGTGATGTGTTTGTGTGTATACCCTGTTGTACATTGGCTACACATGGTCCAACTATAGCCTTTGTTGAATGGTTATATTGCAGATGTGGAACACTGGACATCCTACAAGCCTGTGCACAGCTTGTGGTGGCATCACTTAATTCAACCACATAAGATGTGCTGAACATCATGACTGTGTCACAGCATGACAGTAGTCACCTGTACAGCATCCACATGAATACACAGACAACCACATCAGGCCACAGATACAGTACATTTCCCTTGCTGCTGTTGGACATCACTGTCAGCCATGCACCTCGTGTGTGTAGTACACAAATGTCATGTGGGATATGGAGTATTGACAAGTCTGCCATGTGTGGACATGGTTGCCAGGCAGCTAAGATATGTTAGCAGATGTGCAGGGGTGTCATCCATATGTCCTTCGGTGACCTGTCACACATTACACATCATGGTTTAGTGTGTATGCACCTCAGTGACGTAGGTCACAATCCACAGTATATATGTACTGTGTATGCACAGAGTCATGGCTATGCACTGTGTGTGTTATCCACACTGTATAGCAATAGAGACGCCTCATGATTCCATGTAATGGCACTGTGTGTGTACTTCACACTGTATAGCAATATAGACGCCTCATAATACCCTTCAATGGTCATGCATATCTGCTAAAAGTGCATTTTATCTGTAGGGCATACAGACAACACTGCAATGTGACACCATTACACCACTGTACATGTGTCAGGACACCATTGTGTCAAACATGTATGCATGTCAATGCACACATCAGCAGATTACATGTCATACTACATGTTAATGTCAAGTTCATATGCCTCACATCAGCCATGTGTACTGTTAACCTGTGCTGGTTCACATGGTGTAACACAGGGATGCATGCTTACTACCATGATTGTGTGAAATGCATGCCTTCTGCTATGACACATGCTTGCTGTTGTGTGCAACCCAGGGATGTATGATAACTACCACTATTATTGTCTGAGCTGCATACCGTCTGCTGTATCACATGCATGTTGCATGCCTTCTGTCAAATCACATGCATGGTGCGTGTGTGTGTGTGTGTGTGTGTGTGTGTGTGTGTGTGTGTGTTTGTGTCTGTGTGTGTGTGTGTGTGTGTGTGTGTGTGTGTGTGTGTGTGTGTGTGTGTGTGTCTGTCTGTCTGTATTGTAATGTAGAGTCTTTGTTTGCCTTCACAGGTGATGTAGGTACATTACCCTCCTGCAGTCCATCTGATGTTAGTGTCCCCACAGACTCTAGCAGTGACGATGAACATATGCTTGAGGCACAGGCAGGGTTGGCAGGGGCTGAATCTGTACCATTGGTTGCCATTCCATCTATATACCCCTCATTCCCGCACACAGTTCTCATGCCAACACGTACCCCATCACCAGTGGCCATAGAGGAAGGACAGTTAGCATGTGGTAGCTTGGAACACTAATGTGTGGTGGCTATGGAAGGTGTGTATTCACGCCATGGTGTCAGGCAAATGACCGGAGATGTGCCACACAGGCATGTGGCCAGTGCTGCTTGTAGCAGGACCTCTGGCCGACATGCCCCTGCAGGACAGAGCACAGCAGCTGGTGTCACCAGACACATGTTTCAGACTGTAATGGCAGCACAGGCACATGCTGAAACGGCAGAACAGAGAAGGGCAGAGGCTTCAGAGGGCTGCTATCCATTCTTTAAATGACAACATCCAGGCATTGGCAAATGCTCAACAGCAGATTGCTGATGTTTTGGACAGATGATTGGGTGACATGGTTGGAATCCTTGACCATGGCATGACAATCCACAAGAATGAGCTGTCTGTGGTGGAACATCTGGTAGGAGTGAGGCATAGGGCATATGGACGTAGGCTAGCTACATCACCTGGTGCAGGTCTACGTGAATGAGCTACCTCATATGCCTGCTCCCATAGTGGCAGTAGCAGCAGCAGTGCAGCTGGTGCTGCGCTGTCCACACCAGGACACAGCAGGTCACATAGACGTGGCCCTGGATGGTCCCAATGGGGACACGGTTCCAGTGGACATGTGTCATCAGACATTACCCAATCTGTACCTCTGCCTGGTAGTGCCCGTGCAACCCCTGGCAGGCACAGGTCACGTGTCCGTGGCTAGACACCATGAGCAGTAAATCCTGGTCTGTACAGTCTGGAGCTGTCAATAATACCCCTGTGTAGGCCAGACACATGGCAAAACTGTGTGCACCCATACACGCACACACCAGAAACATCTGTAGGGCACTGCAACACTCACATGCATAACAACCACACATGGCCAATTAGACCACAGGCCCTAACCCACACACATGATGTCATCCACTGGTGCAGCCTAGGCCCCTGGCAAACATTATCACCCGTGCATATGATGATGCCTGTGCCGCATCCCTGTCATCCACACAATTGGTGCAGGGACATGCTCATATGGTCTGATGCACAGGATGAACAGAATAGGGAGATAAATGTAGATTACAATTGTTGTGTACTGTTGACATGCAGCAGACATACCATGTAGTACAGGTTTAGAATGCATTGTTTTCTGTTTACAGTATGTGTCTTGGTAACAACAGTAACAGCATGTTGGTAATGATGTCCTGCTTCCCTCCTTCAGGTCTAATTGCATGTGCCGTTGAGTACCAGTGTTTACAGTTTCCCATGTGTAAATGTGGACTACTCACAGGCATGTATGGCAATACCAGCATGCTATACGTAGCTTCAACCTCACTGTTAGAAAAGCTGACATTCCAAAGATGTCTACACATCTACTGATCCAGGAGCATGTGAGCTGTGCACTAAGCTACAGTAGCTAGAGATGTGACATCCATTCCCTGGTGACATCACAGGTAGAGTTACATGGGGCGGGGAGTTTACATAGCGGTCTAGCTGATGACAAGGGTAGAGGCCAGTTGATAGCTTGAGGCCTCACTGTGTAGCAGTAATACACATTCACATTACAGGATGAGAACACACAACTACACACACACACACACACACACACACACACACACACACACACACACACACACACACACACACATGTATTTGCACACATGTATTCAGACACAGTAACACGCCCACACTCATGGGGTCAACAACACTGTAACACACACACACACTTGATAGTGTTGAGGTGAGGACCCCTGCCTATGTGGTAATCACCATTACAGTACTGTGCACCCACATGATGCGACACAGAGAATGAACATGTACAGGTAGTCAGTAATGCCTAAGATCGACGGCATCAACAGGGTAGTAGATTGCATCACTTGGAGGGGTTAGGGGTCCTATCTGTTCACTATGATAACATAAATCCTCACTCCATGGACCAGACAGCCATACATACATAGGTTCATAGGTTCATAGGTAGATACTAGGCTATCTGCCCTAGGGCATTTATAAGCCTAGCCAGAGTGTATTTGTCTTCCACCTCCCTATTAGATTAGCCTACTGTGCCTCTGTAAAGTAGGTCACAGAAGGTACGCTTTTAAGAATAGTTTACTGTGCCTCTGTCTAGCAGGGACACAGGAGAGATCCCAGGGGTGAATTTGCGATTTCTCATCCACCGGTCCAAATTTCGCTTGAAGAGGGTCAGCGAGGGGCTATGTCTAACATGAATTGTGATTCTATTCCAGAGTGAGGGGAGCCTCTGGGAAATGAATCTGTCCCTCCAGCATGTCCTATATATTTTTGTGCTGAGGTTTAGGTCCCTGAAGCATGTAGCTCTAAGGGACTTGGATTTTTTGAGGTGGAGCATGTCCATTAATTCTGGGTTTGACATGGCTTTGTACGTCAGGCATAGATCGCCTCTGAGTAGATGGTAAGCAATTGAGTAGAGCTGGAGTTTCTTTAGTCGAGCTGCATAGCACATCTGTTTGTAGCCCATGATCCTCTTGGTGAGGTACTTTTGGGGTCTCTCCAGTTGCTGCAGGTGTCGGGTAAGGTACATCCCAAAAGGGGTATTCAATTATGGGCCTGATGAGTGACGAGTAGAGGGGCACAATGACCTCTCTTGATCTAGATGCGAACCCTTTCGTGATAAGGTGGGCTATATAGAAGGTCTTTCTAACCACATTGGCAATGTGATTATCAAAGGAGAGATTACTATCTATGTTGGTCCCCAAATCTCTAATTACTTCTTCTGTACTTAATGGATTACCACCTATGTGGTAATTTGTGGGCACCTTGTTTTTCCCAAAGGGGATGACTATGCACTTTTTTGCATTTAGCTTGAGGCCGTGACTCTGGCACCAAGCATCCGTCTCTGTGAGACCCTTTTGGAGGATGCTTGTGTCAGCTGGAGATTCAATTATGGCCCCCAGTTTGCAGTCATCTGCGAACTTTGTCAGCCATAATCCCCCCGTGTTAGCCTGAACCTCAGAGAAGTATATACCGAACAAGAGAGGTCCCAGAACCGAGCCCTGTGGGATGCCACTTGTAACTGGTTTGGATTCGGACATGGCACCTGCGGTTCTGACCATGTGGATTCTATCTCTGAGCCAATTTGCAACCCATCTTGTGATATAGGGGTTGATATTTAAGCTGGTAAGCTTATTTATGATGCCCGAGTGGGGTATTGTGTCGAAGGCTTTTGTGAGGTCCAGGTAGGCTGTGTGGACTACCTTGCCCTCATCTATGGCTTTGGTAACTGCTTCAAAGAAATCAACTAGGTTTAAGAGGCAAGATCTGCCCTTAACAAAGCTGAGTTGGGTAGGGTCCAGTGTTTGGAGGCTCCCAATGTCTTTGTTTATGAGTTCCATGATAATACGCTCCATAGCTTTACAGACCAGACTAGTCAGGCTTATGGGACGATAGTTTCTGGGGTCCGTTGTGGCACCACCTTTGTGGAGTGGGACCACTGTAGCTGTACGCCATTCTTTGGGTACATATCCTGTAGTAAGGCTAAGTTTGAACAGTGACTTAATGTGAGGGTTTAGTTCTTCTTGGAGCTCATGTAAGACACAGCCTGGGACACCGTCCAGTTCCATAGATGCTGTGTTTTTTGCTTTGGAGAGGGCAGCTTTCACCTGTGCATCTGTGATGTCAGGGAGGTTACATTCAGTTGGGATAGGCGTTTGCTCCTTTGGGGGGGAAGGGGGGGAGAAGTTTGCGCTGAATCTGTCTGCCAGGATGTTGGCTATGTCTGTAGGTTCGGTATATTTTGTACCGTTATGCAACAATTCAGAGCATATGTGGGAGTTTCCGCTCATGTTTCTGACATAACTAAAGAAGGCCTTGTGATTATCTTTATTGTCTAGGGCAATTTTTCTTTCGAAACTGGCCTTTGATGATTTTATGGGGGATCGAAGTTTCTTGCTAATACTGATCAGAGATGCCTTCCCTTTTTGGGATTTTGCTCTGTCATGTAGTAGCTTCCTCCTTCTGTTGTATAGCTTATTTATGGCTGGGGTCCACCAGACCGGTCTCCTGTTTTTGGAGGAGTGAGTCTTGGTTTTATTTGGGATAGCACGATCCATGCATTCCTGCAGGTGCTCATAGAATGCATTTGTAAAGGATTCTGCGGATTGAGCTGTATTATCCTCTGGCCCAGGGGCTTTGAAGGATTCCACCTCAGTCTTGAGAAGTGCAAAGTTGGCTTTTGAGAAATTCTTTACAGTGATTTCCTTGGCTGGGGGTGGGGATGGGATATGGATGTCCAGGGAAATTTATTTATGGTCTGATCTTACCAATGAGGGGTTTACCTCTGATGTGGAACATAGAGTCCCCATGTTGGTGATGACCAGGTCCAATATGTTGTTCCCTCTTGTGGGAGTGGTGACCAGTAGTTCCTTTGCATTAGAGTTTATAAATTCAAGGAACCCTTGGGCGAGGGTGTTTGGGCTTGAGTAGTTTTCCCAGTCAATGTTTGGGTAGTTGAAGTCACCCAGTAACATAGTGTTTGGAGAGACCTTCATATTCTCCAGTGTTCTCAGGAATGCCAAGTGGGGTTCCTGTAATAGGGAGAGTGTTCTGTAGTAGGCTACAAACTGAAAGGCAGTTTTGCCCGCTGTTAGTTGCACATGGATGGTTTCCGATGCTTCGTGCAGTGCCACTAACCTGGAGGTGTAGGTATCTTTGATGAATATAGATACTCCCCCTCCTTTTGTGCTTTGGTCCGAGTTTTGGGGCCAAAACGCATGGCATGAGTTATAACCTGGTAGTGCTGGGGTGCTCTCAGGAGCCTTGAACCAGGTTTCTGTTACTGCACAGACATCAATTTTCTCCATACTGAGGAGAGTCTCGAGTGCATGCATCTTGAGGTTTAGACTTCTGGCATTGAGTAGCATTGCCTTTAGTTTTTTTATCTTTGGGTTGTCTATGGAGGTGGGTTTGTCCTTTGAGCCTTGCCTAAAAAAAGCACTATGGGGGTGGCAAGAGCCTTGGCCAGTATACGAAAGCCTAAGGGTGACAGGTGCAAGCCATCCCTAGCGAAGCAACGTGGCTTGTCGAGCATGTCATCTCAGGCTGACAGACACTGGATCCCCTTTGAATGACACCAATACTTTAGCCAATTGTTGAAACTGATAATTTTGTCTTTATACTGTGGCATCATTCTTGGTGAGGGCAAGATGCTACTCAAGGTCAGGGACATACCAGCCTGGGCTACATGGTCAGAGAGCTCCTCTATGTCTCTTTTCATGTAGTCCAGGGAGGTACGTCTCAGGTCATTCACACCAGCATGGACAATGACGGAGTCATACTTGCACTTGCTTTGGAGTGACCTGAGTGCTTGCGTTATGTGGCGGATCCTGGCACCCGACAGGCAGCTTACAGTGACCTTCTCCTTGTTCAGTCTGGTGAGTGGGACGTCAGTGTGCCAGACAATAGAGTCCCCTATAACAAGTGTATTTGGTGTGTTGTTTGGCCTTATAGGCTGTGACTGTGAGGCACACTGATTTTGTGAGATATGTGATTTGTGGGTATTGTTGAGGGGTGGCTGTTGCTTGGATATCTGCTTAGGAGGTCTTTGCTGTTTAGGCAGATTTTTATTTAGAGCCTCAGTATGTTTTTGTGTGTTTATGTGTTGGGTATGCAGATGCAATAGGTCTGTGTGAGACTGGATTTGTGGTGTGGGTGGTTACCTTTTCCTCCTGACTGACTGTGCCAGTCTTGGGTTGAGAGAGCTCTGCCTCCAGTTTGGCTGTGTAACTGCATCTCTCACATGTATTAGAGTTTGTTGGAAGGAGGAGAGGGTTGTCTGTGTACATAAGGCAATTGTAACATTGCCTCAAAATTCCCAGATTCACCAGCTGGACTGGAGAGTAACCTTGAAACTGACCCTTGGACATACCAGATTAGTATAGGGGACTGTTTTTTTACTGATCAGATTATGGAAGGGAACTGATTTTTCACTTGATCAGGAAGGACCAATCGGGAGTCTAATACTTATGAGAAGTCAAGGAGGGTGTAGTGCTTTTGTTAGTTAGTGTTTTCTTATAAGAGCTGAGCAAGTGCAGGGCTTTAGAAAGAGAATATAGTGATTACTTTGAGAGTTTGAACAATTCTAAGGGAAAAAGTGAAGAGCAGACTTTGTGGAGCCTGGAATAGTTTAAAACCTGTTTAGGCGGTGCTGCCCGACGCTGCTCAGTGTGCAAAACTGCGCAAAAAGAGAGTTGTAGGGTTTTAAGAGAGAGATCAAGGAGTTTAGAATTGACCCAAAATGGCCAACAAAACTACTGCTTCTAGGTAGTAACCACTCCTCCAGGGACAGGCAGGTTGTTCAGTGTTAACCACTCCCACTGGTGAACACAGAGACTTCCCTTTAGCCCAAGCAAGCACTGGCCTTCTAGAAACTTCCAAACAGTTCAGAACAGCAAATCTGTAACTGAACTTTCTTAACTTTCAGAAAGTGGGAAAAAAGCAAGATTTTTTTGTTTTTTTTTTCTTTTTGTACATACACAAACACACTGTGGAATCCACAATTGAATGCACCTATGTCATGCACATACAGATAGCTCACATGTGTGTGATACGCACCCCACCCCTGCCTATGTCTTGCTTTCTACACTGCAGTATGTACAGATTTCTACAACAGTGTACAGAGGTGTGTAACAATTGGGATGTATTCCCCACCATATGTGGCATATATGGACACACAAGCAAACACACATGGCAGTACTGTGAATCAAACACCTGCTATCTTATGATACGTATGACAGACATGCAGCAGTATTACCCACATGACAATGTGTACCGATGCTACCTTTGGCAATTGTGCTGATATATGCACATGGGAGGTCTTAAGTGTTACAGGTGTCAAGTGATTTACAGTCAGTGACACCCTGACCACTGTGTAGGTTGTATGTATTCCCCTTCAATTAACAGAAACATAGCTTAGTGTTTGCACATGTTATGGTAGGACAGCTTGTGACACACCTGTGAGCTGTCTTCAGCAAACATCCATCTGCAAAGTTGGCCCACCACTTTATGTCCACACATCCATCCATACCTGATGTACATCTTATATTACCTAATAGTAAAGAATCTACCCTTGATTGGATCCTTATCAATAGCCATCCTAACAACTATACTCCAGGAACCCTTCCTGATAATATCAGTGACCATATGCTTACTTACATTATCAGAAAAAAGGTTCACATTCCAAATACTCCTAATCTTATAACCTCACGCTCAAAAAAACACTTCAATCCTGACAGTTTTATAAACGAACTAAAAGCATGTAATTGGTCACCACTAACATATCTGGAACTTAATGAGGCTGTAACCTACTTTAATACTAACTTTATTCAAATACTAAATCACCATTCTCCACTCCGCTCCATTAGAATAAGAACCAAATCTGCCCCTTGGATAACGAAACAAACTAGGCAGAAAATACTACTTAGAAACAAAATTTGGGCTAAATGGAGAACTACCAAATGCCCATCTGATCACCTTCTCTTCAAACAATTAAGAAATGCTACCAAGAGAGATACCCTTAGGGATAAAAAAGACTTCTACCTAAACCTCCAACAAACTTCACAACATACACCAAAAAAATTCTGGTCAGGAATTAATAAACTTCTTCAGCCAGGAAACACTACTACTCCCACCCCTGTAGGTTTCAACCAAAATAATTTCAACCTAATCCCTGATGCCTTTAATAAATACTTTACAGAAGCCATTCAATCTCTAGCAAACTCTCTACCACCTTTACCTGCTTCACAATTGAATACCTCTAATACTTCTTCCCCAACCTTTCATTTACACCCTGTTCCAACATCTCTTATTTACAAACTTCTTACCAAATTAAAACCTTGTACCCCATCCGCTGACCATCTCCCATCTGAATACCTACAGATTGCTGCACAAGCCATTGACTACCCCATATCTATCCTGATTAACAGAACCATCACTGAAGGCAAAATCCCTACCTTATGGAAAATATCTCATATTATCCCTCTACACAAAGGTGGAACATCAATTGACCTCTCTAACTACCGACCTATTGCCTTACTCTCCCCATTAGCCAAAATAATGGAAAAATGTATTCACAAACAAATTCTTAACCACCTTCTACAAAATAACCTACTAGCCAACTGCCAACATGGCTTTAGACCATTTCATAGTACTACTACTGCTCTTCTCTCCTTCACTGACACTATAAACAAAAACCGCAATAATAACTCCTTTTCCTCTGCACTATTCTTAGACCTGTCAAAAGCCTTTGATATGGTTAATCATACCCTACTTCTTGAAAAACTAAAGCACCTTTCTCTCGACCTACAAGCATTACAATGGTTCAGATGTTATCTTCAAAATAGACAGCAAGCTGTACTCTGGGATAACAATTTGTCTTCCTTACTTCCGTTAATATTGGAGTCTTGAACACCCCCACCCCACTTGCATTCAATATGCAGATGACTGACTCCTTAATCTGTACTACCAATAATACTGGTTCATGCAACATCGTCTTCTCCTGAATCCAAAGAAAACAAAACTACTACTCTTTACACCAACTCATAAGTCACCCACTCCATTCTTCTCTATAACCTCCAATAATGCTACTAATATAGCAGATACTACTACACCGCTTACTAGGTGTGTGTCGACAATCATCTTAACTTTGATGACCATATTAACTCCACCATAAAGACTGTTAACAGAAAACTTGGTACCCTCTACAGAATCAAACCCTTCCTTACACCCTTAGCCAGGCAAACTATCGCACAAACTCACCTCATTTCTACCCTTTTCTATGCCTCTGCTATATACCAACCTTTCAAAACAACATCTCCAAACTATCTACCTGCTATAATAGTATTGCTAGATTCACATGCTCTCCCTTTAAAACACATCATTGCCTTAACCTTAAACAACTAGGATGGTTAGAATTACAGAACCATATACTCTGTCAACAGTTACTTATGACACAAAAGATCTTATACCACCCAAACAATACCCCCATCCTCTCTAATCTGATCTCTCCATATGAAAACCTGGCTACACTACGTTCTGCAAATAAACTACTTGTCTCCTTAACTAAATCAAACAACAAGGCTGGTGACTCTCTTTTCTCAAACACTATAGGAAGAAAATGGAATCAGCTCCCTCCTGAACTATCTACACTAGCATCTGCTTCTCTATTCAAAAACCAAACAAAAGAACATCTAAAAACTAAGTGGCTCTGTCCTTGTGCTAACCCAGACTGAAACCTGTATTTCACTCCTATTTCAACCCTAGCCCTCCCTCTTGCCCCTAAAACTTATTTCTCTCCTCTTGTTTTATTCTTAGTAATTTTATAGGATTTGGGAACTTTGTTCTTTTTGCAATTGCCCTGGTCCTGTCTAGTGCATGTGCTTGTTTATGTCTGGTCTAGCTTTTGCCTAAATGTTTTTTAGTCACTGTTTGTTAGTCCATGTGCTTTTCTCATTTTACCTATGTTACTATGGTAGTGTTGCTTTATTACTCTATTTTACGTATTTGCTTTTGTTATATTGTTATTCTTATGCTTGGAGCTTTTCTCCCCGGGCCTCTACTGAAAATGGACATGTATCCAGTTAGACTAGCCCGGTCAACAAATGTAAAATAAAAATAAATAAAAAATCTTACCGTACTGTCAGTATTTCACCATAAACAGTTGGCAGTGATGGGGCTGCATTGCAACTGCATATTTTAGCAAGACACAGATCAAATGCAAACATCAGCTACTGCACATGCATGGTAGCTGAACACACACCACTACATGTACATGTGTGTAGGTCCTACATTCCTGTCATTTAGCCATGTTTGTAGGCATTGCAATTGGTGGACATGTGTGATGACATACATGACACATGGACTGTTGTATGATATGATAGTTGTCATGGATAACCAGTACAGAGGGAATGTTAACTCAGTCAACATTGCTATCACACCTTATGTACTGTTAGCATTCAACAGCCATGGACCTACCTTCCATGTGCATGTGTGTAATTGCTGTATCCACCTGTCTGCATGAAGAGCAGCAACAGCTCTGCTATGTAGATATGTGTTTTGTGTGTGTGTGTGTGTGTGTGTGTGTGTGTGTGTGTGTGTGTGGGGGGGGGGGCATGTGCATATCCACGGCAGGTACATGTATGTCATATCCAAACATGAATGTGTTTACTGGTGTACAGCAACAGTCATCTGTTACAGCTGTATATGACCGACCTGGTCATGAACAGTGGTATCATTGCATTTCATAACACATGATACAACTGTGTCAGTACATGGGTAGTCTGCACAGTTGCTGTAGAGCTAGGTACAGTCCACTGGTCATGGGTCACATGGTGTTGTACTAATATATGTTCTGCCACATGTATGGATGTGTGTTGCTGGTCCAAGGACATGGTGATGTCTGAGGGCTACATCCTAGAATGCGGCTTTTGACACTGATCTGCACCTGACACATCTGTGATGGCTTTTGAGGGTGTACTCGTCAGTACATTTGAGTGGCCTTCATGTACGTGGGGACACCACAACCTGGAGTGGTCCGTAACAGTGTTATGGCCCACATGTCTGTATCCGAGGTATACGTTGGTAGTGCTATTGTGCACAACTGAGCCTTAAGCCAGGTGTTCCTCACTGCATAGATGGCAGTATTCCCCATTGTTGGATCTAGATTGGCAGCTGTGATACCGAATGCTACACATCTAGCACTGTTTAGCATACACATACAATGCAGTTGTCCTCTAGGTGTCAGGGTGTTAACCTGGTCTCAGGACATTCATCTATGAATGACACTATATGAGTGAAGTAGCCACTCCTGGCAGGACATCACCACGGGTGGTATTAGTGTGCCAGGTTTAGATTGGTACATCTAAGGTGACGGACAGCAGCAGATGTTGTGTAGAAGACTGGTGTCAGACATATGTAGTGCAGTGTTCATGCTAACAATGACAACTATCGATACTCTGTGCCCTTCCATGTTTAGAATCAGAGTGCATACAAAACAGCCCTTTGCTACTAAGTGTGTGAGCATGCCCAGTATGACTTTGTGTAGATGGACACATAGTGCATTCCAAACAAACGTGTGCTACTAAGTGTGTGGGCATGCCCAGTGACACTTTGTGTCATTTATGTGCCTCTATGTGTATGGGCATGACCATTGTAACCCTGTATAGCAATAGTGGTCATCCAGGCAACAGATGGCCATACCTCACTTCAGGATGGATTCCTACATTGAACACACTGGTTCACAGGTATGTACATTGTAACTGCCAGCATCCATGTCGATGTCCGCAATCCTAGAAGGTCATATTGACAGTCTTGAAAGGTGTAGTGGCTGTGGCACATCTCGTATCTATGTAGTGTTGTAATAGTGGTCCGTAGATAGGCAGTTGTCCTGATCACGCCACTGGCATGTGTTTGTCTCCGTCTGCCTGGGGACAGTAATATGCTTTTAGACTGCTCACACTCCATACAATCCCTATCGGCGTCTTTTCCATTGCTGATGATGTCACCCACCTAGAAGTATGCTTCTGGGAGTGCTGTGTCCCAGTAAGCTCAGTAGCGTGTTCTATAACTGCATAATGCTATAGTGTGATAAGGTAGTTAGGTCTGTGTTCCCATGCCAACTGTCTGTGTGTGTGTGTTTCTGTCTGCCTGGGGACAGAACAATGCTTTTAGACTGCTCACACTCCATAAAATCCCTATCGGCGTCTTTTCCATTGCTGATGATGTCACCTATCTAGAAGTATGCCTCTGGGAGTGCTGTGCCCCAGTAATCTCGGTAGCGAGTTCTGTAACTGTGTAATGTAGTGTGATTAGGTAGTTAGGTCTGTGTTCTAATCTCAGCCATGCCAACTGTGTGTTTGTGTGTTTCCATCTGCCTGGGGACAAAATAATGGTTTTAGACTGCTCACACTCCATACAATCCCTATTGGCATCTTTTCCATTGCTGATAGTGTCACCCATCTAGAAGTATGCCTCTGGGAGTGCTGTGTCCTAGTAACCTCGGTAGTGTGTTCTGTAACTGCATAATGCTGTAGTGTGGTAGAATAGACAGGTAGGTGTTCTATTCCAAGGCATGACAGGCGTGTGTGTTTGGCAGTCATATCCTATGTGTTGGTATCTGTGAGTGGCTAGCTCCAATATGTGTTGAGTGTGTTTTGTTGTTTTCCTGTATAGTGTCCATAAATGTCACAATCGCCGTAGAGACTGGGTTGGCAAGACATACACATACATTCGCCAATAGGTCTGGTGAGTAAATGTGATATATATTCTATATCTACATATGTGTGTGTATATGTATATGTGTGTATATATATATATATATATATATATATATATATATATGTGTGTGTGTGTGGACATTGGCACACATAAATCTACATGATGGAATACATGCCCTATACTGTTGAATGCCTGTACTGGATGATCTGTACCTGATCACATCGGATGTATGTATATCTGCCATGGCTTAGTGGTAAAGCACATCGTCTGTGGTGTACAGGGTCCCGGGTTCGAGGCGTGTAAAGACTGGTTATTTTGTTGCTGGGAAGAACAAGGGACATCGAATACGGTGATAGTAAGGCACTTTTAACCAGTTGCATGCGGATCTGCGTGACAGTAAGTGGTGGTTATTATTTTGGAAGCTCAGTATGGGTCATGTAACTATGCATTAGAAGACAATACTATGCAAACGAAGTGGAAAATAGTGAATACCATTTATCCCCAGTCTGTGATGCAGATCCCAAGAGTGTATGTGTATGGATAGCCGGGTGCAGGACTCGAATATAGGTGAAAGCAAGGGGTGTTGTCAGGCATACTGTACATACACTGGAGCCCTGTTTCTCGGGATTGCTCCTGCCTTAGCACACCTAAGCTAGGGGTGTGTCTATATCTGCCTAATACAATTGGGAGGGACAACAGCAGTAGGAGAGTAGTCAAGGTGAACAAGCCGCGCAAGCAGGTGATAATTAGCACAATCAGCAGATTACAGGCCCGGCCCCAGACACTACGATAAAGTGAGCAAGCACCATACACATGGGTTTTTTTCCACACTCTACACCACCGGTGTATACATGCGGGAAAATTTTACGAAACAATCCAACGAAATGAGAAGAGCTGCAGCAGGCAACATAGACCAACATGTGCAGGAGGCTGAGGGTGGTGAGGATGTGAATGCTGCTGAAAAACCCTTAGTGAGGAGACAGAGAAGACTTTACAGACCCAGGGTAACCTACCAGGGGCTACATGAGCTGGAGATAGTGGAGTGCTATGGGGTGGACAGAGACCTCCTATAGCAGATTGTTGAGCTGTGCCGGCCACACCTGACACATCAAACAGGCCTAGGGAAACCCATCCCAATGGATACCAAGGTATGTGTAGGCCTAGGTATACTAGCCACAGGTACCTCCCAAAGCACAACTGGGGATATCATGGGGATCTCACAGGCATCTGCATCCAGAGTATTCCACCAGTTCCTAGATGTCATGTCACCACATGCCAGTGAGCACATACATTTCCTCAACGCACGTGAGGTGTTGACCAGTAATATGCGTCTCTTCCACCAAATGGCAGACTACCCTGGGATAGTGGGTGCTATAGCCTGCAAGCACTTACGCATCAAAGCACCACCTATTGAGTGGGGTAGGGCCTACATTAACCACAGGGGCATCCCCTCCATCAACTGCCAGGTCGTATGCAATGCCCAGGGCATTATACTGAATGTGTGTGCTGGCTGCCCTGGAAGCTATGACGATTCCGATATATGGCATCTGACGCAGCTGTACCACACCTTTGCCAATATGGACATCCCCTATGGTTACCTAGTGGGGGATGCTGGGTATCCACTGGAGCTATGGCTGATGACACCCATCAGAAATGCACACACACCTGAACAACTATGCCATAATGAGGCACACGCACAGGCAAGACATATAATTGAGCATGTGTTTGGGATGCTCAGGTCACGGTTCCAGTGTCTGGACACATCTGGTGGAGCCTTGCAGTATTCACTAGCTACATGCACCCAAATTGTTATGGTATGTGCTATGCTACACAATATGATCCTGTGGAAACTGGTGCAGCAGGAACAGCATGGGGCAGGGCCACACAGCCCTCCACCAATGCCAAGGCCTATACAGGCACAGAGTGACTCGGAGGAGGAACTACCTGAGCTGGACCCAGTATGCAAAAGGAGGCATGCCCAGTATGACCTGGCCTTGGCAAAGAGGCAAAGCATAGCATATGCACTGACACAGTAGGTACTCAGGGAATGTCACCCTCTCTGACTCGCACAGACAGTAAAAGGCATGCCAAACATGACACTACCTGTGCTCACCCATGTATAGGAAGTGCACTGTGTGCATCCAACATAGGCAGCCCTCCAGCACCATCCTCAGGTCTGGCACACCCTCAAGGTAAGTCAATCAACCTACCAATTGGCAGTTTTATTGGAATGTGTTTTTACCTGTAGCTATGGTATGGATGTGAGCAAGCAAGGGAATTTGGTGGCCGAATGTTAGGACAGCGGACAGTACACATCCATAGTGGCACCATGACATCTGTAGCACATACCGGGGTCACAGTAGTAGCCAGTAGTACACAGGGTGTCCTAACCCACTGCGGGTTATGGGCTGAACATCATGTGTGTCCATACAGCCCACACAAGTCTCAACCCGCTGGACAGGTGTGGACCAACACAGACAAATGCTGTACAATGGCCTCTGAATATGCCCAATGGATGACCCCACCCCTGCACAGACACACACAGACAGACTACAGCAGGCCAGGCAGTTGGATGTAGGTTGTGAAGGCTAAGACGTTTGAAACCAATATGTTGTTGATTAAAGCTAGGATCTGGAGTACACTGGTATGCCTCTAGCCAGCACATTAGGTAGGTCCACACACTGAAATGGAGTACCTGACTTACCAGTACAGTAGTAGCAAAAGTGTACAACTATCAGCTGTGCCCCCCTTCCAACATACACATGTAACAGTCATGTGCGCTCCCCCCTCGGTGCTGTGTAGGAATGTGGATACAGTTGGATGTCCCCCCACGCTGTGCAGAAATGTAGCAACAGTCAATGCCACATGACCGATGGATACCCTGCAGACACCGCATGCCACCTGTCAGTGTACAATGCAGGGGTCGACACCACAGTACTCACTACCTGGACATGTAACACATGCAATCCAGTTGACCATATTGGGCATGCTCAAACACATGAAGGTATGACGGTAATGTCAGTCGACAACATGAGTAACGGTCATACTGGGCATGCTCACACACTTAAACACAAGATGGCCAGGTCTGTAAACACCAGTGGTCCGGACATATCTGCCAGTACATTGCTATACTGTTGGATTACTGTGCTGTATGGTATGTGTGTGGTACTGTCTATTGTCTGTATATTTGCCATGGTGTATTAGTAATTCAGATTAGCTGTGTGCGTAGGGTGTCGCTACCAACACTTGCAAAGGACGGTTCTTTGTTTGCGGCCAGAACAAGGCCATTGGATACGGAGTGAGTAAGGAACATTGCAGCAGTTGGGAGTGGTAGTGCGTGGGTTTGCACAGTGTTAATCACTGCTGACCTCTGGTTACAGCTTCTTATACTTGTTTAGACTCCACATTTCTTTAACAGTGCAATACTCGCATACTGGTAGCCAAACACACTTACACCCGCTCGCTCCCTCACTTGCACATGCACCGACATTGGTGCTTGCATTTGTCACTCACGCTGGGTGGGCGCAATCCCTTGTGATGCCTATTACATCAGACTACATGATTACAGTATCGGGTATGGCTGACCATTAGGCAACGGCATGGCGTTCGACTGTACTTAATCGGCAGCCTGTCCAGTGAGTTAATCATATTATATGCGTGTTCCTCATACAATCTGCTCCCATCTGGCTGATACATGGGAACCGATACTCTGCAATACAGACAAGTAAATGTGTTTTTGGAACCACATCCATCTGCCGGGTCATGCTACAGCATACCTATTGTAGGTTTTCCACCTTTTAAATTGGCCGAAGTGAGACTTTAGGATTATCACTTGTCCCACTTTGCATGGGACAGTCCCTCATTAGGCGTATGTGTCATGAAAGAATAATCTAGGCATAGCAAATGTCCTGATTACAGGACAATATTATATTCTATGTTTCTCTAATAGTTGCATGTAACAATTATTGTATAAATGACACATATATGTTATGTGAAGTAGCATAAGCAACTTGACTGCTGCTAGACTAAGCTTTGATTTGTGCTAATATGTATATTTCTGTACTATGCATGGCTGTAGGTATGTTCTGACCTGGTACGTCTGACATTTCTATGGAGCAGGTCCCAATTTGGCCATTTGGAAAGGTGGCAGCCCTATAGGACCTATATGTAGAGATGTCAGATTTGGCAAGGCAACACATACCCACAGCCAGTAGAAAATTGACTACTTCACCGGTTTGCATAAGTAAAGGTTATTCTTGTAGCATTATAGTTGCTAATACTGTTTCCTATAACATCTTGGTGTTTCAGATACAACAAAATCGTTTTATGCAACCACTACAGACAATATATGGACAAGCCATGTGCCATAATAACATTCATTTTGCAGGACACAACTGCCCAGAGGGGAGTGTCCCTCACAAAGGTGAACAGGTGGTAACCCCAAACTATTATGCTATCATCTACCTAAGGTAGTCAGCGGAATATGCGCTTTCTGTCACTAGCAGACCTCACATACAAATGGGGGGAAATGAACATTGCATCAGGGACACTGCATAACACCCTCAGGGACACATTTAGATGATTGGTTCTATTAACCTGACACATTGACAGTCACAGGGCATATGTATTTATTCACATTTGTCGAGATAAATGCTGTTTATGACTCATACATGTTGTCATTAGTCATTATGTGTATTCCGCCACCTGTCCACCTAATATCACTAGTTCTGGAAACGTTTAGTTAGGACTGTGTTAGATTCTGATTCATAATCACGGACGTCCATGATAATCGGGTACAGGGCACTGATATAGTCCCTATGTGTTCCCCCAATGGTTTACGGACTATCCAGTAGATGTGCTCTTCAGGTTTGGGAGGTATGGGCATCTGCTATGCCCATATAGGAATATTAATTACTTCCATGGGGTGGGCCTAATACATCTCTGTCAACCAACACCTGCACACTTAGGCCCATTATTGCATAACTGTGATTCCCCTACCTGACACCCCTCTACAGCACTCATGACTCATACTTACTGTGAGCGCAGCTGAGGTATGAACACACCCCTACACACTGCACACTCTCCCTGTCTCAGGACACATGTTGTACGTTTTGTCAAACCATTTGTTATCAGACTTGCACAACCTACGGTTCCGTGTATAACTACATTCTGGTCGCTTCAACCATTACTGGTTCGCCTACAAGGCAAATTTTTGGTATACTGCAAGGGACACCATGATCCATGTTTAAAGTGTAGACCTTTCAGATGTCTCCCAATGGTACTTTCCTGCTGGTGGTCTGGAAAGCAGCAGTGTATTTACCTTTATTGCGTGTCTGTATGTCACACCGGCCTCACTGGGGGGGTGTGGGAGGTAGACATTAGTTGATCGGACCTCCCACTAACATATGCCCGGTCTGAACATATGTTACCCGTAATTGCTGTACCGTAACCTAGGTATATACATGTGCATATCTACAGTAATATATATATATATATATATATATATATATATATATATATATATATATAAAATATTATATATATATATTTTTCTGTGTGTGCGTGTGTGTATATATATATATATATATATATATATATATATATATATATATATATATATAAATATATGTTGTCAGTCATTACATGTATTCCGCCCTAATATCACTAGTTCTGGAAGGGTTTAGTTAGGATTGTGTTAGATTTTGATTTGTAATCACAGACGTCCATCATAATTAGGTACAGGGCACTGATATATTCCCTATGTGTTCCCCCAATGGTTTACAGACTATCCAGCAGATATGCTCTTCAGGTTTGGAAGGTTTGGGCATCTGCTGTGCCCACATTGGAATATTAATTACTTCCACGGGCCACGGGGCCTAATACATCTCTGTCAACCAACACCTGCACACTTAGGCCCATTATTGTATACCCATGATTCCCCTACCTGACACCCCTCTACAGCACTTATGACTCATACTTACTGTGAGCGCAGCTGGGGTATGAACACACCCCTACACGCTACCCACTCTCCCCGTCTCAGTACACATGTCGTACGTTTTGTCAACCCATGTGTTATCAGACTTGCACAACATACTGTTCCATGTACAGCTACATCCTCATCGCATCAATCATCATAGGTTCGCCTGCATGGCGAATTTTTGGTGTCCCACAAGGGACCCCGTGATCCATGTTTAAAGTGTAGACCTTGCAGATCTCTCTCACTGTTACTTTCCTGCCAGAGGTCTGGAAAGCAGCGGTGTATTTACCTTTATTGCGTGTCTGTATGTCTCACCGGCCTAGCTGGGGAGGTAAAGGTTTGTTTATTGGACCTCCCACTAACATATGCCTGGTCTGAGCACTGCTTACCTTCACGCAAACCTGCACAAACCCACTTACAGTTGCTTAAAAGTGCCTTAATCACTCTGTATCCAATAGCTGCTGTTCTGCCCAGCAACAAAATAAACAGCCCTTGCAGGTCTTGAACCCAGTACTCTGTACACTATAGTCACAGTAGTTAACCAGTAAGCCATCACAGTGGTACGAATAGTCTCATATAGGTTGTATGTAAATAAAAGGTTAACAGCCTGACAATAAAGGTCTAACTGCTTGTGTTTATCTGGTATCATATGGTAATGTAGTGTTGCAACCTCTTAATAGTACTGTTGTATTAAGCACTGTTACCCACACTGTACTACATAAATAAAATGAGTAGGAATGTCTGTATATGACTGTTGTAATCACAAGAGGCCATATTGTACAACTGAGACAGACTTAGAAAACAGTGAAAAGGCAGACTACATAATCCAAATAGCACACTCAACTGGGATGTGAACTGATGCATTTTTTGCACACACAGCCATGATTCAAATCCTGGGAGTGGTAGTAAGCTGTATGCAGAATCATACCCCACAACTGTACAGATTTGTCCAGAATGTCCAGTTAATTGGCCCATATCCGCTGCCTATCACCCTGTTCCCCTGGCAAATCAGTTTGATGATCCCAGAAGTTTAGGCAGCAAATAATGACATACAACTGATTGTCAGACATCATAACTGACAGAAATATATCTATAAGAACATACCTGTCACTCTAGCAACTCACCAAAATGTCATGAGAGTAATAAGCAAAGTATGCCCCATCTCCACCTCCATGTTGTGAAGCTATGACCAGAGTGTGTGCAGTAACAGAGTGAGATGGATGTGCATAATAATAATGTGGAATCTGGTAATATGTGTGGCAACATTCAGGTAGTGCTAACAAACATTCCCCCCATAGATCTGTCAGATATGAAAACTGTGCCTAGAAATAAAAGATTGAAATCCTGGAATGGTACTGTTTACTCTGGTATTGTATGGCATTGTTAGTGTTGCAGTTTCCCTAAATAATAAGGTATTACTCATCACTGTCATCCACACTGTGCTACATAATAAAACTATCTAGGAAACCCTGTATAAGAGTGTTGTAATTACAAGGTCAGATTGTAAAACTATGGGAGACTTATAGACAGTAATTACAAGGTCAGATTGTAAAACTACGGGAGACTTATAGACAGAAATTAGGGAAGCAATACACAGCAATATCTGTATAGCACACTCAACTGTGATGTACACTGTTTTATTTTTAGCAGACACAGCCATGGTTCAAATCCTGGGAGTGGTAGTAAGCTGTATGCAGAATAACACCCCTCAACTGTACAGATTTGTCCAGAATGTCCAGTTAATTGGCCCATACCTGCTGGCTATTACCCTGTCCCCATGGCATATTAGTGTGCTAATCTCTGAAATGTAGGCGACATTTAATGTCATATAACTGACTGTCAGGCCTGTAAATATTTGGAAAATATCTATGAAAACAAACCTGTCATTGTACAACTCACCAAAGGTTTTTGAGGGCAATAGTCAAAATATGTACCAGTTTCACCTGCATGTTGTCAAGACATGCCCAGAGTGTGTGCAATAAGAGATGGACAGGTATGTGCACAATATCAACCTGGAATATGGAAATATGCATAGAAACAGTCAGGTAGTGTTAACAAACAATACCTCCACAGGTATACCAGGTAAGAGGTGTATACTGCAGGTAAAACTCATTTCATGTATATAGCTGTCTACATCCATACCACTGTCCAAACTAAGACCATAGGCTAGTGTAATAATACATGTAAGGTACAGATCCCAGCACTGACTAGAAAAGTAATAAGAACTGCAGGGATATACAAGTTGTCAATTGACATCCCCCCCACACCATATCTGCAACAATAAACTAAATACACAACTCAAAACAAATAGTTCACTTTGCAACAAAGGACCCCAAGCTGTATTAGCGTAAAAATGTTTTAATCTCCGCTTTCGTACAAACACTTCATCAGAAAAATCTGATCAGGGACGTGGCCAAGATGTCAGAGAGATAACAGCACTTTTTTGATGGTCTGCTTAACAGAAATTTCTCTGACAGGAAATTTTCTTAATATTATTTTAAAAACATCTAAGTTTTCTTTCACCTATATGTTTAGATACAGTAGGTTATTTTTTTCTACAAATATTTCAATTTTGGTGAATAGAAAGTGAATTACATCCTGTCAGAAGTACAGCAGCTGAATATAGCAGACTCTCTCAGCCATGAGTCATTCAAAAGCCTCTCTCCAGGAAACTTCCATGAAGAAAAAATTACAAACAATAATATCCAGTATTCAAGATCTTTCCATGAAAATGGACAATTTAGAAAAAATCATGGAAAACATGAAGAAAGAAAATAGAAAGCAGATTGAAGAATTCAAGGAGATAATTACAAGACACACAGACCAGATAACAGAAATTGAAGAATCTCTTAATGAAATAGACGGAAGACAGCATGAAAATGATAGCCAGATTGACTTCTTACTAAAGCAAAACACCGCACTTTCAGATAAAGTGGAGGACCTAGAATCAAGGTCACGAAGAAATAATATTAGAATATACGGCATACCTGAAAAATGGAAGGAAATAACACAATACAGTTCTTGAATGACTGGTTGCCTAAGACACTAAACCTACCTGAATCTCTCTCTTTTGGGATAGAGAGAGCTCACAGGTCATTGTCAAATATGTCTGTGTCAAAAAATCCAAATGCTTCAAGATCCATTATTGTAAAATTTTTATCATCTCAAGACAAGGACTTAATCCTGAGAACAGCGTGGGCAGGTAATCCTATACAAATTCATGGTCGAAACATAAGATTTGACAATAACTATACCTCTACTATAATAACTAAAAGAAAAGCCTGCATTCCTCTCATTAAAAATCTGAAGAAAGCTGAAATTAAAGCACAAATCATTTTTCCTGCCAGAATTAAAATACATCTATCTGAAGGAATAAAAATATTTAATAATCTTGATGACGCCTATGAATATGTGAAAAAGAATAAGATTTTGGAAAACACTGAAGATATGGACATCTCATTACCTAGTTTAAAAAGGCAGGCAACAAATGGAAAAATGTTATCAATTGATAAAACAAGCAAGAAGCTTAAAGGTAAATAATACAAATGAAGCTCTTCCACAATCCCTTCAAATCCCAAAATCTTCGTGCTACAAATTACCTACATCGGGGAAAAACATACATGTTAAGGTAAAAATCATTTAATATTTATTAAGTATGCTTATTTATTTATTTATTTTTAAATTTATTTGCTGTTTAAAAGCCTTTAATACAAATACGCTAGAATGTTAAACATGGATGTTAAAATTCTAAATCTTCCCTTGACAGAGTGTATTATTAGTTGACAACTACATAGGGGCAATGTAGCAATACCATAGAAATATTGGTTAAAACAAGAACCCCCTTAATACCGGATACTGTATGTGTATTAGATTATGATGATATAAATCACTCCGATAAGTGAAATGAAGGCTCCCCATCTCAGTGCAATTAAATGAAAGTGTAGCCCCTTTTTGCATCAGCGGGCTTTTTCTCCTGTTAAATGTCATGTTATGCTTGGGTCCTTTTAGAGCTAATGGATATAACTTAATGTGACTTGTACTAAATAGTTTAAAAGGTATTGGAAATTGTTCTTTATCATAATAAGAGAAGATTGTTTTCTTTCTAAGAATCCGTCATGACATGTAAAAATGCATTCTCATACACTTGAGAGGTTTGTGTCTTTACTAAATGTGGTTTGTGGGTCCATCTGCTGACGGAGAGGGAAAAGGAGATGTATTTTCTGATGAAAGCTGGTGGAGTGTGTGTTGCAGGGACAGGAGGGTTTGTATGCTTGATATCAGATACATTGGCCAGTAAAATTGATAGTTACAGAGAATTTTATATTTATATAAAATGGGACATAGTTGTTTTTTTTTTGTACTTCATATACATGCTTTTTGAGTAACATATTCTGTTTTTCTTTTCTCTCACAAAATGCACATCACAAGTATCTCGTGAACAGTTATCATAGCTTGCTGCAGATTCCCTAGTGCGAGCTTTTAACTGCCAAAATTCAAATGTTAAAGGAGAAGGAAGGGAAAAAAAAGGAAAAAGAAGGCTGTTGCCTCGAGACTTCTTGGTTAGATCTTCTTTGTAATACAAGAGACTTATGCATGTACTCTCTCGAAGTCTCTTTTGTCATATGAACTTTGGTTACGTATTTACGTTACCAGAAATCTTCACATGAAAAAAAAAGAAAAAGAAAACGGAACAACTGAATGCTTTATCACATACCAAGCGCGACAAAGAAAAATATATAAAAAACAGACATATATAAAGGTCCTTTTTACTAAACCAATATTGATGCCTATGTTGTTCCCTTCATAATAAGTTTTCTGATGACATGTTTTACAAAGTAGTTTACACTTGATCCTTAGTTGGTAGCTGTAGCTAACAGAAACAGTGAAAACATAGACTAGATCATCTGATCCTTTTTGGTTAGCAGAGCAGAAAGTGGCATATGCAATGGTTATAAAGTCACTAAAATACATTATCTATTGGGGGTTAATGTGTTCTTATTATTTTTAAAGTAGATTTTGGGGCAGCTGTGTATTTTCTGTGCTTTCATCTTGATATCTTCGTCCCCAATCTTATTGACTATATGAGTTGTTGGTTGATGGCAATACTGCTGGATTGGGGAAGCCAAAGCTGCAGACAGACCATTACAATAAATAATAATTCTGTTATAAAAGGGTGAAATAATATATTGGGGTAGGAAAAATTTTGGTTCCAAAGAAAAGGAGACAGTTCTGCTTAGAGAATGATCTTAGTTGTTACTGAAGTGATGCTTTTGCCTCACGAGTCAGTGATAGTAGTAGAAGACTGTTAGGGGGGGCAGTGCAAAGTGGGGATGGTTACTCTTGACTTATAGTTACTACTTTCATCAGGACATGAGGACAGTTGTTATTTCCAAAGGTAGCCTTTACTTTTTAACTGCTTTTCTAATTAATAGTTTGCATTATGTTGGATTTATAGTGAATGGTGAAATTGTGATCTACTTAATCCAACTCCAGCTACATAAGTGCATACTACAATCTGACATTTTCACTAATATTCATAAAATATTGAATGTTTTACTGTCTGTAGACTACATTTTCTAGCGAAAGATATATTGCATGTTAACCACTGCCACTCTAACTGAAAAAATATTGATAAAATGTGTTAATGTATTTTGTTAAAAAGGACAACTTAAGGGAACACATTATTACTATAACATCTAAAACTGAAGTGTCCTTGAAGGTTAAAAGCTGTGACTTCATTATATGATATTTTTATCAAAATCAAGCTACACTACATAGTTTCTTTAGACTCAAATCTTTGGAAAGAAAAGCTAATGTTTTTGATGATTACACAGATCTATATACCTGCATAGATATTTGTGCAACTAAAATATTATCTTCTCATGTAAAAAATTCTCATTAGTACATCTTTATTTTAAATATCTTTAATACCTTAAGAAATTATTTAAGGTTAATCAGATATGTTTTTTTTTTTTCTAGGGGAAAGAAAAACTGGTGATTTTATATCTTATATAAAAGGAAAATAAGCCTATAGGCTATATATTAATATGCTGATTCTATAGTAAATATTAACACTGTTGTGATTTCACAGACAAGTTCATACAGGAATGTTTTGTTACATGATAAATGTTCTTATTTTTATACATAAACTTCTTTACTGAATTCCTAGATAAGTAGGTTTTGATCTAGTGTAGTATATTAGATTAAGATCTGTATTAGTATAGAATAGACATAAATGAATATGATATACTATGTCATGATACAAGTTTAAAGACACTGTTCTTAAAAATTTTGAAAATTACATTATTCATGGTAAGTGATGTTTTTCCACAATATCTCCTACATAGTAATACCTATTCATCCTGGAGAATTAATAGGTTGTAGTTTGTTGATTCAATAAAATATTAGGTAATAGCATTAGCGAACGATAGTCTTGAGCACTAAGGATGATAGAGGGTGGTACTGATGACTTCTTCATCAATCCAGGAACTAGATGTTCCATGGTTAGTTTTGAATAATTATATTTTCATCTTCTCTGAACATTACTTGTTAATTAAGTCCAGAATAGTATTTATCCATCAAAAGTTTAAAGTAATCAATGTCTGGGTTTAAATGTCTGTCTCTGAATGCAAATGGTCTTAATAACCCTACTAAAAGAGGAAGGTTACTCAAATACCTAGCATCTAATAAAGCTGACATTATATTTTTGCAAGAAACACACATTATTCAGAAAGATCTAGAAAAAATGGCTTTTAAAGGTTATAGTATTCTAGCTGAATCTCATTTCCAAACAAAGAGAAGAGGAACCATGATTTTGTGGAAAAATACATTACCAATACCTAAAATAATTAACAGTTTCTCTGATAAAAATGGTATGTTGTGTCTAGTAGTATTAGAATTGAATAAGAAATATTTTACTTTAGCAAATATGTACTGGCTACCTGGTATTGGTGCTAAATCTGCAAACAAATATTTGGAAATAATAACAGCAAATTCTAAAGGAGATATCATTTTGGCAGTTGATTTTAATTGTATTCTATCATCTAAAGATACCACTAATGTCAGCAATATTAAGATACCTGCATCAGCCAAAAAATTGATAGATTTTTGTCTCATTATATAACCTAAAAGACATATACATGATCAAAGAGCAGAGGTCTCTCAATTTTACTCACTTTTCTTATAGATATGGTACACAGACGACTATTGATAAAGTGTTTATATCTGACAGCCTATTATCTATGACTCAAGATGTAGTGATTATATCATGCCCTCTGTCAGACCACAATGCCATACTATTTAAAATTAATATTAAACCAAACGATCGTATTCATTGGCAGAGACTACCAGCCTATATTATTAAGATAAAATGATTCAAGGAATGGTTTATAAAGGAAGTAAACTATTATATTGAACTTAATAATAATAATAACACAAATAAAGTGTTTATTTGGGACTCTTTAAAATCTTATGTATATGGGAAAATAAAAACCTGGTATTTACATAAAAGGAAAGAATGGGACAAAGAATTATTAAATCTACAATTGAAAATTGACACTTTAAAAAAGAACTTACACCCCAAAGAATTGGGCTTGAATCTGGAATTAAAACAACTAAATCTCGAATATTTAGAAATTCTTAGTCATAAAGTAGCAGTTAATTTAGTGAGATTAAAATTACAATCTTATTCATCTAATCCAAAACATATGCATAGATTAGCAGCCAAAACTAAAAGTTTTCACAAGAGTAAACACATAATTGAAATATTAGACACATCTAAACACAATTCAAAACCTTCTTCAGATCTAAAAGATATTTTAGAGATTTTACGTTCATATCATGAAACAATGAATAAAGCAAACTTAAACTTTACTAATAATACTTCAAAAATAGAATTTCTAAAAAACAATATAAATAATAAACTTTCTAAAGAACAAAACAATAGATTACTTAAATCAATATCATTAATAGAAGTTAAAGAAAGAATACAAAATCTTAAAAATAATAAAGCCCCTGGTCTTGATGGCATAATAGGTGAATTATATAAAATGTTCCCTGATTCCGCTTTGAAGATATTAATGAAAGCACTTGAGGAAGTTCGAATAGGTGACAAACTTTGTCCTTCTTGGAAATATTCGCTAATTTCTCCCATTCTAAAGCAAGATAAGGACTCCAAATTTGTTTCATCATATCGTCCTATTTCCCTATTAAATATAGATTATAAAATATTTACGTCTATTTTCGCAAACAGATTAAATCAAATGATGCCGACTTTAATAAACAACGATCAAACAGGTTTTATACTGAACAGAAAAGTTCAGGATAATACTATTAGACTTTTAACTTTAATAGATTTTGCAAATAAAAAAAAGAATTATCACTCATCAGTCTAGATCTAGATAAAGCATTTGATTCTATTAACTGGGCATACTTATTTATGGTATTAAAAGAATATAATTTCTCCTCAGAAATCTTAAACTTGTTAAAAAAATTATATGAAGGTTCTATAGCGTATATTAAAATTGGCGCTTTTTTATCTGGCCCACTTTAAATTCTAAAAGGCACTAGACAAGGTTGCCCTTTATCCCCACTACTATTTGCATTAGCAATAGAACCATTTGCTAATTTTATAAGAAACAATATAAACATAAGTTTTGATGTTAATGAGAACTATTCTTCTAAAATTTTACTCTTTGCAGATGATATCTTATTAACTATTGGAAATATTGATTCATCTATTGATCACATTATCAGATCATTAAAACTCTTTGAGGAGATCTCAAACCTTAGATTTAACCAAAACAAAACAGAAACTATTCTCATCAATAAAAAAAATGAATAACACTCTATCTAATTACAATAACTTTAACTGGACCAATGATAAATTGAAATATCTAGGGGTTCATATTCTGTCTAAATGGGAGGACACTATAAATATAAATTATAAAATGTTATTAAATAAAATCACAGAATACATTAATAGATGGAAGAAAATGTTCTTTACTATAGAAGAAAGATTATCTCTGATAAAAATGATTCTATTACCAAAAATTATTTTTTATCTTCAAACATTATTGGCTCCTCCTTCTAGAAAACAACTTAAACACATAAACACTATATTAATTAAATTTCTATGGTATCCTCAAAAACCAAGGATTAAATATGATTGGCACTATAAAAACTGGATTGAAGGAGGGATTGCTTTTCCAAATTTTGAGCTTTATGCTGATGCCATTATTCTTAATATAACAAGTCTGTGGTTAAGTCCAAAATACCGTTCAAATTGGAAAAATTTACACAAAACAATACTATTAAGTAATTTTGACAAGTTTTTCAAAAACATATATTGTTCTGAAAATATTAAGCTATTTATAGTTATTAAATAATTCTTCTTCAACAATGAGCAGGAAAAATCACATCTTATTCCTATTATTAAATATATCTTGCAAAATTTTAAAAAAGTAATGAATAAGAACCTTTTGAACAACAATTTGTCCATTCTAATGTTTCCAATAATCCTAACCAATGGATGCTTTGATTCCTTTAACATGATGAAAATAAAAACTATGGAAGAAAACGGGTTATTATTCTGGCATCAGTTTTTAGGAACTAATAATATTCATGATACTACCTACCTTTTAGCCAGGTATAATATCTACCAAAATAACTGGTTAAATATTCAAATCTTCAGAGAATTTATTTTAACGGAATTTAAAAGACATCATTTTCCTGCTATAACAGACCTCCCCAAAAAATTATCCATCCTCTTTGACTTCACCAATATAGGCTATAATAATGGTATCTCATTGTCAAGATTTTACAGCATTCTTAGATCAGATCTAATAATATTAGATGACAATTTATGGAAATATATCAACAATTTCAACAACTCCCAAATACATATAAATGATAAAACTTTAATTCTCAGATCTGTTTACCATACTTCTTCTTCCACATATTGGAAAATTTTTACTTGGAAATTCATTCATAGAAGTTTTATTACACCAAAAAAAGCCTCTAGAATAAGCAAGAAAGATTTTAATAGATGTTGGAGATGCGAGGAGCTAATAGATGCTGACTGGGCACATATGTTTTTAGAATGCAGAACAATAACCACATTTTGGATGGAGTTTAAAAATTTTATTAAAGCTTTGTGGTCAGACAGATGCGAGATCTCTGATTCTATGATACTTTTTAATGCACCAATGTCAAGGTATGTTCCACTGAATCAAATGAACCTCCTTTGGACTCTACTTGCTATAGCAAGAAAAACTATTACTAGAAACTGGAAATGTAAAAATAACCTCTCATTTAAGGAATTGATATCTTTTGCTAAGATTATTTGTAGTAGGGAATTACAAACAGCTATGTTACACTCCTCAAACATGACTCATAAACAAATTGCCTGGATAAAGCTTAAAAAACTATTAGACAAAATGTAATGTTATTGAAGATTTGGTATCTATTTTGGACTTTGTATATAGTTTTTGTAAAAATTTGATATTACGTTGTTTTTTCTTGTTAAAAATTGTAATTATACTCTTGAAATTCAATAAAAAAAATATGAGAAAAAAAAAAAAAAAGAAAAATCTGATCAAACAGTACAATTGGTTTATATATGTTAATCAATTACCATAGTTAAAAACAATCAACAATGTTAACCCTTTAGTTTCCTTCTTGCAAAAAAACATTTTATGTTAACATGTTCATTCAAACCAGGGGGAACTTCAGCACACACACTTATTTGCCAACACACTTCTCTAGTTTCAATTTAATTTCTGAAGTTACCGCCTCTTCTGTCTATTGTTACTTTTTCAAGAACTGTAAACAAGAACTTATTAAATTCTTACATAGTTTTGAGTGCTTGTAAAGTGCATTGTTTACATCCTTATTCTTAACAGCTCTTACATGTTCTTAAATCCTGTCTCTCAGCCTTCTTGTAGTCATACCTACATAGAATGAATCACAAGCTGAGCACAGGGCAAGATAAACCACTCCAGAAGTATTACAACTATATATTTCCTTAAAATCTATGTTGTAATTTAAATGGGGCAAAATCACAAAAGTACCTTTGTGTATGAATCTACAGCTGGAACAGCCATTACACTTGTATGTCCCTTTGTTTTTACTACTAAAAGCAATGGGAAATCTAGTATCTGATTTTTCAAGCATTTGTTTAATACTACATGTTTTAATGTTAACAAATTGTGGTTTATTTTCCAAAGGCTGACTTAGCTCTCTATGACTGTTAATAATCTGCCAGTTTTGTGTTATAAAATTCCTGATGTTACATTTGTCTACTGACATCACAAGATGTTAACAGTAACCCATCCCACCTGTATAATGTCAGGATGGTGTCAATAACATATCATGCAGTACAGTCTGGCTACTATAGGGAAGGTACAATGTAGAAGAAATAAACATTCCAAAGATACGATACATATGCACAAACACATGAGGGTGAACAGCATATATATATATATATATATATATATATATATATATAGTTATATATATATATATATATATATATATATATATATATATATATATATATATATATATATATATATATATATATATATATATATATATATATATATATATATATATATATATATATATATATATATATATATATATATATATATATATATATATATGTGTGTGTGTAACTACACATACACACACATAGATATGTGTAGGAAGATACATATTTAGAGGTTGCACAGCATATTGAACAGCCAGTATTCCTATAGTTTCCACCTTTTCAAATGGAGAGTGCATGATTCACTCATACAGAAGACAATTGTTGCCTGAAACATATACCCACAGAGAAGTCAAATGATATGACACCACACACAGGTTTGCATGCATAAGAAATGTTTATTTGTGTACTATTACAGTTGTATATGCCATGTCATATTGTGGTTAAGACTTTGAAATACTAACTGAGTAATGCAACTCTCAGGCAGATCATTTTATACAGTAATCCGAAAGCATAACATATGTTCCTGTCCAGTTCAAGGCCTTCAAGTAGTACAACAGTAAAGAAAGACTGGGCCAGAGGATAACAATCAGTCAA
>NC_056732.1:679776351-679891351 GCF_019279795.1 Protopterus annectens | reverse complement strand
GATTGTGTGGAAGTGAGGATTAGGGCAGGTTAGGTGAGTTAGAGTTAGGGTTAGGGCGCGGGTCAGGTAAGTGTACGATTGTGTGGACATGAGGGTTAGGCAGGGTAGGTGAGTTGGGGTTAGGGCGTAGGTGAGGTGAGTGTGCAGACCTTAGGGTTAAGGTTTGGGTTAAGGTAAGTGGATAGTTAGTGGTGTATGTACAGTTTAGTGTAGGGTTAGATGTAAGATTTTAGGTGTATGTGTGTGGATTGCTGTTTGTTTGGTGTGCTTGTGTTGTGTGTATGTGTTTCAGAACAGCACATTTTTTCCCTAGGAAAAAAATTGCTGTTCTGCATGTTCGATGTTGTCAGTATTCGCTGAATAGGGGTCGATATTAGAACATTCGAAGTTGTGAAACTTTGATGTTCTAATATAGATCCGGCAGCTGTTACAGATATACACTATGGCATATCACAATACTGCAGTCCACAATCCTTACAACCTGCAATTTGGTCCTAACATGTGCAATGAGTGTGCAATATGGAATCGTATGTTATGACAGCAAATATGGGGAATACATACCTTCACAAACACTGGAAGCATATGTGTGCGCACACTCTAGATAAAATATAGTGGAAGCAGCTGTTGAGGTACTGACTGCATGCATTTGTCATGAAAATGCACCTTCCAGCAAGTACACATCCCCAATGTCACATTAAGAAATGGGCTGCTGTCCAAGACGTTTGGCCATCAGATGTGCCCACTTACCTGCAACAGAGGCAGCCGTGGCTTGCACACATCTTACATGCCATGGCATGGGCCCCATACCCAACAGGCAGCACCCGGGAGTTGGACATGTAGCCATACCTCACCATTGCATATACCATGGCAAACAATGCAGACAGTCATGCATGTGGCGAGGATGTATGGGGCAGGAATAATGTAGGAAATAGACAGATGCCCATCCAAGACAGATGATGTCACATGTATAAAACTGGTCATGTAGGCTGCCTAGTAACATGCCACAATACTGAGGGGGTTGCAGGAATGTCTAGCAAGTACTAGCTGTGCAGTAACCATGTCAGCAATTGCCTGGGCTCGGCAAACATGTGGCCCATGGGTTAGGGTAATCAGATGTGACAGTTGTCCCACAGGAAACATCAGCCAGGCCTCTCTACAGGTAGCATATGCATAACAGAAGAGGTCCCCAAAAGGCATGCATTGCAATGTGTACTAGTGTACCAAACCCACGTTGGAAACCTATACACAGTATCATGTAAGATACATGTGCTGCACTACCAACACCTCACCCCACCTCAGGCCCACCATCCCCATTGGTACCATGACGATGCCAGTGTACACCTGTATGTTTGCTATTCATTAGCTGGGACTAGGCTGTTACATGTGGTGTTCAGTGTTTGGGACACTGAAAACTGACACATGTGTAGGCCATAGTTGTCAACCATCTGCAAAAAGGTTTAAGGTGGGGAGGGGTTGTCATCATGACACAAAAGTGCACTGCAGCAGGGATCCAAAGGATGCTGCAAATGGCTATATTTGCATACAGTCAGGGTCAGTAACTGTGACAGATGTAAACCTGACTCCACAGCAATAGTGACGGCAGTGTGTGAACTCCAGTGGATGTGGACATGAGTTGATCTTGCAATCATGCAGAGTTGTGGGATATGTGTAGGGAAGACTGACCATATACTGGCAAATGCAGATGGTGCATTCTAGTATACCCCTGCCAGGAATAGTGACTGCTGTAGTACACATAACAGTAGGTGCAACAAACCATCATTATAATGGCGTGCACACATATGCACCCACGAAGTGTATGCATCTCAATCAGCATCAGCACAACAAACACATTTGTTTGACACTGCATTTGATTGTACAGGACATATGTCACATATCAGGCTCATGTAATGTTAACATATGCAGTAATGTGGTCCCATGGCATATCAAGAAAGAGGGAGTCATATCAATAAGGGTGTGTACACTCCCCATAGCCACGGTAAGGTTTAACATTTGTCAGTGTAATAGTATTGTATTGGTCATACTTGCACCACTGGATGATGACATCTGTAAATCAGACATCAGGCATTCACAAATGACATCTGTCCACATATCATCCCAGGTATGTGTCAGACAAACACATAGGGGCTATGAGCAGCAGAACAGACATAAATGACACAGTAATACACATTCAGCAATGGTTTGTACACCTGTGAGGTATGGTGCACAGTACATGGCAGGGTGCTGAACAGGTGCATAGCAATACTATGTACATGGGTGTAGTGTTTTCCAGGGGAAGGGGCATCACCTACTAACACAGCCCATGCATCACACACATGTATACTGTTGCTAGCATGGATTGACTATAGCTGCACTGCATGCTCTTGAGTTCCATATGTTATGCATGTTGACAGATAGGTAATGGAAGGACTGTGTGTAATATCTTAGTTTGTGTGTGTGTGTGTGTATGCGTGTGTGTGTCTGTGCATGTGTGTGTGTGTGTGTGCGTGTGTGTGTGTGTGTGTGTGTGTGTGTGTGTGTGTGTGTGTATGTGTGTGTGCGGAGGGGTTATTTTGTCTCTAAGTGCAATCTGGTGGAGTGGAGGGGGGTTGATGTATTTAGGATGTGTGTTTGTGTGTGTGTGTGTGTGTGTGTGTGTGTGTGTGTGTCCATGTATGCACATGTGTGATTGTGGGGTTGTTCATACTTCTTGACTTCCCTTTGGAATTGTGCAGTACATGGACATGGACTGACACATGAGATACTAGGAATACTTGTTTGATATGTAATCTCAGGACAGCTGATAGTATAATAAGGTCTGTTGCATGGAGCATGCATTGGGATGGAAACTAGACACCAGGTATATTGTTAAAATTGCAATCAGCAGAAAGGTGAAAGAATACCCATGTATGCAGCACTACAGATGCATTGGGGAATTACTAGACAACACCAGTGAGTGTATCCAAATATTACTGTTGTCCACATAAGCTGATTGAGCAACAGATCTTGCATCTAATGCACTATAGTTATGTATGACACTCCAGTGTGTGACATTACTGAGTGACTGTAGTAGCCCCTAACATATGGAGGCCATGCTCACGATGTTTGGACATACCCAGGGTGAACACTGGATGACAGCAGTGAGTCCTTGTAAAACCAACTCCAATCAAGTTAAGGAGGTATTGGAGTAACAGGTCATGTTTTGTGATCACTTGTCTAGGCAATTAGAATGATAGATTAATAATTGGTATTAATGAGTGTAAGTTTCCAAGTGTGATGCAGGATGGGGAACTTAAGTGAATAAACTTGGGACAGTCTGTAAACTCAGGGACAGGCAGGTATTATGGTGAAATGTCAGCGTGTGTGTGTGTGTGTGTGTGTGTGTGTGTGTGTGTGTGTGTGTGTGTGTGTGTGTGTGTGTGTGTGTGTGTGTGTATACTGTTAGGCAATGATGTACAGGCCTTAAAGTGCATTTTATGTTTACCCCTCAAAGGTGTTGTGGTGGGTCAGGGTCCCTCCTGCAGGCAGTCTGATGTCGGTGTCCATACAGATACTGAAAATGGTGATAGGTGAGTTGAGGTACAGGAGGGGTTGTCAGAGACCGAAACTGCGCCATCTTTTGACATCCCCCTGTTATCTACACCATCCCCGCACACAGTCACAGTGCCTATAGATACCCCATCACCAGTGGCCATAGCAGAGGGACAGTTGGTGGTTGCTGGCAGTGCACAGGGCAGTGTGGCATAGCCAGATGTCTGGCAGGGTACCACATAGGCAGATGTACAGGGGTGCTCATGGGAGGCCACTGGTCATTGTGTCCCTGGCAGAAGTGCCACATCTGGTATGTAGGCGCAGGCACGTATGGAACGGTACACCACACAGGGTCTGAGGCTGCAGAGAGCTGCTTTTTCAGCTGTAAGTGACAACATCTGTGATCTTGCAGGTGCACTCCGTTATTATATAGAGGTCATGGATAGATGGTGGGGTGAGATGGTGGGCCTTCTCGATCGTGGATTGTCCATGCTAGAGCATGTGGTGGGAGTGGTGCGATGGCCACATGGACATAGGCCAGCAACCCCATCTAGAGGGCGACATGGATGTGCAAGGACACCAAGCTACTCCTGTAGTGGCAGTACCAGCCCCGGGGCTGCTGTCCACACCACACCGCACCACAGCAGGCCATGTACATGTGGCCCTGGCCAGTCCCAGGAAGGACCTGTTTCCAGTGGACATATGTCACCTTCAGGGGAGAGTAGCATACTGAGGCTTGTACTTGGATGTGTCCGTGGAACCCCTGGCAGGCACAATTGTCATGTCCATGACCAGAGGCAGTGAATTGCACACCCTGCCAGTTAATGTCTACAGCTGTCCAACAAACACACACCACATCATCATGGCTATATCAGTAATTAAAACCCCTCACTCACACACATGGTGTCAAACGTATGGCCCAGCCTAGGTCTCTAGCAAGCCAACAACCTGTGCATATGAGGAAACCTGTGCCACATCCCTGTCATCCATAACATCGATGCAGGGACAGGCTAATATGGTTCTGATGCACACGTTGACTGTACTACAGTGTACCAATGTACTGCTGTGTAACATGTTGTCAGCAGTAATGTTTAATGCTTACATGGCAGGTATGATGCATTATAGCTGTTAGTAACACTGAGTGATTGTGGTCTCCATAATGTTATCCATTTGTGTTGTAGGTGTCCATGTGTCAGCAGGAGGATGGTCTGCTGTCATATCTCACAAGGGGTATGGCACTGTGGTGACACCTTGGCTGTGCCATATCTTGGGTACAGGTGAACACATGTCACAGGTCTGTATAACAGTTACTGCCTGTGCCACATGGTCGATTGGTCTGGGGGTGGTGTATACAGGTGAGTGACTGGTGGCTGCTGTTAGCAGCCCTTCTACAGTGGACAATGGTAGTTATACTGGGTGGTACACATCACATGTTTGTGTATAACACACACACAGAGGCTAAGGTGTTGATGCACTACACAGAGAATACTGTACACATGGATGTATGTACCTGTGCAAGGAACCCATTGTAGCCTATGTAATTCCACCAAGCCAGACTACGCCGAACAACACATTGTGGAATAAGCAGTCCACTAGTTTAATGTCATTGACGATGGTACTGGTAGGGTATATGTACCCTTCCCCAATGTAGTGCAATCCTCAACATGGTAAACATATATGTGCTGGAGTGGGGGCACACCCCTACCCTTTGGAGGGTGAGAGGTGCTGTAAAACCACAGATAGTGTGATAGACAAATACATAACCTGTTAACATGAACTGTACAGTATTATGGCCAGCTACACGGGGGGATGCACTCAACAGTAATCGCAATGATGTTGGCTGTGTCCACAACAGCCACACCCAGCTATATATACCAACCCCAGTATTGCTGCACACCTATACAGTGGGGAAGAGGTCATTTACACAGCTAACAGTAGTTGTGATGGAATGTATGTCCACAGGATGATACCTGTGACATGTTAGCATATGCCACGCAGTTCTTGGACAGATGACCCCCTGGGACATATATATTCTGCAACCTGAAGTAGATCCCTCCACATACACGCACACTCTTACTTGGCAACACTAGGATTATATCCCTACCCAGATATGTAGTGCTACTGATGTGTGTGGCTTTATTTGCACACACCACACAGCTTTTAGGATGAGGTGTGTTCCAGGTTACATGTTACATTCAGAGCATCCCCAGGCATGTAAGTATGGTAATGGGGGTTGTAATGGTTGGATATGGACAATACACAGTGTGACATACCATCATATACACATTGATAAAAACATAACAGTCAGACACACGTTCGAGAGACCTGGGCCTATGAGTGCTAATTACCTTGTCAGTGTGTCTAATGTGTTACAGATAGGTTGCACACAGCACATGTATAACTGGGCTGGATAGTGCTATCAATTACCTGTATGGTTGATGGGTGACAGTGATCACCATACAGTGATACATGGGATATGTACTGGGGATACCATGGTGTAATAACAGTATACCCAGCACCCACACCCCACTGTGGATATTGTATGCACTGGAACCCATGATGACACTCTGACTTACCCACCATCACACATTGACCAGGACTGCAATACAACCCCTTGTCTATCCCAAGACTGCTACTACAGGGATATGCATCTAATGCACATGCCACAGACATAGGAGGGTGATGCATTGTCATGCCTCTCCTATGGGCAGCAATATCACTATCCCTAATACTGTGTGGCAATGTGTATTGTAATAGGAGTATGTGGCCTCAGAATGCTGTACCCTACATAAATACACACATGCACACATACACACACTTGCCAGAACTCAGTGGGTATCCCATGCCTATCAACCCATTTGTACAACAGTGTTGTGCTGGTACTGCAAGGCCCAGGTAGTCCTTAATGGGAGGTGAGTAACAAGGCACATGTAATGTCTGGTACAGCAGCAGCCACATCTAAATATGGCAATGGGTGGTTTGGTGGGTGTGAAGGGCCTCAGGGTATTCCTAACTACAGGTCTACTAACACATAGACACTGATATTCTCAGGAATGCACACGTACACATTTGTCAGTACTGGGGTGCATCGGTGCAAGTGTTCATAGGTGTATACCTGGCTATTGTCTATGGAGAGATGGGAAGTGTATGGGGTGTGTGTACAGTAGTATCATGCCACCTGCCATGTGCCAGCAGGCCATCTATCTACAGACACCACTGTGGTGACCCTCAGGGTGAGAGTGACATGCATCAGCCAATCCTCTGAGTGCCTCCTTCAGAGGGCCGGTGAGGTGCTCCAGTTGACATGTATGCAGCATGTACTACATAACATGGTTAGTGTCTGTCTTGGAGACCTGTACCCAAGCATGTTCTGTTGACTGTAGTAGTGTAGTTGAGGTATCCATGGCATGTGGTACGTACAAGGTGTTGAGTCCTATCTGTGCCATTTATAACACAGCTGGGCAGACATGTCAGTGTCAGTTAAGCATAGATTGCCTGTATGTATCCAAGATGGATACCTGACATCTGCACATCCGTACAGGGACTAACAGACATCAGCTCACCAACTAGCTATGCAGTAGGATGAATGTGTTGACAGATAGATGTCTGACACTGATAGGTATGCCATTACTACATGATGGCAACCCTCACTGACATGTGCTATACAGATAGTAGTCTACAGTTATTTTCCACATGTCAGATCATTATCCAGTAGGAAATATATAATGTGACAAAGCTCACACACCAGGAACACAACAGTGAGGACTCAGAGTCCATCTATGCATGCAGGGGTGTTTGTTTCCAGTACTACAATTAACAATCTACTCTTGCTTGGGAAAGCACTGTTAGCAGTAGTAATGTAATGCTACACTACATGCCAGTATGACTGCAAATAACCTGTGATACTACCCTTGTATGTAACACATTCACACAGATAAGAGTGTTGTACAAGCCATATATACTCAAGTGTCCCAGACAGGAGACTCACACCTCTTGCTACTGTAATGACAGCACATAGAAGCATGCTATGTACATGGCATTACATACACTTATTACAGATGTCATTACCCTATGTTATCAGACTGGGATGTGAGCACTGGTTACCAAGCTTGAGCCATGCTTAGCAGGTGTCAGCATTGCTGCAATATAACAGCTAACCAAATTTTCGCACTGGTAAGTGAAGCCTACACAGTGTAAGCACCCGCATGTTTAACCATACCTTAGCACCGCTAAGCTTCACACAAACCCGTGCAAATGTGCTTAAAGCTGCTCAAAACTGCCTTAACCACTCTGTATCCAACAACCCTTGTTCTGCCCAGCAACAAAATAAACAGCCCTTGCCGGTCTTGAAGCCAGGACCCTGTACACTATAGTCACAACTGTTAATCACTATGCCATGACAGCTGTGAAGACAGTTGTTTTTTTTCCAATATATCTGTCAGTACACATATTGAATAGTATTGAACAATTGCTGTGACTTCTACAATTGTGTAGTAATTGTTAGTGATATAACAGTTGCATCACATATGTTGTTATATCTAAATATACACATATCAGATGTATACGGTGTGATATATCTAGGAAGGTATATACAACAGTAATGTTTATACATGACAAGGATAAGGATATATGCATATACATATGTAGATATATGTCTACATGTACATACACATATATATTCATATATATGTATTTATACACATCTGTATAGTGCATCATATATATGGCCATATGTAGATCTCTCTGTATATATATATATATATATATATATATATATATATATATATATATATATATATGTGTGTGTGTGTGTGTGTGTGTGTATATCCACTCCCTCGAACAACCGGTGCTCGGTGAATAAAGTGCCCAGACCTATAAAGGCATCCACCAACCGAATGTCCAGCACTATAGTAGTAGTTATTACCCAAATGGATAAAATAAAGTAAGAGACATACCAAATAATTCCAAATCTTCTTTAATGGCCAGCCAATGACCACGTCGAACACAACTGGTTGTTCGAGGGAGTGGATTTATGTGACAGTGTGCTGGCGAATTTGTAAACCCCAAATGGGGGGGGGGGGTTATGCAGTGGTTAAGTGTTGATGGTGAAACGTATGACTGTTTAAACATTTCGAAAGACAACAAAGCGGAAACCATAAAAGCCGGCAGCAGTCGAAGTTACTTAACAGAACAAACTGTTTATTAAACAGTTTGTTCTGTTAAGTAACTTCGACTGCTGCCGGCTTTTATGGTTTCCGCTTTGTTGTCTTTTAAAGGTTTTACTCGTTTGTTTGAAGTTTGTTTAAACATTTCGGATGGTGTCTGGGCTCCATTCTTTGCAGAGGTAGAACTGATGAACAGCAGCAGACCAGGTTTATCGAGGGAATGGAGTCTTATATCAGTGAGTTAGTGAAATACATCATTGTTTAACTTTCTGGATGGCGTTCATGTTCTGGCTAACTTAATTAGTCGAAAGGAGGGATTGTGATAATACCATCATAGTATTTGGATGACATGGCCAACACATGAGAGAGTGCCAGGCACGGCAAGACCAAAGCAGGTACTGTTTATGTTTAAGGCAGAGATGAAGATCAGCTGTATTAGTGCTTTGGGTAACCTGGACTATTGGATTATAGCTGTGTTTTTTGACAAATAAGACATTTTATAGAGCACGTAGTGGCTGGATGAATGCATAACAGTACTGGTGCCAGTAAGGGTGCGACAAGTGATCATCTATCAGTTTAAGGCAGATATGAAGATCGGCCATTTTTGATTTGCTACATAGCTGGCCACTATGATGACAAACAAGGGGATAAAGCCAGAATTGTGGACAGTTTATTATATTTGAAGACATTTGGTGACACTATATATATGATGGCTTTTGTAAATAAGCTCTGATGTCAAATAAATTGCATTTATAGCATGGTTACATGCAGGCTTTATTTTTACATCATATATACAGAGAATGAGCAGGCCGTGAATCTATATGGTTAGGCCTACATATTAGTCACTTTTGAATTTCAATAAGTAACAACATAATGATAAACAAGTATCTTTATGCATGGCAACATTAATAGGTTGTTAATTGACTAACCAACTGTTATTGCATTTAGTAAAAGCGTTGGGATATACGATATTTCACAATAGTTCACATATTAAGGATGCGTGTTTTCTGAAAAGTTCAGGTATTTAATTATACGTATGTGTATGGTTATGTCAAAAATTTTGATGGTGTATTAGTTTGCATTTACAGTTTGGTCATATGTAGATGTTATTTTTCATCACTATATAAAAGAGAAATGCAATGAAGTGTGTTTTTAGGAACATGTATTATGTATAATGAAGGAATAGGCCTTGAATTTTGACAGGTTTATATTGGGAGGCCTGTATTTTTTGACACTTCAATGTTTATGTTTATAGCATTAGGAACGCAAGTATTTATATTTTGACAAGTGAATATAGTTTTTCAACAGATGAACAAACTGTTTGTTGTACCAATTACACTATTGAAATGTGTTGAGATTTTAGGATATGTTGCACTCATATGTTTTAACCAGTCAATGTTAATGGTGGCTTCATGACACCCTAGGTGCACAGCTACTTAAATTTATGCTGCTGCAAATAAATGTAACTCTTTAAAATAAAAATAACATATTAGGGATGACAATAAGCAATGTTGTATAAGCAGTCTAATTTCAGATAGTATTGTTGAATGTATTAATATTCACCATCATCATTTATTAGTATGGTTTATCCATATATATATATATATATATATATATATATATATATATATATATATATATATATATATATGTATAAAGGTTTTATTAATAGATTTCATACATTTGTTTGTGATATATTGAATATTTAGGGACACACAGATAGGTTTGTTGAAGTATATTTACTAGAATTCTACATAAAAATGGCTGAAGCACAGGATTTAAAATCATTCTTGGATAGTCTGTCCATGAATAATGATGACTTAACATCTTTTAATATGGGAAGGGAGATGGACACACCACAAATGGGATGAGTTAAATCTAATTTCACACCATTAACAGAGATTACTAAAAAAGTACATGCTAATGTTTGGCATAGGAAATTGTTCAAAGCCTATTCTATGGCTAATATAGCCCCTAGAGGCCTTAGGGTCTATACAGAACCGGGGGAGGGGTTGGAGAATCAACAGTTTATGAATAAATGGTGACAAGTACTGTTGATTGCTTTAAATATGTTTATTCGCTTGTTAATTGAATATTATGAACAGCAACATGTAGTTATGGTAGAGAAGTTGATTCAAGCTTATGAAGATACAGTCATATATTCTCAAGAGGTACCATACAATGAAATATATACTTTATATGTTAAAGAGGTACAAAAAATGGAGAGAGAATTGTCAGACAGAAAGTCAAAAAAGTTTCATAGAGATTCTAATGATTATACAAACAATCAGGCTTACTCATGGAAAAAAGCTAAGATGACAATGAGATTTTTGGAGGGGACTAGTAAGGGGCCTTTCAGACCAAAAAGAAAAAGGCCAAGGTCTCTATTGAGTAGGTGAAATCAAGGCAATTCTAGCATATCTGATGTATCTTCAGGTTACTCAAACACTGATATGGAAACAGAAAGAGGTGAACTTATAGTGCTGAGTTCCCCCATGTCCAAAAGACCAAGGGGCCCTTTAGGCAAGGGGGCAGGAAACATCGTAGTCGAAGAAATGGAAGAGATGTTCAGTAAAATAATCAGGAATCAGAAAATCAATTAGTAGTGAATTTGACACAATATGATTTTTCAGAATTGGAGCATAGTGTGCTGAATAAAGGTTTAGGCTCTGTGCCAGCTAGCCATGTACCCTATTTTGATGTTGTGAAAGACTTGAAAACATTTTGTCATAATTAAAACTTGAAATATTATTTTGCTCATAAGCCCCAGACCATGGACCAATCAGATAAATTCAAATTTAGAAAATCAGATTTTCAGCCACCTTATTATGGGGTGGTAAAAATATTTGAGGAACATGTGTTACAAGATTTACAATTGAATCAGAGTAACATATTTAGGAATTTCAAGGAAAATATGACATTGGCTGAGAAAAGAGCATTAGAAAATTTGCGGAATAATGATAGATTGGTTATTACCAAAGCTGATAAGGTGGGAGCCATAGTGGTCTAGGGAAAAGAATATGAAATAGAAATTTACAAACATCTTAAAGACGTTATATCCTATTATCATCTTCCTATTGATCCAACCATAGGAGTTAAGCAAGAAATTGACAGGTTTTTGAAAAGAGCTGGAGAGATTGAAATCATTAGTATGGATCTTGAACAACAGTTGACGGTAATTGATCCTTTACCCCAATATTTTTACTTAGTACCCAAGATACATAAATCAGTCATTCCACTACCAGAACACCCCATAGTAGCAGGACGAGGGTCCTTGATTGAACCCTTGTCAGTTTACTTAGAATCGAAACTCAAACCATTATTAATATATGTGTCAGCAAGGATTAGAGATACCAATCAGTTTTTACAACTAATGCATGGTTTGCAAATTCCAACTCAGGCTTATATGGGCACATTGGATGTCCAAGCCTTATATACGAGTATCCCACATTGGGGAGGAATAGCAGCTGTAAAATATTGGTTTGAGGCTTCAAATTATTATCAACCCAGTGAACAAGATTTTTTGTTAACTATTTTAGGAATAGTGTTGGAACATAATTCTTTTAGATATGGGTCAGAATGGTATTTACAGATCAAGGGTACAGCAATGGGTGCAACTTTTGATCCCATACATGCAGATTTGTTTATGGGGTTTATGGAAGTGCAAGTTATTTACCAACAAAATGAGTTCAAGTCGGAATTATTGATGTGGCGTAGGTACCTCAACGATTGTTGGCTAGTATGGCAGGGTACAGTAGATAGATGGCAGCAATTTGTGACTTTTCTCAATAATAATAGGTATGGTATTCAGTTTAGTGAGAAAATAGATAGTCACAAAGTGGAATTTTTGGATGCCATGGTTAGAAAGGCTAAGGAAGGAACAGTACACACAAATGTATATCGGAAGCCATTTACAAAAAACTCATTGAGGGCTGGTAGTAACCACCCTAACCATGTCATTACCAATATTCCTCAAGCTCAATTCAAGAGACTAAAGCATATATGTAGTCAACAGGAAGAATTTCAGGCACAGGCCGAGCAGATGAGATCAAGGTTTTTGGCAAGAGGGTACAAAGCCAGAGATGTGGATAGAGCAATGCACGTGACCAATTCTATGCCAAGATCACAATTGTTAGAGACCAGAGAGTCACCACAAAAAGATAACAATTAGGTCATCAGGTTTATTACAAAGTTTGGTAGTAACACCTTTAAAATCAAGAATATAATCCAACAGCATTGGCATATATTAAAAACGGGCAGGTTTTTAGGTACATTAATTGACAGTCAGTGCTGTTTTGGCTACAGGCGAGGCAAGACTATAGGTGAACTGATCTAGTGATCTAGTGATCATGTGAGCCGATAGGGTACCATACACTGGAGCAGCATGTAACATCAGATAGAACAGGACTGAGAACAATGGCAATTACCACAGTCTGTACACAGGCCAAGGTACGTATTCACAATACACATACTGTCGACAATCACCATAAGTACACAGACCTCACTAATGTACACACAACCACAGAATGCCCAGATTATGTCCTCAAATATATACCCTACTATACATAACATCTCTAGCAGTCTGATCTAGCAAACTTTAAGAAGAGCAATAACAATATACAGATAAAATGGGAAAATATGATAGTTGGCAGTACTTTTTGTGGTCATTGTGTTTATTGCAAGGTGGTCTCAAAAATGAAGTCATTTACCTTCATCAATACAGCAAAGGTGTACGATATAAGACATCTTATTACATGCAGCAGTGAATGGTTGGTATACATGGCTGTGAGACAATGTGGTTCTTTTTATGTGGGTCAGACTTCTTTAAGTTTAAAACAAAGAATTGTATTACATATCAGTGATATCAATTGTAAAAGGGTATGTAGTGTTTTATACAAACATACATTGATACACACAGGGGCCCATTTCATATTCCTGGGTATCGATAAGGTAGTAGGAAATGCATTAACTATAGCATGCAAACATAAAATTTTAACACAGAAGGAAATGATGTGTATAGTATATTTGGGTGCATTTTTTAAACCTGGACTAAATGATCACTGGTCGGTGAGTTTAGTTTAGTATGGGGATTTTTTTTGGTAATAACTGAGGTTCATTTAATAAAATGGGCAAATTGTGTAAATATAGGTATAAATTATTTTTGAGTGTGAATTGTGTCATGTTCTGTGAAGGTGTGTTTAACATACTCAAATGAGTATTAATTGTAATTTGCATCCTGTGTCTTTAAGAAGCCCAGAAAGAAAAATTTATAAATTGGGTTTCTACCTTCTCAGTATTACACACTGATGACACCAGTGGACGAAACCTAGGTTAAACGTGTTAGACGTGGCCGTTGGATGGCCATTAAAGAAGATTTGGAATTATTTGGTGTGTTTCTTACTTTATTTTATCCATTTGGGTAATAACTACTACTATCGCGCTGGACAGTTGGTTGGTGGATATATATATATATATATATATATATATATATATATATATATATATATATATATATATATATATATATATATATATATATATATATATATATATATGTCTATATATATGTAGATATCTATAACTATATGTGCATATATATCTATATGTCTGTATGTGTGTAGACATATATAGATGTGTATTTATATATATATATATATATATGTGTGTGTGTGTGTGTGTGTGTGTGTGTGTGTGTGTTTATGTATACATATATATATATATATATATATATATATATATATATAGCTGTACATATATATATCCATATATGTATGTAGATATGTATATGTGTATATATCTATATAGATATATGGATTTATATATATGTTTATCATATGTCCAGAACATGGAGTGGAGTCATACCTCAGCACCAATAGTCTCAACCTCTTAGTGCAAGGGGATGTCATGTATGTATCGCAGGTATATATGTTGACTGTAACGGGGTTGTCTTAACAGACATGTTGTGTGTGGGAGGTCACATCTGCTATTGACATGTACGCCATCACTTACTGACAGACATCCTAAGGTTATCATAGTACAGTACCACTGATATCACAGTAATGATCCTGTGGACTACAGCCGAGATATGACCAATACATGTGGGCAGTCTGGCCTTCTCTGTTCAGTCCAGAAGTGTACACAGATCCCCTTAGTGCGAGACATGTGGACCAAGCCTGACAATGTGGATGTTAACAGCCATGTACATGGGTATATCACGTAAACACTGAATGCCCACACAGTTTATGCATTCACACACTCCTGTCTGTCCTGACACATAATAACTGGTGGGGCAGAGGTTTCATGGCCACATATTAACCACTAGCTAGTGACATACATCTGTATAGCATCCCACTGCTTTGTCAGCAATACACAACAGTTATGGTGGCTCGGCAGCAGTACATCTGGCAAATATCTGGACATAACATCACACTGGGTAATTACACTAAGCTGCTAACCATGTAACAAAGCACTGTGCAAACTACAGACAGACTGCCACAACAGTGGCCTACATTTCTTATGGGGGAATACACATTCACCTACAAATATAGCAGGTTCTACAGGCATTTCACAGCACAGAGTAACAGAAAACTGTGTGAAAGTGCATACCCACAACCAATGTGAACACAGCCACATATGGTAAGCAAGCTTAATATTACACTATATGGACTGCCTGATCAGTATCATCCTCATATGTGCCACTAACACACTAACCCTACATATACAGGGCCATGACACAGTGTGGTCCAATGCCTGTCTGTGGTATGGGACATGTGTGTGTTTGGCCCTACAAACATGTGAGCCAATAGGGTACCATACACTGGAGCAGCATGTAACATCAGATAGAACAGGACTGAGAACAATGGCAATTACCACAGTCTGTACACAGGCCAAGGTACATATTCACAACACACATACTGTCGACAATCACCATAAGTACACAGACCTCACTACTGTACACACAACCACTGAATGCCCAGGTTATGTCATAAAATATATACCCTACTATACATAACATGTCTAGCAGTCTGATATCTCACTGGCTTGTTATCAGGTATAATGACAATAAATAATGGTGTACAGAACATATGCACCTCTTACTGCATGACATATGTACAAAGGTTGACAGACTTGTGCCTGCAGACACAAACACTGGACCAATATTGGAATGTTGCTGTGATACCCTCATACATTTACTATTATAACAGGGTTTGTTGTGACATGTGTCCTATGAGGGATATGAAGTCAGTAACTCTCATGGCTGTCACCATGTACTGACTGCAATCCTCAGACTATGCTTCTGCAGTTCTAAGATAGGTGATCTGTGAGTAACACAAGAAACATAAGACTCCAAGTACTGGCCAGTCTGAAGATAACCCTACAGGTGGGAGTTTCCTCAAACACATAACACTGTCATGACAGGTATTAAATCACGTAGACCAGCCATATGCACACAAACCCTGTTAAACCAACAGTACTTCAAATGCAGAAGAGCAACACTTATATTCTGTAGTCATGTCTGGAGCATCCCCCTCCTGTTTGTTGGCCTGTCTCCACAGTGTGTGTTGTTAGAGGTATATCCCACTACCATCTGTGATGCTGTTTGCCAAAAACCGACATGAGGTCCTGCTCAAAGAGAATGAAAAGGCCCAACATCCACATGATGTTCCTAGTTATAGGAGTGTGTTTCCATGCAATTGGCTATGGGAATATTACCACAGCTGTTCCACATGCAATCAGCTAGTGGGGGACTGCAATTTGTGCAGAGGCCATCAGCTGATCATGGGCATCACTTACAAAACACAAGCTGCTGCCTAAGCAAAGCAGGTGTACTTCTCCACATCCACCAAAGAGGGAGTGAGAGAGACAGACAGAGACAAAGTAAGACAGGGAGGGGGTGGGAGAGTACAACCTAAGCATGTTTGTGTCACACACTTACCAGTATGAGGTTTCAAACCCTTGCCTGACTATGTACTGCTATCACATGTCTATGCAGTTATTGCATGCATCACAGAGCTTACATGTTGGGGAGCTGTCCAAAGGTATATTCGATGGTGAGTGACATCAGCAACAGTGATAAAGGAGGGATAAGGTAGGTGTAGTATACATGCCTGTCCACATGAACAGGTGTCAAGGTTGGCGTAGCCACACTTTCTCAGGGACTAACATACATTATCACAATTGGCAGGGTCAAGTTTAGACTTCCTAACTAGTTTGCCATAATACAGTAATACTCAGGTATTACATGAACCACAGGGGTTATCAGGATGATATATGGGCAAAGGGTATGTCAAGGTGTCTGACATCAGAAGGCATGCTTTAGTAGGCCAATGGGAGGGGCAGTGAGTGTGAATGACATCAAAATCATTATACTTCACACACACAGACACAGGTTTGCCAATACTGTCATATATGGGTGGATTGCTTCACAAGTGTGTAGTGGTTGACTGTGCCAGAAGGATGTACAAGGCTAGGTAAAGGGTATACCTTGGCATCAGGCCACATGACAATGGTTTGCAGTGTGGCTCAGGGGTGTAGTGTCTGGATTGGCCCACACAGGTGGGTATTGTATTCACCATCCAATCATCTGGGTTACTATTGTGGGTGGCAAGTGCTGTGCATTGTTTGCCATGTATGTGTTTTATATTCCATGACTTGGATGATGTCTGGGATGTGCACACGTCCGACATGCATTTTCTGTGACATGTGGAAGTGTACCTGGGGTGTCTGGGGCATGTTGTGTAGACAGATTATCATCAGATGTGCCATTCCTGACCTCATGTGATGAGAACCGGCAATGGACACCAGGTTGACCCTGCACCTACATTGACAGCATGATACAGGTATTCCCTGGTGTTGGTGGCATCTGTCCATACAGGTGATGTGCATAAGGCATGCCATGTCCTTTGTGGGTTACATTTGGTGGCTCTAGAGTTGTTGCAGGCATCCAGTGGGGAACATAGTGAAGGAACACTGCATTTAATGATTTACCTATTGTAGGAATGGGACAGGGTGCCTCGTCCTCTGTAGTCCACTGCAATCACACCATGGTTACTATCTGTGGGCAATATGCAGGGAACTACCAACATAGTAGTTGTTGCCTAACCGAGTGTGTTTGTGTATGAGACATGGGTGGAGAGTGTTCTCTGTGTAATACAGTGGTTGCCTATATCGTTTGCCAAGTCATGATGTCACATGTAGGGGTATGGATTGTCTACCCCAGCCTCTCTGCTGTTTGACATCTGTTATCCTTGTAAGATGGACATTATGACATATAATAGGCCCACCATATAAGAAATTTGCAAAACCCACTCCACATTGAGTCCTGTTGTTACACACTCACAGCTACCTCCACACAGGATACATATGACAAACGCACACCCACACCCCAAGTCTCACAGTTGCCATATCTAGGATTAGAACTCCTACCTAACTAGTACATCACACTACAGCATTACACAGTTATAGCATGCATCACAGAGATTACTGGGTTACTCCTTCCCCAAAGGTGGATTTCAAAGTGAATGACATCAGCAGGCTTGCCAAAGTAGGGCAATGGAAGTTGTAGTGACTATGAATGGCCTCAAAAGCATTGATCCCTCCACAGACAAACACACACACACACACACACACACACACACACACACACACACACACACACACACACACACACACACACACGCACACATACACACACACACAGTTGCCATGTCTGGGATTAGACCTCCTACCTAACTAGTACATCACACTATAGCATTACACGGTTATAGCACGTGCCACGGAGTGTATATGGGTACTCCTATCCCAAAGGTGTATTTCAAGGTGAAAACATCAGCAGGCTTGCCTTAGTAGGACAAATGGGAATGCAGTGTGTGTGCATGGGCCATAACCCATTCATCTAGAAGCAGGCACACAACACTCATGCACACTCAGGTATATATTACACAGATACGTCTATAAGACTGCTAGATGACTACTGACTTGTACAGTCATGTTACACAGTTAGCACAAGCCCCACAGACACTATAATGCTGAGGGATACCAGAGGCAAATGTCTACGGTGATTGACATTTACACATCATGTGGTTTTAGCTAATCGGATGTGTGCTGGGTGGGACAGGCCTCATGATGGGAGGCTCTTTGTCACTATCTGTCATTCTCTTCTACACATCTATGTATGTGTAATTTTGGCCTATTATAGTGTGTTGTCCTTGGATATATGTGTGTATTCCTATCCAATGTGTGTGCAAAGCATGACTGGTGTGTAATGAGGAGTATGTGCACAAACATCTGTGACTGTCCGATATGTATAGTCCACTGTTGTTGCCAGACATGGGCTTCATTTCTTTAAGTGTGTGAGCATGCCCAGTATGACCTTTCAGTATTTCGTTGTGAGACATGGCCTTTGTTTCTCTAAATGTGGGAGCATGCCTAGTATGACCTTCTGTATTGAATGTGTGAATCCATTCCAGGTAGGTTGTACTCCAGTGCAGGCTTTTGTGTTCTACACCTACAGCTAGCAACCTGTTTCTGTGGGATATCTGTATATCAGTTGACAGTATGGGGTCAAAATGGGCAAAGGATAGTGGGTTACTGTAGGTAATTGTGTCTGTGTTGCTTCTGCTACATGGTCTTGGTGTTAGCAGAGATATTCAGACATATGTACTGTTTTACACTGTGATGTTTTATGTCATCAAGTACTGTCAGGTATACATATTTGCTTGCAGTGATGTCATGGGGAACACAGGGTGAATGCAGCTGTGTCCAGTATTGTGGTCTGCAGCCTACATGTTCTTGCACAATCATGCCATTCTGGAGATGAAGCTGCAGACACTTGCTACTGGGTCTGTGTAAATGGTTCAGCACCTTGGTACAGTGGTGGCTGAGGATCCCATGCTTGTACATCCATCAATGTGACAGTATGGCCATATCCTGCTGTGGCCATATTTCACAGCTGTACATATTTGCACAGGTTACCCAGAGGCAGGGGTCATAATTCTGGACATTACCCCTTCACATTGTGGTTTACGAGCAGGTTTGTAGCCACCCATCCCTGTGTTTGCAGGCAGGGATAGTATGTGCACAATGCTGAATTTCAGACTTCACACCCTCCATGCCGCCCATGCTCCTACCCCCCCTGTTATTTTATCCTCTTCAAAACATTATGCAGACATTATCTGATAAGTTCCCTGTAGTTATCACCTCATCCCAGCAGTAATTTGGTGTTGGTCCACAGTTCATGCAGTAGGACATGGTGGACATGTTACTGGGATTTGTTCACATGGCCTTGCATTTGGCTTATGTGGACTGTGTTATGTTGTCATTTGGGAGTCCATGACATGCCATACTTTGGCAGTACAGGTGAGACACAGGCCTTTGGCAGAGGACTGTATGCCATTTGGTAGTGATGCAGGCCAGCTGTAGCAGGTCATTGCATTGTGCCACTCCTACAGTCCCAGACTGCAATACACTATATTCCCCTGGGGTGACAGGGTAAGTGTGCAAGGTGTTAATGCCAATACTTTCTGTCATTATTGATTCAGTGGTGTGGATGCTGGCAGGGTGCTGCTTACAGATAGGGACATACCTGCATGGGACACCTGTTCTGCATGCTGCATTCTTTGGCTATTGCCATACAGAGGTGGGAATCATGTTGCACTCATTCCCAACAGCAGGGATAAGACCAGAGAGGTATCTGTGGGTAATGGTGGGGTGAGCTGGGTGCATGTGTAATATGGACACTACTTGCATCTAACTCACAGATATGCATGAGGCATTCCACTTATACTGGCTTGTGCAGGGACATCAGCTGTTTCTCAATACTTCATACCTGTGACCTTTGTTGTCTGCCAGTGTTTGGCCAGACGACATTGGTATTCCCTACTACAAGCCCGACTAATGTGCTGCTAACCTGTATGTACAATTCCAAAGGAGTATCCACTTGACAGTTACATATTATACACTGTCGGTCTGGGGTACTTTCCCCTGTGTACTGTTTGTATGTCTGGGCCCACATTCATGCCATGTCCATCTTTCAGATAGTGACACATATTACTTCCAAACATTTACTATGGCTTACTGCTGGAATGTGTTTTGCTGGGATGCATTGTTTTTGGCACTGCAGTTGTAAGAATTTGGTCCTGTCATCGGCAGTACTGGCCAATGGCCACCAGGACAAACATCACCATGCCTACATACTGACCACTCTCACACAATATACAATGCACACCAACCTAACACACACAGCCCTGCATATTGTACACATGCTACAATCTATCTTGCTACCTTGGTCAGCTAAAGTAATCCGTGCTCCACTGTTATTATACCTACACATACATGTTACTACATTTCTACATAGGATTGGGAGGCACACCAAACATTTGTACACATTTGCTATGAATGTACTGGTATTTCGGGTACTCCATTTCATTCTGTATTTTGACTTATCATGCTGACTAGATGCATATCAGTGTACTACAGGTCTTAGGTTTTATTGCACTATATTTCAGTTTCAGACTTCTTACCCTTCAGAACTAACATCCCACTGCCTGACCTGTTTTAGTCTGACTGTGTAGGTCTGGAGGAGGGATGTTATCCAGAGCCATCAATCAGAGGCCTTAGCACAGCCTTTGTTTGTGTTTGTCTATGCCTGTCCTGCTGGCTGAGACTGGTGTTGGGTATGTGAGCCTCCCTGACTGGTACGTGTGTGTCCTATGGACACACATGTGGCCTATCACATTTCCTGCAGTGAGTTTTGTCACCTTGTCTAGTACTGGCTACTATGGTGACACCAGTATTTGTTACAGATCTCATGCTGCAACTATAGGTGTCTACTATCTGCTGGCATCCCATTCAGCCACCTGATTCCTTTGCATGCTCACATCCATACCATAAATACAAGTAACAAAACATATTACTCCATTTGGCAATTGATAGGGAGAGTGACTTACCTTGTGGCTGTGCCAGTATTAAGGATGGTGCTAGAGGGCTGACTATGTTGGATGCACAAAGTGCACTCCCTATACATGGTTAAGTGAAAGTAGTGTCATGTTTGGCATCCCTTTTACGTTATGTTCGAGTCAGAAAGAGGTGTCATTCTCTGTTTCTACCATGTCAGTGTATGTGCTATGCGTTGCCACTTTGCCACAGCCTAGGCATACTGGGCATGCCTCCTTCTGCCTACTGGAGTAGGCTCAGGTTGTTCCTCCTCCGAGTCACTCTGTGCCTGTGCAGGCATTGGCAATGGTAATGGTGGGGGGGGGGGATGTGTGGCCCTGCCCCATGCTTTTCCTTCTGCAACTGTTTCACAGGATCATATTGTGTAGCATGGCACATACGATGACAAGTTGGGTACATGTAGCTGGTGAGTAATGCAAGGCTCCACTGGATGTGTCCAGGCACCGGAACCGTGACTAGATCATCCCACACCCACACTCTATTATGATTCTGGCTGTGCTTGTGCCTCATTATGGAGTTCTTGTTTGGGTGTGTGTGCGTTTCTGATGAGTGTCATCAGCCACGGCTCCACTACGTAACCAGCATCCCCCACTAGGTGGCCATAAGGAATGTCCCCATTGGCTAATCTCTGGTACAGTTGTGTGAGTCATAATTGCTTCCAGGGCTGCCAGTACACACATTCATTATAATGCCCTGTGCATCGCACATAACCTGACAGTTGATGGAGGAGAAGCCCTTGCTGTTGATGTAGACACTACCCCGCTCACCGGGTGGTGCTTTGATGCATATGTGCGTGCAGTCTATAGCACCCACTACCTCAGGGTATTCTGCTATTTGGTGGAAGAGATGTATATTGCTGGTCAATGTCTCATAGCTGTTGTGGAAATATATACGTGCCCACCGGCATGTGCTGACATGGCATCCAGGAACTGTTGGAGTACCCTGGATGCTGATGCCTGTAAGATCCCAATGATATCTCCAGTTGGCCTTTGGAAGGTACCTGTGGATAGTATTCTTAGGCCTACTCATACCTTGGTATCCACTGTGATGGGTCCTCTGTTGGTTCTGTGTGTGAGGTGTGTCCAGCACAGCTCAACAATTTGCTGTAGGAGGTCCCTGTCCTGCCTATAGTGCTCCACTATCTTCAGCTCATGTAGCCCCTGGTAGGTTACCCTGGGTCTGTACACTCTTCTCCTTCTCCTCACTGTGGGTTGGTCATCAGCATTCCCATCCTCACCACCCTCAACCTCTTCCACATATTGATTTATGATAGCTGCTGCAGCCCCTATCATTTTGTTGCTTTTGTTTGGTAAAATTTCCCCACTTGTGTACACCAGTGTTGTACAGTTTGTGAGAAAAACTAGAGGGAAAGATGTTTGCATAGTTTATAGTGGTATGCTGGGCTGCTGCCTGTGCAATTGGCTGATTCTGATACATTTCACCTGCCAGCTATGCTAGCTCTCCTTGATTACCATCCTACTGCTGTTTTCCCTTCTCATTGCCTTCCTGTTTAAGCCCATGGGTGCGCCATGCAAACACAGTGCTCAGATATGCACAGAGCTGCTATTTCCTGGTTTACTTTTTTTTTTTTTTCTTTAAAACATGGTGCGCGGCATGCACACCTGCTCAGGCAATGTAAAGTGTGCTTGGCAGCTTCAGACACACCCCCTTGCTTAGCTCTGCTAAGCTAAGGGCAAACCCAAGCTACAGGGCTCCAATAAGCTTACAGTATGCCTGAGACACACCTCTATGATGTCAGCTAGATCTTAGGCTTGCACCATGGTCTTCCTGGACTGACATGGCTGGGTGCAGGCTAGCCATGAGGGGGAATCTGGGATTCTGTATCATTCCCCTCATTTGCATAGGATTTCCTGCTAATGCCTAGTTACAAGTCTGACAATGAGCCTTCCCCCTTAACAACCACTATTCACTGGCCATGTTGTCTTCTGCCTGCCATCGAGTATAATGGAAAAATTGTGATTTTGGATAGAATGCTTATTTCATTTTTTTTTTTTTATTTTCGGCCCGATCTCATTTGCGCACCACTGCCCTATGCTTAAACAGCCGAAATCAGCAAAAAAAAAAAATAAAAATTATTTTTTTTTATTTTTTCAACTGTTTTCCATGCTAATGGCTATATATTTGACCATTGGCATGCTTTCCACATTGTATACACCCTTTATTTGGAGCTGTCATGGCTCCGTTTTGTAGTTTGCAGAAATGTACTCGGTTACTAACCGATTACATTTCTGCAGACTACACTAGTCCTGCACGGCCGGCTGCCAGCTTCCTGGATCACAAATTCACCTTATTTGCATAGTTTTCACTTGTAAATGGGGTAATTTGCATACAAGAGCTGTGTCCATGCAAGAATAGTGCAGGAGTGCTAGTGCACGTCGTGCGATCCAGGAATAAGCTCCCATGACGTGCACTAGCACGTCATGGGAGCTTATGACGTGCTAGTGCACGTCATGGAATAAGCTCCCATGACGTGCACTAGCACATCATAAGCTCCCATGACGTGCTAGTGCACGTCATGGGAGCTTATTCCTGGATCGCACGGCAGCCTTATTGCCCCCAGCAGCTCCTGCATTATTCCTGCATGCCGTGCAGAGCTTGCTGAATCCTGGGAAAGGAAAACTTCAAAAAGAACTCATACAAAAAGAAAAGAGCTCATAACATAGACTTTTTTTGCTCTTAAAGTTTACAGATTTAAATTTATCACTACCAGGACCTATCCACATTCAATCAATACCTTTCAAAATAACAGGTTACATTCTCCATAAAACCAAACACAGCATACTTCTACGTCCCCTCAATCACTAGCAACACATTTAAGAAATCACACACTCAAAAATATAAAAATAAACAATGCCCAACCCACACAATGAATACCTATCCTTTCCCAAAAATCCTATACAAGTAAGAAGAAATCCCTTGACTTACATTTTCATTTCATGTTTGGCCACAGAATTGTTCAACAAAAGCTCACCAGATAACTGTTGCTGAGTCTTATAACCATTCACACCTTGGTAGCACCCCTCTAATCCTTGGTAGTACCCCCCTCTCATACCTCACCTCCTTTATCCATAAGGGCCATATCAGCAGACCAGTCAATCCTGAAGTACATTTGTGGATACCTGCTCCTTCATCAAGTATATGTTTTAAAGAAGATAGTGAGTCACACTGCTTAACAAGTAGGGGAAGTTTATTCAAGTGATTTTAGAGGCACTGGCTAATAAGTCTGCCCTACCCTTTTTTATATGAGGGACAGAAAGCGTACACAAAATGTTCTGAGGTCTCAAAGTTTACTTACATTTTACTTTTTTCCTACTACTTTTGCACATCCATTAGCTCTGTAAAAAATGAGCCATCTGTCTGACATCAGACTACAGATCCTCAAAAAACAACTAGCAAAGCATTACTGTGATTTCCTAGACCATTGAGTTTCTAGTTCCACATCCTGGACAAGTTCACTACAGGGACCACTTAAAGGAAACAAAAATGTGATTGTTGAAAAAATAGAGTTACACTGGCATGTCAGGCTTAATGCCCACCTCCACCCTCGTCTAAACTTAAGCATTTCCATTAAAAGTGTGCTTGCACACAGGAAACTAAATCATAAATCATAAAGCTAAAACACTTAACGCAGGATTTAGACATAAACTGTTAATTAACACAGATTGATGCTAATATAAAAAAATCAACTAATTACATTTGTAAATCACTGCATCTATATTAGCAGGGTTTATCTGGTGAACTAGTGACATGGAAAACAATACACATTGTTGTTATTATTATTATTATTATTATTATTATTATTATTATTATTATTATTATTACTAATATATATTTTTGTTATTTCTAATGAAGATAAAAGGAGTAACATTACTGTTAGAAAAAGAAGTTGTGTTCTTGACATAAAGTTCCATCTGTGTTGTCGATCTTCATTCATTCTTGACTGTTGGGTTCAGTTCCGAACCCTTGGAACTGACTCTGCCATTATATCAAGCTTGCGCCAGCCAAAAACTCTCGAGCTAAGGCTACCCAAAATGCCTCTCTTCCCTTTACCTCAGATCGATTGTGCCTACCATTAAGAAAATATGGAAGCTCTGTCTGAGCAACAATGACTGTACATAAATGTAATGCAGTCTCTCAACCATTTTGACAAGGTGACCTTTAAAACCAGTTTGCCCAGTCTGGTACCTGAAAAGGATAGAAATAGTTGGTCTGACTTTCTGGAGGATTTTGTTCTGTCCAAGTAAAAACTTAATTGTCTGTGGATGTCCAACAAATGCAAGCAGTACTCTCCTTTGTTTAAAAATTTTGGAAAGCAGACTGCTAAGTCTATTGTCTGGTTGATACTGAAGTCTGATACCACTTTAGGAAGGAAAGAGGAATTAGTTCTGAGGGATACTTTGTTTTTGTGGAAAATGACATATGGATGCTTTAAACACAGAGCCTGTAACTTTGACATTCTCCTAACAGACACGATAGCTACTAGAAAGAGGGTCTTCCAAGACAAAAACTTGAGGTCACAGGTGGCTGCTGGCTCAAAGGGCTGATGATCTAAGCATTGCAAGACCAAGGTTAAATTCCAAGGCGCTATGAGATCTTTGAAAGGAGGCTTCAAATGTAAAGCGCCCTTAAGAAAAGTTTTGAAAAGAAGGTGAGACATCAAAGAATGATCATCAAATCCATTATGGAAATTCAAAATGGCAGCTAAATAAACTCTAATGGTAGACATTGAGGCTCCCAATTGAAATATGGTGGCTAAGTATTCCAAGACTTTATCAACTGGAGCTGAGAAAGGATCAAGGCTGTTTTTATCAGACCAAATAGAAAATCTCTTCCATTTGCTAAGATAAAGTTTACTGGTGGACGGTTTATGAGAAGTCAGAAGTATCTTTTGTACTGGAGAGGACAAATTGTTTTGCCTGGCAACTACTGGAAGTGGAGAAATCAAACCATCAGCTTAAGATTTTGAAGGCTGGGATAGATCAAGCCTTGAGGATGAGATAACATATCTGGAGTTGGATCCAGAGTCTATGGGCGGTGAACTAGGTGAGGCCACAGAAAGGGAAAACAGACTTGACGGGACCAATAAGATGCAATGAGAATCACTTTGCTTCTCAACCATATGGCTTTCCTCAGAGATTGGGGAATAAGATGGATTGGTGGGAAGGCATACAGAAGTCCCGGGGGTCAATCATGGAGAAGTGGATATGTCAGGGACTCACTGCGAGGGGGGACTATGGCAAAGTAGCTGCTACATTTGTTGTTTATGGTAGAGGCAAACAGGTCACAGCAAGGCTGACCCCCATTGACGAAAGATTCTCGTCTCCACGTTGGGAATGAGAGACCACTCATGAGGTAGTAGGATACACCTGGTTAGTTTGTCCATAATCACATTGGAATCCCTCGGAAAATGCATTGCTATTAAAAAGTGGTTGGTGGGGACTGCATTGTCAAACTCTTAAAGCTTCCCGACATAGAGGATAGGACCTGATTACCCCCCTGTTTGTTGATGTACCAGACTACTGACATGTTGACTGACTGAATAGCAATTGTCCCTGAAGGAAGTGCAGACTGGAATGTTTTCAACGCTAAAAGCACTACCCTCAGTTCTCAGACATTGATGTGCAGATTGGCCTTTTGAGGGGACCAAGCGCCTTGGACCGTCTTTCCCTGAAAATGCCCCCCCCCCATCAGGGAAGCATCCATGGTCACTACAGCCTTGGGCTGAGAGGGGTAGAAGGAACGACTCCAAAGATTCTCTTCTGTCTTTGTCCACCAAGATAAATCCTTCAGAAGAGCTCTGACTTCACCACCTTGGAACCTTGAGAGAGGAAGGATTTGAACAGAAGAGTCCTCTTAACTCCTAGACTCAGGAAGCAGCTTGACTGTGAAAACCCCAGACTGTAGTACCATAAAACCATGTTCTGGAACAAAGAGCATTCCATGTCTCACTGCAGCTACCCACAGCAACCAGGTATAGATACCACTGGACCTGCACTTAACAAAATTTCTATAATCTACAGCACAATGAAAATTTTTGTTCCAGGGCACCTCTCCACACTAATATATTCTTTACACCATAGGCACAATTTGCCTATATTCAAAGAATATGTGAGATTCTTATGTTTATTAAAAGTTTCTGCATACTCTGCAGTTTACCACTTGCTGTATTTTTATTCCATGGCACAGAAAGCATACAAAAAAGGTTCTGTGGTGTCAGGCTTTATTTACTTTTTATTTTTTCCTCCTACTTGTGCACATCTATGAGCTCTGTAAAAAATGAGCACTGTGACTTGCTTTCCACTGTATGCCATCTCTCCAGATGCATGTATTGTTCAAAAATGGGAATTGGCTAGTGTTGCTTTAAGCAGTGGTGACTGGTGACTTCAAATCAAAGGGGGGCTGCAGGAAATAACTGAATGGGTGAGGCCAATAGGTAGGGGTGTGTCCAACTAGAAAAGGGTGGGGCTATGCTAAAAAAACACAACACCTGGAACTTTAATTAAACACGCTGCCCTGGGTGCCAAATCGTCATTATGAGAGTCCAATCAAGACAAAATGAATGTAGAAGAAAAAATATATATTTCAGTGCATTGGCTACATGACAGTTACTTACTATCTAGATGGAAACAAAAAGGTTGTGAGGCATAAAAAAATAAATTACTTTTTAAATACATTACTGGAATGCCAGTCAAAATAAAGTATAAAAAAATAAGCAGCACTCAACTCAAACCACTTCTCATTGCTCTGCAGTTCTAATTGTAATTTATATTCAGCTTTATAAAAGTACCAAGTAACATGTTGAAAGTAGCAATCTCTGTGATACCCCCACTTGTAAAAATGTTTCTTATCCAAAAACAACCTGCTGCCCGACAACAACTATCTACTTGTTTCATGGGGAAAACATGATCAAAGTAAAAAAGGAACAGCAAACAAGAAACAAGCTCAAGATAAATTGCTTAAAGGATTAATGCACAGGTTATGGACCACACATGATTGATTGGCATTCTGTTTAGTTTATGGGTAAAGCCTGCAAAGATGACTACAAGTCTCCAACTAATGTAATGAGCTTCTGAAAATACTGTAATCCTGTCCTTTATTACAAATACTGTCATATGCATTTCAATATCTAAGGCTTATACATTATTTATTTATGTAAATATTCTCTGCATGGCAACAAAAAAAGGCTTTCAATGTTGGTAATTCTTTAACAATATGCTTATTAAAGCTTACTTGCATCTTACAACCTCAGACAAGTTTATCTGATGGTCATTAAAACATTGCTACTTAAACACAGAGCAACAGGGCACTGCAACCACATGCATTTTCTGAATAATAAGAAGCATAAATCAACAGTATAAAATATGACAGAAAACCAGAACATTCTGCAAAATCAAGGACAGATGAAAAGCCACTGTAGTACTTGTGTCTGCCTTGGATGAGGGAATACTCTGCACACTTATATTGCATAACTGTTCCTTGCCTTGCTTGGACACATCCAGAGTTACTACTTGGGGAGTGGTGTGCAACAAGTATGTCACAATTTGAAATGTCTCTAGCTGACAGTGATAGCTCTGATACATTTGTCATACCTTTCAACCTCAGAGCAAAAAATCTGGACAGAGCCATTCATAGAAGTGGGACAAAGGCCCAGAAATAAGGAAAATGTTTAACTATTGTTCATAAACTTAGAAAGATAATAGAATAATAGTAGGTCTTGCATTAGTATGAATTTTCTGAAGGGTATGAAATCTAAAACTCTAATGTCTGTCATTATTTTCTAACTTCCATCTTTAATGATTTGCCCACTAATTTGCCAGAAAACCACAATTTTATGAAAAACGAACCAAAAATGTGATGCAAAAATATAAAATTGCCACACAATACAGCTGGGAACCTATCAAAGAAGGGACTCTTTTTTAATATTAGCACTGTTAACTTGAGCAGCTGACAAAATAAGAGAATCTACATGCATTTCTGAAATAAACTTAATCTATAACTCTGATCATTACAGTTATTTGTAATTGTAAACCCTCCACGTTTTCTTCCAAAATTGTCATTTTGCAGAGGGATTATTAGGGGGGAGAGCAACATTTTGAGCCAAAATCGGAGACATTTGATAGGTTTGGGTATTCCTAATTCAATAAAGTGATTTATTTGCATGCATATCTCAACCTCTTAATGCAGGAAATCTGGACAAGGCCAACTATATTGGAGGAACGTACAAACAGTACTAAAAGTTTCTCTTGTATAAACATAGACAGTTGATAGAATAACAGGTCTTGCTTTACCATGCATTTTTCTGAAGGTTGTGAAGTCTGAAACTCAATGTCTGTCATTATTTAGTGACTTCATTCCTAAATGATTTGCCAGAAACCCACAAATTTTATGAGGAACAAACCAAAAATAAGAAGCAAAAATCTATTCATTCTGCAAAGATCTGGACAGTTGAGTGGTATAGTTCAGCTGGGGCTTTCTTTGAGTTTGCTGCACTTCCCCCTCACAAAATCATGGTTGAATGGAGCCTACCCCTGCAGCCATTCCAATGTCCCATTACTTGACTATTTCACCCCATTTACCATAAACACTGTAATGTGCATACTGCTTTACTTTTGTGATTATTTGGATTTCATGTGAAAGTTTTATTTTGTATTTTACAGCACAAACACTAATAGACATCTGCTAAACCAAGCAATGCAGTCTCACAATGAAAGCAGACTTAGCATTAAAACTTCTCTGCCCTTGAAACTCACATTCATTGAAACAGCATTGAAACCCACATTCAAAGAAAATACATTTTGCCAGTGGCAGATAAAGATTAACTTTGGGCTGTTTTCAAATCGTAGACCCCTTGCACACAAAACATACATGTGTTCTTTTATACACCTTCCTGATTGTATTAAATTATATTCCTTGTATAATACACTACAGTTGTTAGAGGTCATTTTAGATTTATTGTTTTGAACATTTTTCCAGTAAACAATGAAACAAAATTCATGAACCAATAATGACAAAACTGCCCAATTCAGAACATTTGCATCATAAAAAGTCTACTCAAACTTCTACAACCCACCAGTATCAGTAAATATGCACAATCTCTGAAGAAGTAAAAGCTATCTAAATAATTCCACATTAAAGAGATCTGTAACTAATGAAGAGGTTGCTGCTAGCAAACAACTTTATAGTTCATTGTTTCATCTACAAATAAAGTACCTGTTGCCCTTGAGGAATAAATTGCCTAAGTTACATTAAAAAATGATAAGCTAGTAATATTGCAATAGGGAATGGATGGCAAACTGATAACAGGCTCATACTTATTAGGTAACTTCACCAAAAAGGACTGCAGCATCCACCCACTTTGAAACACAGTACAGTATCAACAATGCATATATGTACTGTGGGAGTAGAACCCACAGCCTTCTGTATCATAAGAAAGTACACTTCCTGTTGTGCTATTAACAATGCAAGCAGACTCAGCATAAGCAGGACTAAACTTTTCTTCCTCTGCAGCTCTCAGCTCCTTGTAAAATCTTCTCGACACTCAGCTGTATCTCTCAATCTTGCAGCACAAGAAATCTGGGAAAAGCCAACATATATTGGCGGGGACAAAAGCCCAAAAACCAGGGACACATTTTAAACATGGCTTGTATAATCTTGGAAAGTTGCTAGAATAAAATGCTGTGTTACCACCATACATTTCACTGCCAAGTATTGAACCCAGGACCCTATGAAAAACAGTCAGAGCAAGATATCACTATGCCAAATCAGCTGTTTTCTGAAAGAGAGAAAGACTGAAACTTAAATGGCTACCATTTAGTGAATTCAGTTCCCACTATAGCTGACAACCTCTTAGCACAAAACACCTGGACAAAGCCAATAATGGGGGAATACAGCTCAAACATATTCATTGAATTCAGTTCTCACCATAGCTCTTAATTTTAGCACAAAAAACCTGGACGAAGCCAACAATGGGGGGAATACAGTCTCAAAAATAGGGACACATTTCAAATATTCATCTTATAAACTTAGAAAATTGCTAGAATAAAAGGTTTTGTGTTACCATGTACTTTGTGAAGAATATGAAGTCTGAAATTCATATGCCTGTCATTTTAATTTACTTAACATTTGTTAACCAGGCAAGTCTGACTTGGAATAAAATCCAATTTTCAGCAGAGGCCCAGGGAGAAACACTCCACACGCATGTCTTTGTAACATGGGAGGACACCAGAGCAAACAGAGAAAACCCACACAAACACAGGGGGGACATGTGGACTCCACACAGAAGGCACCCCAGCCAAGAATCAAACCAGAGAACTTCTAGTTGTGAGGCAACAATGCTACCACTGCACCACTGGACCATCAACTATTGAATGAATTAAAAATACAGAAACCACTGATTTTATGAGGAACAGAACAGAACACAAATATGAGGCAAAAATCTGCAAAGTTTTCATTAAGGGTGATGGTTAGGGAATTCAGGCTCTTGCTACCTGCCCCCAAGGTACAGGGATCAAGCCCAATGTATTCTCTAACCACCACCAGGTATCCTGAGTTCTCTCTAGCCACCAGTATATATCAACTGGGGCATCACACACACACACATCTAAATTGCTTCTGAAAAACACACACACACACATGCACACACACTTCTAAATTGCTTCTGATAAAACCTAAAATGATTGTGGACTAAATGAATGCTTCTGATAAATAAAGTACACAAACCTCGAAGTTGCTTCTGATAAACCTTAAAACATTCATGGACTGAATGAATGCTTTTGATAAATAAAGTACACACACCTCTAAATTGCTTCTGCTAAACCCGATCGTGGACTGAATTTGTTCTACAGCTTCTGATATATAAAGTACACACTCCTTGCTTCTGCTAAATTATAAAACATGCTTCTGATAGGAGTGAATTGTTTTTCCTGTTCTGGTGTCTTGGTGCCTGAAGAATGCAGAGACTGCAGACCTTGCAGTCCAATCCCCTTCTAGTCTATGTGGTTACCCCACATAGACTTCTGGGGCTTCTGCAGACTGCTGCCATCTTTCTGAATCCAGACTGACTAAACAGCAGTCCGGATTCAAGGATTCAAAATGCATGCGTGAATTCCAGGAGTTTTTTTATATCGTGGTTTATAGCTGGGGGGGGGGGGGGGGTTGCAGTCCTGCAGTCCAATATCACGAGCCACCACTGGCTTTAAGTGACTTCCTCCCCTGCATATAAAAAGGTATGTTTTCATCAAGAAGAAGAATAAGAGTATTTAAGCCTCTTATAAGCAGGCACTGTAAACCTTTTTATTACACAAGAGGAAATTAGCCATTCTTATTATATGTCAGGAAACAGAACCTTTCATATTAAATGTGATAGACTAGAAAAAGTTCTGTAATAAAGTTTCCATACTTGGCTCCAATGAATATGAGTCCCTCCCCCCAATGCAGATGCAATCTCTCAGTTTACGTATATTACAAAACAGACTAATAAGGTCTGGTGATAGCCTTGTAAAATCAGGCATTTTCAATGTTCAAAGTGTTAACTACTCTATTCGATGGGTCTGCAGAAGCTCAGGCAAAATTGAGTAAAGCCTCATGGGTCTTTCAGGAATATTCAAATAAGTAACTAACCTATAAGCTTTGGAACTGGCTCCTTCTTTTTCCATCTCCAAGATTTTCCTCTAATAAGCTCCCATGGACCCTCCCACCATTGTCTGTGACTGCCTTTACAGGTTCATAGTTTGAGTACTAAGCTAACTGCCCTTGTGAGCTATTTTAAGCCTAGCCAATAATCCCTTGTGAGACTCAAACCCTGCACCTTGTGTTTGTAAGGCAAACACCTTAGACATTAAGCCACCCTCCCAACCCCTAAATAACTAACTTGTTGAATATAATGTATTAGAACAAGAACACTCATCCATCTACTTACTTAACTGAATAAACTACTGAAAAATTCAACAAGGTGTCTTTATTCCTGCCACAGGGAGGGTATCAGAGTGAGAGTCTCCTAGATCTGCTAGCTAAAGTGATTGTATATGGACTAATCATTTATACTCTGTTTCTTGTTAGTCCTGTCACGCTCTGGGTTACAGGTGGGATACCAGAATTCACTCAAGATCTCTGGATTACCTCTGTTTTCTTCTTTGTATGTTGACAAAAAATGAGTTCTATGGTTCTAATATTGGTGGAGATATTGAACTTGTAGAGAATCAGGAGATCCAGGAAAATTGGGTCTGTAATAGCACAGTAAGTGCAACAGAGATCTCCTCTCAAAAGCCTCGAACATATGAAATAAAAGGATAGACATTTGAGCCTCTCTTGGTAAATCAGGGATTTTGGGGCTGCGATCTTTTTGCTTTGGAACCTTTGAGGTCTTTCTAATTGTTTGATATGCATGTAAGATGTATTCCAATGGGAGTTTTGTACTCAATAATTGCCTGATCAATGCTGAGTATAAGTGAGTGTTACCTCTTTAGACCTTGATAATATTCCTTTGGCAATTATCTGAGTTAAATAATAGAATTCCCTGTAAAACATTGTCACACGATGGTTAAAAAAATAGTGAGCTGCCAACCCGTATACCCAGGTCCCTGACTGCATTTTCATTTTGTTGTTCTGTGTTTGTCTATACAGTATAATAAGTAGGGGGTCAATTGCCCTATTGCCAACAATTTTGTTTTCCTGAAGATTATATGCATGCACATACTTAAATGAATTAAAAAAATAAGGTATCATAATAAAGGATCAGTACAGTTTTAAAGATGTTCACCATAAATTGTCACATCTATATATGCAATAACTAATACAATAACCTCATCCATGGACATAGGTTAGCTCAAAGATAGTATCTTTCTTAACCAAATAGAAAGCATGGATGAGCAAATCTGACTGAAAAACATTTAAAAGCACAAGGATTCAGCTCAAATATCCTGCATACGCTTTCAAATTACTCATTGCAAAGATTTTTCTTTTCAGGCAGTCAGTCAACCATACATATGTATACATATTTATATCTATATATCCATGTGTGTGTGTGTGTGTGTGTGTGTGTGTGTGTGTGTGTGTGTGTGTGTGTGTGTGCGTGTGTGTGTGTGTGTGTATACTAAGTGTGACTTCTTGCCTTCTTAGCAGGTATACACAAAGTTGTGTAATTGACCCTGTTTTATTCTCCTTATTTGTAAATAATATTACAGCAACTATTGACACATTGTAGTTTTAAACTCCTGATGATGTAGTACTCCACAAATCAGGACACATAACAACATACATTTAAAATAAGCTCCAAATAGATTTTGGCAATATATGTCAGTATTTTTAACAATATACTAGAAGAAAACATACCCAAAACAGCAGCAGTATCATTTGGCACACTACAAAATGTTTACAACAGTAATTATTTGCAAATAAATCTAGACAACCTTGGTAGACACCAATTATCACAACATAGGTACTTGAACCTTACTTTAGATTCTAACCTTTCCATAACAACTCATGGAAATAAAAGTGTACAAGGTTAATAACCAGCTAAGCTTACTACAATATTGTCAACTAGCTCAACCCACCTGTAAAGTGAACCTGGAAATAAATTTGCTTAGTCTATGACCCATGCTCTCTCTACTGTTGCACTAAACTCATCCCATTATACCTTCCTCCTTTAAAATTTGTATAACATATATAGATTTGTTTATCTTGCCCCTCATAATAGGTATATTGGCTACCACTTTTAGCTCAAGCCACAGTTCTCCTCTCTCTACCTTCACACATATGCAAGATATCCTTCAGCCAGAGGAAAGTAAAACCTAGATCTTCCTCCAACTACCTTTGTTCTCAAGCTGACAGTACTCTGTCTATCCAAGGAGCTCCATACAGCAAGCTACTAGTGGGAAAAGTTAAAAGTCGCCCAGTAAAGTAGATCTATGCCTCCCCTAAGCTTAAAAATTGAAAAGAATTAATCAAAATTCAGCTAAAGCCTCCTAAAACAGCTTACACACTAATTTATTTTCCAACTGTTACTGTTATATTGTAGGTTAAACATTGCATGTCATACAGATGTTGCAAATTTAATACACTGAAATCAAAACTGTATGTAACAGCCTTGTTTCCATGTTGTTCTTTCAATCCATTCACTTACCTGGTTGGTGACTTAAATTTATAAAGTGCAAACAGGACTAGACACCTAGTGGTGTGTGAAAATTAGTTCTAGATGATTGTCACAGATGAAGTGACACACCAGCCCCATATGGAAAAATGGAATAAAGGGGTGATAGATGGAAAATGGTGAGACTTCAAACAAATAAAACTGGAAGAAGTTCATGGACTGGCCAAAAGGCCTAGTATAACCGCAAAGCACACTGAGGAAATAAACATTTTGAAAGGGTGCATCTTCATGAGAATTAATCCTAAGAACAAGGATGTAATTCTCCTTCTCTCTGGGCATAGATTAGACAACAGCATGAATATTGGCCACAGGACTAGAGGACAAGAGAATAACTAAGTAAAAAATCTTCTGCAAATCTAGAGAAAATTTGGAGGAAGGCATCTAGGCAGATCAGAGAGAACATTAAACTATTTTGCTGAAATAGATTGAGGAAGAAAGAAATATTCTCATTGATTTATCAATACAATCAAGGAGCATAAAATCCTAAAAGAGAAATGGATCACCAACAACAAGCAGAGGCGATTGCTTTTATCTATTACATAAAAACATAATAGTTCACAGAGAGAGTGTAGAGCATATATAAAATAGATAGAGGAAAGAGGGAAACATAGCAGGAGTAGCAGCTACATAATGCCAGTGACAAACAGACTAGACAGCAAACTTTAATTTTACTTTTGGGAGAGGTAGGTGACAATTTCATATATGTTTGTGGGTGGTCATTTATCAGCAGTAGTTTGTGAGCATATATGTGTGTTTATGCACCCATGTGCACTTGTGTGTGCATTGAAATCATTCTCATTGACTTAAGGAACATTACTCGATGATTATTCAGAAGCATTTGTGAAATGGTAAAGCATATGCTCACTGGAAGTATAGTCCAAACATTCCTTAACAAGAAGGACACTGCCCCACAAATATTCATTCATTAAATGAATGTTGAACCTCTTCCTATCATCAGTCATAATTACATTTTCCTGTGTAATCCTGTCCAGCAATTTAACTCTGAAATATAATAAATTACTTTCCGAGTTTCATTTTACATCACTTTATAGTCAGTCTGGCAATGCATATAAATATATATATATATATATATATATATATATATATATATACATACACACACAGATATATATATATATATATATATATATATATATATATATATATATATATATATCCAGTATACTTTACATGGTAATGCATTAGTAGTGTGCTTTGTAATGTCTCTTATAAGGCAAGATATTTCAAGTAATGTCTTTTGAGCTGAACTGCTAGGTGTCTTGCTGTTACTTTGAAAGTGTTGTGTAATCTTTTGAAGGTATTTACAAATATTGTAGTAAATGTAATAAACATGCCTTCAAGGTATGGGAAATTAAATATGTATACAACTGCTCTTATTTCACTGTAGTCATGCTGAGGATGATTTTTGTATTAATTGTAGCATGAAAAAATGCTAATTTACTTAAGTGCTAAACACACTAATGGCTGTACCTTTCATCAAACTGCATTGCTAGCTCTGTGGTCATTATCTTATTGAAAGGCAAAAAGGCTGTCTCATCCCAGATGTTGTAATATCACAGACTTGCCTCTAGAGGTCATTAAGGTAAGAACCAGTCTTGAAAACAGCTAATAAGGACCAAAAGTAGTCTCCTCAAGTAACAGACCCACATACACACACACACACACATGCACACGCGCACATGCACACACATAAAAAACAGTTACAACTACCATCATTCAAACAGAATCAATATTTCATGTGTGGTAATATTTAATACTGGAAACTTTGGTATATTCAAACATGGATGCATGGTTATACAAAAATTCCTGTAGCTGTTATTCATGAAGCTTTTAGCACTAACCATCTTTGCAGCAAATCAATAACACTCCTCATAGGACATTGCTGCCACAGAGATGGATAAGACTATAAGAATCCTGTTTCCAATACTGGTGAGCTTTTCAGGGACAATGTATCCTTGTAAATTTCTCCAGGGGTATCTAGACTGCCAAGTATAAAAGCTAAAGGAGACACAATTTCAGCTCAGCTTTCTAATGGAAACATATATTGTGATGGGAAAGGGAGATATAAGAGCACTGGAGATCTTACAACTTTAAGTTATCCTTAAAGAAAAGACAAAGGGTTCCATTAACAGCAACAAATTCACTTTAATATGTCAATATTACTTTCACTTGCTCTGTTTTATCTTGTAATGAGATGTGGCTCTGAGGCCAAAGGATCCTTTTTCAGCAGCAATCATGAAGTAAACTGAATATAAGTGATGTGTTTAGGTTCAACAGTCTTGCAGAGGTTTATCGTAATTAGCAATGTCATGCTATCAGCTTTGCATTTGTTTGAAACACTGCATTCATTTTGCTTTTTAGTGTCTATTTTGAAGCAGGAAAAGGATTGCAGGATTTTAAGGTGTGCTGGAAGAGATGTGGCATAATTAAAAACAGCACTTATGGGGATGCAGATCTACAGTTATGGGGTAATTGTAAACTTAGAACAAAGCATACTAGAGAGTACTCATACAATAAGGAATTTAGAATGTGTTAAGCATGATAAAATTCTGAAAATGTTGGCATAACAAGCTTATGAAGGTAGCATTACAATGCTGGAAAGGTTTTGTTGCACAGCAGTTAAAATCATGCATATTTTGATTTTTATACAAATTTAAATAAAAATAATGAATTAATTCCCATCACAGGGCATCTTTGAATTATGAAGACTGATCATGAAAAAACTATATATATATATATATATATATATATATATATATATATATATATATATATTTCTAGGATTACAGTAAAATAAACACAGAACTGTATTTTCACAGAACTGAGAAGTAGAAGTATTTTGCATATAAACTTTATGAAATCATCCACAAATCAAACAGCATGAAGGTTACCCAATCTAGGGATATAAACTTAGTTTGCAACTCAAACAAAACATTCTGGAGGGACAAATATGTGTCTCAGATATTGCCCCTTCTTTCGAATAGGCTTCTTATTCACATTAAGCAGAATTCTTCCCTGGCTCTCTTGAAACACACTTTGGATCAATGGATGGATAATCACAAATTCACACCTGGGGTAGTGCCTATGGACCATATGGACAAAGGCAATCTGTAAGACTCAATGCACATGTGCAAATCCATGCCATCCTCTTGTCACTATGGGCCATATATTGGGTAAAATTGGGTTATACTGGCTAGACTTGTAAGGGCTCTTAAGCCATTCACATACTACTCTTCTATGAGCCTATGAAAAATGTTCCATTAATTTGCAGCTGTTAATTTTATGTATTACATGGAACAAACTAGTGGTGATATGAAACTGGCAGAAAGGAAAGACAAAAGTGTTATGTACTATACATAACAGCTTTTAATGGTAAGTAATATTTTTTGTAACACATGGAGTCCAGTGATTATACTCCAGTATTGAGAAAAGGCAACTGGGTTATGAATTCTGATATCAAAGAGGTACATAACAAGTTTTATAGTGCAGGGAGTACCATGCCTGCTCTAAAATCAGAAAAAAAGACAATTCTGTTACATGTTTCAGCACCACACATTAAGAGGTGTGTAACATTTGTTACACACTCCGTAAGCACTACTGCAGTCCAGTGTCAGAAAAGTGACATTCCTTCACTCTCAATAGTCTCTAATTATCTTTCCTCATACATTGGCAAACATTAACAGAGGTCAGTCTGTATGTAACTTACTTAAAGTAAGATACTATTCAAAAACTGTCCCTGACTTTTCTGTACAATTAATTTTACTTGTCTATGCAACAGCACTTGCTAAATGCTTTATCAGCTTTTAAAGCTGGTAAAGCCTTTTGGCTTTTTAGTAACTACTAGTACATGGAGTAGATAAAAATCTATGCACTACAAAGAGATATGATTGGCTGTCACTGATTATAACCTGTTATTATGTGGTCACAACATGATGACAAGAAATTCACCTTGAGAGTGAAGGTGATGTATTATGTCTCAAACAGATAATGATATGGTTACAATTAGAGATTCTATCACAACCCTATATGTTATGCGTCTTACAGAGTTGCCATGCTGTAGTCCTACACAGAATCCATCATGGAATTACAACAGGAAATGGAAGCAGCTTTTTAAACTGTAAAACACTTAGGACACACACACACACACACACACACACACACACACACACACACACACACACACACACACACACACATGACTCACAGTATTTAAGAGTATTAGTCCATTAGAGCTACAATTAGTCTGTGGTCACTGTCTCTTTGGCAACTTTAAATCATTCATGGATTTCACAACCATAAAATGCTTTGCTCTCCTACACTTTTTTCTCTGTAACTAGTACTACATGAGAGGAGCTGAAGCTTCAGGTCTGCGTTCCCTTACCTAATTGAAAAACACGTGAACAGCTAAACCACGAATGGGAAACAGTGAATATGGGCATTGCCGAACAATGACTTATATGAAAATAAACATATCGAATGGCCATAGTTGGCCAGCTTCATATACACAGCCAACCGATGTGGTGGGCTTCACCCCCCCACATCACCCATTCTGATGGGCTGCAGCCCCCACCCCCTAACTATATATATATACCAACTCTGCAATCACACTACAGTGGGGAATAGGGAAAATTTACAAGGCTTCCTTTCACTTACCTTATGTGTCACATTACTTCCTGGTTCCTTGTCAGCCATGGCCATTTGATGTGTTTATTTTCACAGAAGTCGTCATTTGGTAATATCTGTGTTCACTGTTTCCCGTTCATGGTTTAGCGGTTCACAATTTTTCAATTCAGCAAGCGATCATAGACCCGAAGCTCCATGTATTAATTATGATTGTCATTATGATGTCAAGATTATCCTCTCCACCTTCACTGTCAAAGTCAGTTTCTTGACAACTGTTTCTATAACATGAAATAAAAAAGTTGCATATGATCTCAATCCTAGTCAGTATCCATCCTCTATGTTAAACATGTTTTAAAGCTGCTATGATCAGGTCACTGTCTGTAGCACACATGGCAATCAACACAGGACAATATTGGAGGAACATCAACAGCTTTAAATCACATATAATATGCAGTTAGTAACTCATTATGAGGTAAGAAGAACATCAATCATTCAGAATTTGGTACTGTCGTACCATGACAGTAGCAAACTTCACCTTACTTAAGACAGAGGTGGTACGTTTCACAGCCCCCATGCTAAAGGATAACAGTGTCCAAGATGCAGGAACCTTTACAAATGCACTCTATGAGCACCTACAAGGATGCCATCCCTAGCAAAACCAAGACTCACTCCCCTAAGAGAAGGAAACCAGTCTGGTGGACCCCTGCCATAAACAGGCTATACAATAGAAGGAGGAAACTAGTTCAGAAAAAAAGCAAATCCCAAGAAGGAAAGACATCCCTGATCAGTATCAGTAAGAAACCAAGGTCACTCATAAAATCCTCCAAGGCTAACTTTGAAAGAAAAATAGCCATGGATTCGAAAGATAACCACAAAGCCTTCTTTAGCTATGTCAAGAATCTAAGTGGCAACTCGCAGATATGCTCTGAGCTAGTGCAAAATAGCACAAAATATACTGAACCCACTGATATTGCCAACATCCTGGCAGATAGATTCAGTGCAAACTTCACCCCCTCTCACCCCCAAAGGGGCCCACAACAATACCGGAAAAGTGTAGTGTCCCAGAAATCACAGACGCACAGGTGAAAACAGCCTTTTCAAAAGCCAAAAGCACAGCGTCAATGGGGCCAGATGGTGCCCCAGACTGCATCTTGCATGAACTACAGAATGAACTAACCCCCCACCTAAACACACTGTTCAACCTCAGCCTCTCCACAGGCTATGTGCCCATAGAATGGCGCACAGCAATGGTTATTCCGCTCCACAAAGGAGGGGCCACAACTGACCCTGATAACTATCGCCCCATAAGCCTGACTAGCCTGGTCTGCAAGGTTATGGAGCGCATCATCATGGAACTAATTAACAAAGACAATGGGAAACTCCAAACACTTGACCCGACCCAGTTCGGCTTTGTTAAGGGCAGATCATGCCTACTAAACCTGGTTGACTTCTTCGAGACAGTCACCAAAGCCATAGATGAGAGGAAGGTAGATCACACAGCCTACCTTGACCTCGCCAAGGCTTTTGACACCATTCCCCACTCGGGAATTACAGAAAAACTCACCAGCCTGAACATAAACCCCTACGTTATGAGATGGGTTGGCAACTGGCTTACAGAAAGAACTCACATGGTAAGAATAGCGATTTCCAGGTCCGACTCTAAACCAGTCACAAGTGGTGTCCCACAAGGCTTGGTCCTGGGACCCCTACTGTTTGGCTTTTTGGCATATACTTTTCAGAAGTACAGGCAAACACAGGAAGACTATGGCTAACAAAGTTTGCCAATGACTGCAAACTGGGAGCCATAATTGACTCTCCAGCTGACATGGACATTCTCCAAAAGGGCCTTACTGAGATGGACACCTGGTGTCAAAGTCATGGTCTCAAGCTAAATACCAAAAAATGCATAGTCATCCCGTTTGGGAAAAACAAAACACCCATAAATTACCACAGACGCGGCAGCCCCCTTAATACAGAAGAGGTAATGAGTGATCTGGGGACCCAGGTAGATAGTAATCTCTTCTTTGACAATCATATTGCCAAAGTAGTTAGGAAATCCTTCTATGTAGCCCATCTAATTACTAAAGGGTTCGCATCTAGAAATAAAGAGGTTATAGTGCCCCTCTACTCATCACTCAAACTCATCATAGAGTACAATGCCCCATTTGGGATGTACCTCACAACACTTCCAACAGCTGGAAAGACCACAAAAGTACCTCACCAAGAGGATTACTGGCCTCAAACATATGTCCCATGCAGCCCGACTGTAAAAACTCCAGCTGTACTGAGTGGCATACCGCTTACTCAGAGGTGATCTCTTCCTGACTTACAAAGCCATGTCCAACTCAGAATTGATGGACATGCTCCACCTAAAGAAATCCAAGACACTGCGAGCAACTCGCTCTAGTGAGCTGAACCTCACCACAACAATAAATAGAACATGCTGGAGGGATAGATTCCTGTCACAGAGACTCCCCATGCTTTGGAACAAAATTCCTAACTACATTAGGCAGAGCCCCTCACTAACACTCTTCAAGAGAAAACTTGACGAGTGGGTGGATAACAGAAAATACACCCCTGGGATCACTGCATTGGCTCTTCTTGACATAGGCTCAGTTAATTAATCAATGGGGTGGCGAAAGCTGACACACTCTGGCTAGGCTTATAAATGCCCTCGGGCAGATAGCCTAGTACCTACCTATGAACCTATGAACCTACGATACAGGAAATAAAGGAAAATCTGGCAGAGTCAGGTGTATAACAGCTGTTAATGCCCTTCAGGAGGCATTCTTAGATCCTGTCCAGCACCAAATCTTTTACTCTCCTACACATTTTTTTTTCTGTAACCACATGTACATTAGTGGTAACTAGTAGTGCATCAGAGCTGCTGAAACAGACATTGCATAGAATAATGATGTTTTTCAGATCATAACTATTCATCATGTGTTTTTACATGAATCTCCAGATTCAGCTGTCAGACTTTGCTTTACTGCACCCTAGGGGTAAATTTCTTGACATCCATATTTCAAGCACATATATTTTCTCTAAGAGCAAACCCCATTATCATTGTGTATACCATATGTGACAATATTCATTTTGTCTCAGCTATAGCTGAATATTGCAGTTATTCATTTATATATGCTAATATATTAGCTGGTTATACAGTTATTGCACTTCAAGGATGTTTGCAGCCATTATTTGAATTATGTACTTTATGAAAATACAGAGAAAGCTGACAAAAATGCAGCTGTAAGTTGACACAGCACAGTACTATTTCAGTAATCCTGATTATGTGTAGTTTAGAACAACTTAGTTAAATCATCTCCCTCTGACATGGTGCTGGAAATGCCTTAATATCCTTAGGGCACTATTACAGTAGCAAACATGATCTCCTTTTGCTACAGTTATTCTTAAAACAATGGATAATAGATAGACCTGCTTGCAATGTTTGTGTGTGTGTGTGTGTGTGTGTGTGTGTGTGTGTGTGTGTGTGTATGTGTGTGTGTGTTAGATTGCTCTTCCATTTCCATTCAATTCTTTGCATTCCCTCTAACAATGCTCTGAAAATTTCTGCTTGAACTTCAAATGGTTGCATCCTAAGCTTTTTGATAAAATAAAGTTATGTGCCTGCAGTTCAAACAATCTTTTAATACTTCTAAAACCATAAGGGTTACTAAACAATTTTAAATGACAAACTGTTCACCACAAATTATTTTTTACTGTGGCAATATTTATCAAATTCTAGGTCTGCAACTGGATTTTATAAGTTCAAATAAACACAAAAATTATTAACTATGCAATGTTTGCAAACAATTTATGATATCTCACTAACTTCTTAAGCTATACATGCACTGTCAACAGCATTTTGTTTATGCAGCTGTGACTTTTCATATAAACTATTTTTTGTTTCTGTATGAATTTGTTATGCAATATTTACAGAAATATGAAACCTGTTTCAATGTAAATCAATTGCATATGAATAGCATGTATCATATGTAACTGCACTGCACAGAAGACAAGTAATAGTGTAGCTGGGCTGCCCATCATGTAAGCATTAAGATGAAAGTTTTCAGTAGCTTCTACATAACATAAAATGTTCATTCTAAGTTGTGTGCTGGATTTGTTTGAGAATGTTGCAGTTAGTTATCACAAATGGATTTTTTATTTTTTTTTGCAGAACGTGGTTTGCTAAGCGTATAACAAAATACATCCATTCATACATATAAGGAGTACAAATTCAAGACAGAGTAGAAAAACAGGAAAAGAAAAAAATATTAGGTAAATGCAAACCAAAACATAAATAAAATTTTATACATTTCTCTTTCCACACTTTCGCTATATGATTTAATTTGTTTCCCCTGGCTTACAATACTTTCAACACAAAATATTCCCAAGTTGACTTACTGGGATTCAAACCTCTTTATCTCTACCAGTTTAGCCTACTTTCTTTTACGCACGTATGTCTAATTAAATTTTTGCAGCAAACATTCTGAATTATAGATGTCTGTTATTATTCCTATGATTTCCCCAGTCATTCTGCCTTCCAGTAATGGCTTTCTTCGTTGCTAATGTTTTGTTTGTCTTTTCCTGGTTAGGGGTTACCACAGCAGAACTCCAGTCTGCTAATGATTGGCAGTCAATTTTTTTTATGGTGCCGAGTTGCCAGCCCGACACCCAACCTTCAGCTAAGGTACACCCATTCACACATCTTTCAGAGTCCACTCGACTGCGGGGAGGACATGCAGACTCCACACAGAAGGCACTCCAGCCAAGAATCGAACAGGAGAACCTCTTGCTGTGAGGCAACAACGCTACTGCTGTACCACTGCAGCTTTCTTTGTTGCTAATGTAATTATCCTTAATAATGTTCTGTCTGTTCTTTGGCAGCTCCCTTCCTTAGCATATCCTGCATTAATATAAATTCAGAAATGCCTACTTTACTTTTATACAGCACTGTCTTTATTACATTTTTAAAAGTCCATCAGTGTTTCACAGACTCAAAACATATACGTCTCTTTGATATAACCCCTTATTTCCAGCAGTCCCCTGAGGAATTGGGGACTATTATTGTCATCCTAGCTGGTGTATAAAAGTATTGGTGGAGACATTTCCATCCAAATATGCAGTACTTTCTTAGCCTTGTTGTTATTGTTATTTCTAAATAAATACCACTGCCTTAGCTATCATTTTCTCTCATTTAGATGCAAATTTACCTACATATTTAAGCTTTTGGGATCCAACTGGTCCATAATGTTTAGTAAGTAACTCTTTGGTGATACATTACTATTTTATGGAAGTCCACCATGTATTTTATCCAGGGAAAGTCTTATGCTATTTGTATTATTGCATACCTTATTATAAATGTCTCTGCAACATCTGTAAAACAGGTATTGTCTAGCTACTGTCCAAAATTTGTTTAAGGTAATACACCCATGTCCATCCTGCAGTTATGCCCAATATGTTAAATTCGGGTACTTCCACATCTGTTAGTCTAACTCTTTCACCACCTGCACCTCTTGAATGGTGACTTGTATAGGTGCCAAACAAGTCCTGTACTGCCACAATTCTTCTTGCACAATCACCCATTGCAGAATTTCAGTAACATTGTTCCATGGGGCATCTTTTCTTTATTATCCCATAGCCAAAGAATACTTTTTAGATTCCTCCCTTATAAAATTGCTTGCACTCCAAAGTCTATCCACCTAGTTTGGTTCTTCATACCATACTATGTGCTGCAAATCCTCATTTGTATAGTGCTTCACTGTCCTTGAAATCAGTTGTCCCCATTACCTCCTTAGCCTTCAGCATTGCTACATAGTCCTCAGCTACCCAGAATTTGGAACTATCTCATGTAGGTTCATAGGTTCATAGATTAGTACTAAGCTAACTGCCCTTGTGAGCCATTTTAAGCTTAGCCAATTATCCCTTGTGAGACTCAAACCCTGCACCTTGTGTTTGCAAAGCAAACACCTTAACCATTAGGCCACCCATGTAAATTCCAGCGCCGACTTTTTTATCACTAAAGTGCATTGTCCCCAGATATAATGGTAAAGCTTGCAAGATATATAGCAATGGTGAAAGAATGAACATCTGAAGGGCCTGTATTGTTTGGTTCAACACTCTAACTCCAGTTCTTTTCACATCTTATGTTTGTTAGATGCATCCATTTGCACTTCCTTATATACCATATGTCTATTAAATTAAGAGGTACTGATATGCCCAAAAACCTCAGTTGATTCTTGACCCACCTGCCTGGGAAGGTTACCTTTAGCCACTCTGATGGGAAGTAATTTATCTGCACTACTTGTGGTTTTGAGCATTAACCCTACACCTGGAAATGTTCCATAAATTCTTTAATATTGTCATAAATGCAGTGACTGACTATAAACCAAAATATCATCTGCAAATAATGTTATTTTCACTTCTTTTTTCCATTTATAAATTCCTGTACCTCAAAGCTCAAATGGCTTAAGGCATAATGCAAATAACAGAGGCAACAAAGGATGCCATTCCTGTTTCTAAAGGTTGCTGTCATCTATAAATTATTTTATATGCATGCATTCTATGTATATATTTCTTACCAGCTATATATTTTTTAGGGAAAACAAACATCTTCAGAGTTTCAAACAAGTAATCCCACCACGGTCTGCTGAATGCCTTTTCTAAATCTAGACTGGTGATCAGTAGCCTGTTCCACATTTTCTTGCTTTCTGCAGGGTCAATAGAGTTTTATGAATATAATCATTTTTTTGTTTTGCCTTTACAAAACCACACTTGTCTTTATGTACCATTTCAGGTAGAAGTGTTTTCTGTCTAGCCACCATTACATAGGTTAACTAAATAATCATTGCTGGCTTGTGATTAATTGTGCATGTTGCCTGGTAAGAGAACATTTATTTTGATTTATAACGCATTTTTGCCACTGTTTTTCATTGTTTTTAGGAAAATGGGATAGCATGTAGACAAGATTTACCAGAGTGTCAGTTTGTAATTTATTGATCTGTCATGTTAAAAACAGATGTGACTGAGAGCGACAGTGAGAACAAGCAACTGCATGCATTTCCATGCAAGGTAAAAGAATTCCAGCTTTTGTATGACCTTCACAATTGGTACGGCCAAAACAATGACTTCATTCTACTTAATTTAATATTTAGTTGTAAATTGTTTGTGTGATCTTTCTTACAAAATTGATTTAAAATCTCTGTGAATTCTGTGGCAACTGATTTTGATTATCCTTTTCTTTTCGAATTCTTTATTCTTTTGCAGTTGAAAATTGATTCTTTAAATGGATATGCCATTAATGATTTGATAAAGCACGAGTATCTTTTACAGTGTAATAAACGCTATGTAATATATAAAGGTAACACTTTATAACACTGATAATCTGTGCTCCTCCTGTCAAAAGTTAGATGCTTTGCTTGCCATTATTAATAATAAATTTAGACCTACTAATGATGATTGCACTTGTACAAATGGCACAGCTTGGAGAACTGTTGTTATATATATTAATGACTGAACTGGTGAGAAAGTAGTGTTACGTGAAGGGCAAATAGAACACATTTACGAAAGGAAGCTTGTCTTGTCAGTGAAAATCATTCAACCCATGTTTAACAAGATAAAACCACTGACAACTTTGGAATTCTGGATACAAATATTCAGCAATCAGAGGATTTAGAGCATGTAGAAAAAAAAAAAGAAAGAATAAAAGAACTTTACAACAAGTAACAAAGAAGAACAATAAGCTAATTAAGGTCTATAAAGCAAAGAGGATACATACTAAAAAGGGCACCACTTTGTTATGTAACACACAGATTACAAGGAATGATAACATTTTTCTACCAAAAAGCCTCCAGTCTACAGAAAATGCATCATTTTTTTTCAAAAGAGAAGGTAATAAAAAGAAGCAGGTGAAAAGGAAGACATCAAAACTGAATGTGGAAAGATTGGAGAACATTACTATACAAAAGAGAAGAAAGACAGACGGTGACGATGTGGCTCAAGCTGTGGATGTACAAAGCCAGCTGGATGAGAATGTATGTTTGCAAATGCAATAAGCAATGAAAACAGTGGGATTAATAAGACTAATAGTGATTATCATTCCATTGTAACAACTGATACAGCAGATATTACTGTATTAGAAGCTGAAGGTTCTACAGACCAGATCAGAAAATATACCCTTGTAATTGAAGATTCAAGTCATTAGAGCAACTGATACATACATTTGCATATAAGATAATGAACTTCGAATAGTGTTATGCTTGCCAGGAGCAAAAATAGAGGATGTGAGAAAGGCCCTAGAATGCATTAATTTAAGGAAGTATGGGTCTGTTACTATTCATGTTGTTACAAATGACCTCATTTAGAAGGACTCTGACTGTTAATAGGGAACTTACAGCCCTCTTAGACAACATAGCTCATACAGGTGTTAGAACATATTTTTCACAAATTACATATAGGAAGGATAGTCATGTCACCATGGATGAAAAGATATTTTGGGGTAAATACGTACATGAAACATTTCCCATTTAAAAATGGAGATGTGTAGAACATGCAAGCCTAATTTTGAGCACACATGTTTAGACAGGATAGCATACACTTATCAGATTCAGGGAAGAGAATTTTCACAGCAGATATTTTGCAATACTTGACAAATACAAGGCATACTTTTTGCCAGGTCAAAAATGTAACAGTTCATTGATAGCAACATTTGATGCATCTATCTTTCTGATGGTTGTTAATGCTAGGAGCATTAATAACTATTTTTTATTGGAACATTTTGTACATTCCTCTAAGATTGATGCCATTATTTTTTGTGAAATATAGTTTAATAACATTGACTGGAAACCAGTTCTGACAGGGTATAAATGTTTTTACTGTTATCAGACACTCTAAAAAAAAATCAAGTGGTGAAGTTATGACAGGAATTAAAGATTATGTGAAATTTGATTATTACAAGCTGAATGATGACACCAATTCTGTTGAGTATGTAACTATGACAATAAAGACAACCCTGGAACAGATAACAATTTTTGGAGTGTATAGACCACCAAAATCAAGTGCTGATGACCTAGAGGAATTCATACATTTCTCGCAGGAAACACAGGAGGTAAAAATATTATTTGCTGGGGACTTAAATGTACTAGAAACAGACTGGAATAATATTGATTCAACAACATTACTAACGAAATTATTTACAATGTATGTTCAGAAACAACAAGTGCTTCATATTGTAAAAAAAGCCTACCAGGGAAAGAACATGCCAGACATTGTTTGTTTTTCTAAAGAAATTACTTTACTTCATGTCAAGTGTTACCACTGTTGATATTAAGTCATCATGTGTTTATAAAGGTTAATTTCTTGCTAGATAATTCAGCAAAACTGAAATCTAAACCAACACACAAAAGATTAATAAAAAATTATATGGAAGCAAAATAGTCGCTGTGTAAAACTAACTGGAGTAATCCATTCAGTGGAAAACTGCACAAGGAATGTGGGAAGTTTTGAAAGAGAAATTGTTTGAATGCAAAAAGTAAAAAAAAAAGTTCAACATCAGGATCTGTGCATAAAACATCAAGAGAATATAGTTCCATAAGAACAAGAACAAGATACTTAATTAAGGTGAGAGACAAAAAAAAATATAAGAAATGAAAAACAGGTCAAACTACGACTTTGAAAATTGAAATATGCAAGCTGGATAGACAAATTAATCAAAGTGTGAGTTAAGATTAAGAGAAATTTGAAGAAGATTTATATAAAGATATTGAGCATAATAGGAAACAATTTTATAGATATATAAGATGTGGTAGAAGTAAACAGATGTGAACTGATAAATTGTGGCTACTAAAATTTATCTGTGATACAACAGATTATAGATATATTTACAAAATCTTATGCTAAGCAGTTTGGCTGCACAAAGGGGGAGATAAATTGTCTTAGTGCCATCCAGGCAGTCTAAGATACTGAATTCAAATTAGAGTATATTGAAAAAGGACAACACAAACTGGATCCAAACAAAGCACAGGGAGGAGATGGACTTAATAATAATGACCTGAGAACACTTCAGCATGAACTTATAGTATCATTATATCTGTTACTTACTAGGTCATATAAATATGGAGAGAGTTCAAATGATTAGAGACATGCACTTGTTAAATCTATCTTTAAAGGAAAAGAAAGTAGGACAAACTAGGAGTCATACAGACACAGAGGTTTACTTTCATGTTGTGTAAAAGCAATGGAGGAGGTTATATTGGATAAATTATTGTCAGAATTGGAAAGGTTAGGACTTGAAACAATATATCAGCATGCATATGCTGAAAATAGATCTATTACCTCCTGTAACATGATGCTGTATAACAATATAATAACAGATATGAATGACAAAATTGTGTTGTGGTATAATTTATATATATATAACTTCAGCATTTGATAGGGTTATTCACAAAACACTGATAAATAATTAGAACAACTAGGTATTGATGTACTCTTCATAAGATGGATAGCTGCACGGCTTACAAACAGGACATGGCAAGTATTGTGCAGCAATTGCACAGGTGAGATTCAAGGTTACAGTCATGGTACAAATAGGACATGGCAAATATCATACAGCAATTGGACAGGTGTAACTGAGGTTAAAGTCATAGTGTCCAACAGGGCTCTGCCATAGGCCCATACTTGTTTAAATATCTTTCACATCTATCTTTTTCATCTGAGGTTTGCTACAGCCTGTATGCAGATGTCCTGAAAATGGGCAAATTGATTACATGTGTTACAGATAGGATAAGTCTGCAAAAGAACTTGACTAAGTTGATCATTGGGCACAGAAGAATAATATACTGATAAACACATCAAAAGCTAAGAACATGGGAGATCTAGAAGACATAAATTGTAAGTTATATAGTTAATACAGCTCAATGGGGGTTGCCACAGCATAACTCTGGTCCGCTAATGATTGGCAGTGGATTTTTATGATGCCGAGGTGCCAGCCCGACACCCAAACTTCAAAGAAGGCACACCCATTCACTCAACCACAGGGAGGACATGCAGACTCCACACAAATCTATAGGCTATATAAAAAAATTTTAAAGTAAGTCAGAATTGATGAAGTCATTGTTTGTTAGTTATATTAGACCCACATTTCATTATGGAATAACAATATAGAAATCTTATAAGAAAACAAGCATAAGTAACTTGGAAAGAGTACAACAGAACTATGAAAATGGCATACATGGATGTGAAAATTTAAGTTATTATGAAAGACTATAATATCAGAATGTGTACAGTGTCTCATATAAATATTTAACAGGTAACCTTATCCAGATTTATATGGCATTTAGAGACAACTAGCTTAGGGAATATTTTGGGTTGTCAAAAAGTTGTAGAGAATCATCAGATGACCTATGTAGAACATTCTATAGGAATGAGAAGAGTACTAATCGGTTCTCAGAGTGAGAGTAGATGATGCATGGAATAGACAAGCAAATTATATCAAAACAAGCACTAGCGTAGATATTTTTAAGAACAGCCTGGACACTTATCTTGGGAACAACTGTTTTGGTATATTGGCGAGCTAGAAGGCATTGTTGCCTGTCCTTGAAAAAATTATATGCATGTATGCATGTATTGCCATCAATATTTTATAATCCTGATGAAGTAAAAAAATGGGTCCATACATTCCTGTCAGAGAAGTGTTGTTACCTGACTTATGTAAACTAAATATTACAACCTTCTTCCATGATGAAAGGATCTGTGTGGATAGAAGGACCTCATTAAACACCACCATCAAGAATTCTTCAAATGTATGTAATTGAACTGGTAACCCATTTAAACTCAGTGATTTACACATCTTAGATTTTCTCATGATCACCTCTACTTCTTCCATCATTATTGACCTAAGGAAGCTATTTGCCTGTTCTTCCAAAATAGACAAAATTTCAAGCGCACAACAGTTCTCTTGTCTTTGTTTTCCTCTCATGCTTCTCCTGTAGAGTAATACATTTTACTGGGCTTTTTCATCACTTGCCCTTCTCTGGGATGAAATATTTGAAAAAAATCAATTTTCTACTTTATTTCTTAACCTTGCAGCCAGATTTTTAACTCTTGGAAAATTAACAACCAATCTACCGTTAAGAACCGGACTTATGTATTGCCCAATCTTTTCCATAATTTCATTAGTTTCTCTACTTGTTTTTTCTACCTCCTCTTCTCCTAGCTCTTGCACTTGAACTCCTATGCTTTATTGTTGTTGAGCATCTATCAGATCAGTCAGTGCTGCCACTGCTCTAAAGCATATTTATCAAATCTTTTATTTTCTGAAATAGACTTTTTTAGCTCTATTACGCAATTTTTCTTCTTTCTGATCCTTATTGTTGATGAGTCTCTCATTATCTTCCTGTTTATATTAAATGATTTTTCCATTTCTTAAATCTGTCTGCCTGTGCAAAGATTCTGATAAACATCCAGTGTAGGAGATGCAGTCTTTAATCTAGTACCAAACCTAACTTCAAGGGAATGATCAGAAATTACTATCAGATGAGTGTCCCACTCTTTTGTTAAATATTTAAGTTTCCTATATATTGTGAGTTTATCATTTCTAGAGTACTGTCCAGAAACCTTGGAGAAATATGTCTAAGTTGATCTCCTATGTAGTGTATACAGACCCATCTCTTCAAGACTGATCAACTTAGTAACTGAGTCAAAATAATTACCAATTATTGGAACCTTAAGCTTTCTGGGCCTACTCTGAGCATTCCCTGGAGAGGAAATCAGTTTAAATTCCTGAGCTCATATTATTAAGCCATATAAGGACTCTAGCACTACAAAACAGTTTCAGCTAAATTCTATCAAAATTGGTCCCTGAGGTTTATAAAAACTGACTATTGCTATAGTCATATTTTCCATTTGGGTTGTTCCTTCTGCAAACCATCCATCTGATCTTCTTTGCCAGCCACATATTTACATTCACGTTACCTGCTTATCATGGTCACTACTCTCCTCTTCCTTGCAGGAGGATGAGACCAGTTACAGAAATCTAGATTTAATAATTTTTTTATGCTCTTCTGGATGCATATGCATTTCCTGAAGTAATATCAAGTGTGGATTATGCTTCTACACAAAGTTCTTTTCTTTCCCCATTTTAATGAGTTGCCCATAAAATTTACATTCCAAGATAACGTCTTAATCATACTGTCCTTACTTCCTTCCTTCTTTCTTTTTTTGTACTCATTTAAACAGTATAATTATTCAGTTTATGCAGTAAGTGTTTTATCAGCTTTTGTTGACTCAGATTAACAAATATTCCATTCTTCATAAGAGAAAGGACCTTTTTTGTCCACCCATAAGATTCGAAACATCAAAGTATGCCCATTTCAAGAATTCAAATTTTTTCTGACCACATTGTACTGTTTAGTAACTAGGGAATACCCATTTTGTTTTTCAATTGAATTAAAACAAATTTAACAAAACAGTAACATTTTTATCAAACTATATACATCAAGAGAACTGCAGCCTAGAAGCCAATTCTAGAATCATAGAGTGGACCTATACCACAAGTGATATCCTGTGTGCTGATCAGATAGTTTTACTTTCTAGCATTTAGTTTTCCAGAACAATGGTGAATTTGAGAACATTTGAGAAGATTCACATATCCCATGTGTATCCCTCTAATCCCAGTGACAAAAGCAGACAGAGAGCTTTAAGCAAACAATTCCTCCAATATACTTATTTATAAAGCTGCTCATATGAGTGTAGGACTATTTCCCTGATGCATGCTACTGTGTCATCCATTCATATGGGAAATTAAAAACAAACACTAATAACTTCAATTCCCCCTCCCCGATCTAATCATTTGTTGAATTGTCTGCTTGAACAAGGGAAAAGGTAGTGCAGTTTGTGATACTAGCTCTTTTACTACTAGCTGCACTGATTCATGAGAGTCCTCCCTGCTTGTATTAACTGCACATTCAGAGTCAGACTGTATATTTCAATTATTGAGAGCTCCGCTCCAGTTATAGTTATGTTTTAGTCTCTCCTGGAAACAATTTAAAGAAAGCAGTATATACAAATTTAAATCTCAATCTTTCTACTGAATACTGCCTGAAGACTGTTTAAAAGCTGTTTCTTTTTCTCTGGGTAGTTGTACAGTAATCTTATTTGACATAGATCTCTGTCTTGTCACACATTAGTTTCTTCCCTGGTTGATATCACCTTGATACTGTTCTTTCCTTCAAATTATAAATTGTGAAGCAAATAATCACTTGCTGGGGCCTCTGCTGACTGCCTTCCCAGGGGAAAATACTTGATGGATCCTCTCAATCAATATCTTGTCCACTGACAATACTGTTCAGCCCGTTAACAATGAGTGGACTATTTCCATCAAACTCTTGCCTTCTTTCATTTCTGGTAGCCTTAGTAACCATAAATTCTTCATGCAGTCTCAGTCTACTAAGTCCAGCAGTTTAAGTATACTTTGTTCTGTTTTGAAAAAAATTGTCTGTTACATGAGTTTGTGTCTGTCTAAAGTCATTCAGCAAGTCTGTAATCACATCTGAGTAGCTCTAAAGGACTGTTTCTATTTTTCCTACCTAGGCCTCAGGATTTTCCATATAAGTATCCAGCTTTGTCTCAATGCTGGATATTTTTTCTAGTATTTTATTTAATAGGGTTTCCATGTCCCATTTTCTAACTGCCATTTTACTGACCTCCTGGTCTGCAAGAATGCCCCTTTATACAGGTCTTTCCTCAACTGAACTTAACACTTTCATAATCCATGCTCCTTACTTTCCCTGGTTTGGATTGTTTCCCTCAACATAAAATCCAGTTTAGCAGAGGAATCTCTTTTTACCAGTAGTATTATCCTTTAGTGAGTAACAGGGGTGCAAAATATTCATTACTTCTGCAGAGTGAGCATTCCACTATTACTAGAAGTTCATAACAAAATGGATTAAATGATGCATTATTCTCTGGTACTCACAGATATGCACTGTGCTGCTAAACAGAACTAATTTTCAAGGAGGTCACTGTATGAAGAGCTACACAGATAATTAGAACTGTATTAGGCAATTAGATATGGAATAGCACCAGCAGGCTGAGTGAAGGATTGCATAATTAGTGAGCACATAGTACTCATGGGAGAAAAATTGCTGGGTTACACAACAGCTGGAGCAGTGCCGCAATAGATTGCATAACCAACATGATGTGGTCACAAGTAAGGCATGCTGGTATGGTACAGTCAATGCATGTTCATACGCACAGTGTGACACTGTACAGCTGCATCTTGCAAAATTAGAGCAGCACAGTGGCTACTTGATAGGCTGCTGTGGGTGTGCTTTGCAAAGTACCTACTTGATTATTATATAAATGGGGAAGAAATGTGGTACATAGAGATGCAGTAAAGGGGAAAACAGCATGCAGAGGGAAGCATACAGGGGTAACCATAAGGTGGAGGATGGTGATTTTTTTAGAGAAAGGGACCCTTTTTCACATATAGAAAATAAGGGTGGGTAGGAAGGGAAGATAGTGACAGAAGGCTGCTGATGGGACAGACAGAGATGCACAAGTAACAAAGGGAAATATAAAACTTATTCAAGCAAGTGCAGACAGTAAACACACAAATGGTTGAGAGGACAGTGAGTGGGCATCAACATAGCAATGGTACACAAATGAGATGTGGAGGATTAGACTATGAACAAGGAATGGGGAATAACATAAGGGTGAATATATATCAGGATAGGAATAGAATAGTGTCCTGGTATGCTTTTATGCCAGACTGGGCCAGAGGGAAACAAACTCTGGCCACATTTGCATGGGTTGGTGACATTTTTGCCTGTTGTACCCATAACTGTGCTATGGATAGGGGCTTCGAGTCACCTGTCTCCACAAACCACACTATAAGGTGCTCCATATTACTGAGGCAGGCATACAGTTGCTGCTACCAGCCTACACAATTGATGCTGGGATACCAGGATGAACTTCTCTGGATCACTTTCAGAAGATGAGCCTTCTCCATTTCCCCTTCTTCAGAAGCAGCTGATGTGCATGTCTGTAGGGTCCATATTAGTTCACTGAAATTGTATTCCAAAGAACACCTATTCAGTGAGCCATAATCAGGAAAAATTGGATCAGCAATTCGATGAATTTACTAAGGGCAACTAAACAGTTGCCTGAAGCACAATGGACCAACTTTTACGTGACTCGAACCCACCAAAGTGGGGGGCTTTGCCCCACCCCCGCCCCCCTGACTATATATACCGACTCTGAGATCGTACTACAGTGGAGAAAAGGGCAAAGACCTGTAGTTGTCCATTGTCCTTCAGGCAACTATTTTGTTGCCCTTAGTGAATTCAGTGAATCGCTGAAGTGATTTTTGCTGATTACAGGTCGCTGAATAAGTGTTCGCCGGAATACCATTTCAGCGACTTAATATAGACCCTGTCTGCAGGTCATGTGTTATGTAATGTTGTGATACAGCCTGGAATTAACGTGCAATGCTAGGACTGTTATAGCACTGCACCATAGTGCTACTGTTGCACAGGCATGCAGCCTTACAGCATAATGTCTGTATTAATTGACTTCTGTTAAATGATTTAAAGCATCAGTACCATTTTACATAAGTCTGCTCAATACCATACAAGTGTGGAATACAGTAATTGCAATGCAGGTTCTGCAGACATGCAGCATTATACAAATAAGAATGGGATTACACAGGTTAGCAAGGAGTCTTACCTGGGAAAGTACTTCAGCAAGGACAACAATCAGTGCAGTGGAAGCCAGTCACTCTAGGACACTCATTGTGATTTACATGTAACTGTGAATCCAGGGCATTGTCATGGCAGTGCACTATCTTCCTGAAGTTTTGTGGAACACCCAAGCAAATTCAAAACATTGTGAAGCTTATGCTACAGGGGCTTCAAGGGGATCCCACAATGTACCATGCAAACACATGACTATTGTGCTTCTCACACAGGAATCTCTTTGACAAAATTTGAAGGTGGACAACTGGAAATATTTATTGCCTAAGAATGAAGGCTACTGCAAACTATCCTGACACAAGGCATCTGCTGCTTGGGAAAGGCTGCCTTAGATAAGCAGTATCAAGATGAGATTTGCCTGAAACTTCTTCATGATGTAAATGCTTCGAACAGCCATACTAGATCTCACCAACAAGATCAGTGAAGAGTTACCGATATGATTCTTTGTGCAAAGGACAAGGCATGGGACATTGAAATAGACAGGTCCAACAGAGGAAGTTGACAAGCAACTCTAATGTAGCTCACTGAGTCTAAAGAGTTTTTGGTCTCATATATATACAGACTGGGAGAATTGGCTCCTCATACCCAGGGTGGCTTTGATGTGGGAATCGGGCTGTTTTCAAACACACAATTATCAACTGGTGACATATCAAGTTGGTGATGTCAAGTACACTATGTTGTAGCACACTGCACTATATTTAAAGCAAAATATTGAACACAGACCACCTGCATATGTGTTTTTCCAGACACCTTTGGTCTGCAGCTGCAACAACCTGCCTGAAATGGTGTCTATATCAAAGCATGTCATGGATGTATTTCAATATGTAATACTATGCATGCAAAAATACTTTACAGGGGCATATTTGTGTGGGCATATTCGGTTGTGCTGACTAATGTTGCCAAATGGGCTTGGGTATTTGCCATTGATAAGTGGGTTGAGGACCCAGCATACTCAGGCCTATGCCAGGCAGCAATGCTAACAGTGGGAGGGGTATATGTCCCCTTATTGGGCAGTGTGTGTCCGCCATAGAGCCAAGCAGCTCTGGGTCAATAAGCTACTGAACAGCTGGTATTCAGTTGCTCAACTTGGGTTACTTGGGATATCCCTGTTGAGTGAAATCTGGATGCAAAACCAATACACCTGCCAAACATGAACTAAGAATTGCTGCACTCAGTGTGTGTTCACTGACGATGGAGCTTAGAAGTGGATAACATGGTGGCAAGGAGTAGGCTGGACATCCTATGTATCCAGGAAACAAGATGGCAATGCTGTGCAGCAAAGCCACTTGGCTTGAGATCTAGAGTCTACTACTCAAGAGGAGGACAGGCATGAAAAACTGTGGGAATTGTGGTGAGAGAAAAGCTTAGGAAGACAGTGAGGGATGTCTTCAGAATTAATGACAGACTCATGGCAGTCACAGGCTCAGGCTAATGATAGGGCAATATTCATAGTCTCAATCTGTGCTCCACAGCAGGGTTGTGATTGTGAGGAAAAGCATACATTCAGACACCAGTTGCAGGACCTACTACATAATGCAGGACAACAGGAATTTGTATCTATAATGGATGAGCTAAATGCACATATCAGAACAGACAGAAAAAAATATGAGGACTGCCTGGATCCACATGGGTGAGGCAACAAGAATAAAGAAGGAGAGGCCATTCTAGACTTTTGTCTGACAAATGGCTTGATGGTAGCCAACACATGATTTAGAAAGAGAGACAGTTCCATGATCACATACAAGAGTGGCCAACATAAAACTCAGGTAGAATTCCACCTAGTAAGGAAAGGGCACTGGGGTAGAATAAGAAATTGCAAAGTCATCTACTGTGAAATAGTCAACCGACAGCATAAACCACTGGTTGCCGCAATCACTTGCAAGCAGTTGTCGGACTCTAAGGTCAACAGAGACCAGATTGAAGAGCTGGAAATTGAAGGGAGATAAAACACAACAGTTCAAGGAATTAGTTATGGCTAAAGCTTCTCAACAAGAAGAGGAAATAAGTGGAATTGAAGAAGAATGACAGCACCTCAAAATAACATGTGTGAGGACTACAGAACAGATATGTGACTGAGCCAGGTGTGGAAATAAGATCCATAAGGAAAGCTGGTGGTGGAATTCAGAAGTCTAAGAAGTCATTAAAAGAAAGAAGGAGTGCAGGAAAAAGTAGGAGATTGAAAAGACAGCCCAGGCTAAGAAGGAATACTAATTGGCTAACAAACAAGCTAAGAAAAGAGTTGCAATATCAAACAACAAGGTATCAGAGGCACTCTACCAGCTTCTGGAAAGTAAGTCAGTAGATGGCATTAAGAAACTATATCAGGTTGCTAGGCAAAGATGGAAAGATAATGAGGATAGTCAGACACCCTTCATAATGGATGCCAGCAACAACTTGCTCATCAGCCCACAGGAATTCAAAGGCAGATGGAAGGAGCACTTCCAGCAGCTTCTGAATGCAGAAAACCCCTCATAAGCTATATTTCCCCAGACACAGCCTATGATGAAGAAAAGGTGGAGCCCACCATAGAACAAGTAAGAACAGCACTAAGGGGAATTAAATCAGGGAAAGCAGCAGGCTCAGATGAGGTCACAACAAATATGATAAAGATGCTAGGTGAGATGAGGGAGAAATGGCTCCTGAGGGTACTCATAACAGTGTGGAGAGAAAGGCATGTCCCAGATGACTGGAGAATAAGCATACTAGTGCCAGTGTTCAAGAAAAAAGGGGACATTCACAACTGTGAGCAGTACAGTGGTATCAAACTCCTGTCAGGATAAATGAAAGTTTTGGAGATGGTGATTGATAAACAAATACACCGAGCAGTAGAAAGTAAGATGTGAGGTGAGCAGTTTAGATTCAGATCAGGATGCAGCACAACTGACCCGATGTTTGCAGTGAGCAGATAGTTGAAAAGAAGCTAGCGATAAGGAAAGACTCCAAATAGGCATTCCTAGACATAGAAAAAGCATATGACAAAGCCCCAAGGAAAGATGATTTGGGAAGTCCTAAGGTGGATTAAAGTCCCAGAAACATAGGTAGAAATAGTGCAAGCTATGTACAGGGACCTGATGACTCAAGTACAAACAGTGTTTGGTCTCACAGAGGGATTCCTAGTGGTAGTGGGTGTGTACCAGGGTTCAGTTCTGAGTCCACTGCTGTTAATACTGGTGATGGACTACATTAGTAAACAGTCAGAGGGGACAGATCAATAAAGCTGTTGTACTCAGGCAATGTGTTATTACAGGCAGACTCTGAGAAAGAACTTCAGCAAAGGATAGGGGAATGGAGACTGAAACTGAAGGCACATGGGAGGAAACTAGTACAAATCAGACAGTTGTAATGGCAGCAAATGGAGTTCAGAAGAATCTGTGAACTGAGATCGAAAGCAAAATAGTGGAACAGGTAAACAGCTTCAAGTATCTCAGAGGGGTGGTTGAGGAGAAGAGAAGTCTAAATGAGAAGGTGAAAGCTAGAAGCAGGGGGGCTGTAGCCAAATGGCACAGAGTGTCAAGTGTAGTATATGCCAAAAGAAAGCTAAAGAAGCTGAAAAGTAAGGTGTACAAAACAGTGGTGTAACCAGTATTATGGTATGATATGAAAACCTGGGCAGTAAAAGCAGAGCAGTTGAGGAAACTAGAAGTGATGGAGATGAAGTGTCTCAGATGGATTATAGGGTGAACACTGTAGGGCAGATGAAGAAATAAGGACATAAAAGCAGAAGCCAAAGTATCTCCATTTGCAGAAAAGGTCAAGGAGAACAGATTACAGTAGTTTGGGGACATGTGCAGAAAAGCAGAAGGCAATCTGATGAAGAAGATTTGGGACAGACAGTAAGAAAGCAAGAGTAAGCAAGGGCATCCAGCAAAGAGTTAGATGGATTGTGTGAGAGAAGACCTGCGTCATTCAGCAATGAGTGTAGAAAAAAGGCAGGTGATTAGCACTGAATAGAGAGAGATGGCAATAGTTGACACTGTATCCTGACCCCAAATAGAAAATGACAAATGGGGGTTGATGATGATGATTTCTGTGGACAAACAATCTAACAAAGCAAATTGAATAACAAAGGGCTGATGTCAGTGGGTCTATATTACATTGTTGAAAGGCATTTTCATTGAATGCCTTTTCACTGACACGTAAACATCGAACTACCAAAACTTTGAATAGCCACTTCTGTGAATTTTTTCCCAGGGGAAAAAAAATCGCTTGGCCAACTAAAAGCAAGACACCCACACCCACTAACTAAATATACCAACTCCGAGATCACATTACAGTGGAGGAAAGGGCCAATTCCTGATGACGGCCAAGTGATTCTTTCCCCCTGGGAAAAATTCACTGAAGTGGCCGTTCAGAGTTTTAGTAGATCGATGTTTACGTATCAATAAAAAGGCATTAGATGAAAATGCCTTTCAACAATGTAGTATAGACCCATGTCAGCTGGACACCAGTGGCTGCTTCTGATGGTAACATGCATTTCACGCACTCCAATGACACACTAGCTTTTTGTGCAAAATAGGGGGAGGAGTCACTCACATCCACCATTACAGAGGCCCATGTAGAGGCACGGGTTGAGCAAACAACTTCACCATGGCATGATGGACAGCTTCTTCATAGGAATGACTTACATCCTACATCTCTATCCCTGGCATGCACAGCTTCTGAAATGCTCACCTTCTCTGAGGTGTGCTTTGTCAACCTATAGAATAGACACAGGGAGGTTAAGCACTACCATGACTTCATGACCATATGCAATATGACTGAAAGACATGGCATTAACAAGCAGATTAACAGGTTAGTCATCCTGGCAAAATGGATTTCTACTCACAGCATTGTGGAGTTGGTGTATCTGGTTCATGGATTTTGTGATGATATGCAACAAGAACACAGTGACATGGAACATAGGAACATGGAACAGACTATGATGCTGATGTCACCGGTGACAAATGTTGCCTCTACCAGTGTCTTCATGAGACGCATTTCAAATGCCCACAGGTCTACTTGCAAAGGCCTTGCCTTCCAAGTTTGTTGGAGAGTTGGTATGAGAGGAGAGTGGGCACAGAATAACAGAGATGCAGCATCATTGTCAACTGTGGGTAGTCAGACTGCCATGACCAGTCATGGACATCATCCATGCTGTTGTGGATGGCATACCTGTGATTCAGCATCTGGCATGGCTCATGATGCTGCATGTGCATGAGCACATAGTTCTACTTCTTTACTATGACCTTTGTGAACTCTAGCTGCCACCCACCCCTCTTCATAATCGAAAAACTACTTCTTGGGAAATGATGTCCAGCATGATTAATACACAGTACTCACCAGCTGGGTAACTGTTCATGGCCATGTATTTGTGTCCCTTATAAATCTCTCAGACCACAGTAAGGCCTGAATTCAGCAGCAAACACAATGGCTAACACCAATTTCAGTACATTCATCCCAACTCTGGAGAATACTATCCCTAAATTCTCAGTTCTTCCAAGAGGAAGTGGTTACTAAATTAAGCTCCTGTTACCCAACCCCATCTTGTAATGTTGTAGTCACCTGTTACTGTGCACACAATCCAGCTCTAAAATTAATATTTACTGTGGCCTGCCAACCTCCTATCCTGTTTGGGTATGACTGCAGCTAATGAGGAACATGGCCAGTCTATGTACTGCCCTGCATAGTCTGGATGTAATAATGCAGGCATATTTTTTTCTGGTCTTTTTGGTCATGACCATTGTTGTAGGCAAGAAGCTACCTCTTTGGCAGTGCTGAAATGTATTGCTGCCATCACTATCTCTGTATGCACTGTGAATATGGGTTGGGAGCAGCCTAAGATAATGTTTATTTAAATGTTAGAATGTAAAGCCACATAGGCTATTATTTTGTTTTTTGTTTTGACTTGTCGATATAAACATGTATTTTATGTATGTATCTCATGCCTTCACCAGGCTTCCATTTCCCCTTGGTACAAAGTGGATATACACATTTATGAACTTACCTGACAACTTTTAATATAATACCCATCATTCTTCTGGTATTCATCAGAAAAAGGACCTTCTAATAAAATAGGAAATGTACAAATAAAACTCACAATTTCTATTCAAAATATAAGTCAATACATTTACATGAAAATATGAGATAATAAAACTGTACACCCCTAGAATACAGTATGGACACAATGCAGATAACCCACAAAATATCAAAATAATGACAGAGTTTGTACATTTAAATCTCAACATTTATAACAGAATGAAATGATTACAGTCCTGCATTTGTTTAAAACTAGTATTAGTAAATTATTTTCTTTTATACAGGCTGAATTGAAAAATTAGTTGCCAGTTGTGATGAAAGTGTCTAGGAAGTACACAAGTTCAATGCCTTCTTGGATAGCTATAACAGTACAATTTGACAGTGCTCTCCTAGAAAGTCTTTAAAGTTATTTGGCCATTTGGTATGGATATGCATGATCTGTGGACTGATTTCAATGCAATTACTTTCCTGTTATGACTTCAGCCTGTTTGCTAATAATGTCCTCATTATCTCCCAGCCTCCTGTAAATAGCTCCATAATCCTTGAACAATGTGATCCACTTTCCTATCTAATAACTGTTCATATTTCCCTTGACATTGTTTTAAATACCCTTCAGTATTTGACTGAAAAAGCTTCCTGATGATTTAACCCATTTTCAGAGCAGCTTTTTTAATAGTTTCTCCTTCGATGTGTGAAGTCCTTTTTCTGACAGTCTGTGACATTTCCCCTTCATTAATGTACTTCATGGCTAGGCCATCAATCACAGAAGTCACATGCTTTGATACTATTCATAACCGTGGACCACAGTGTACCCAATTAGAAGCAAATAATCTTTCACTCAAAAGTAATGCATCTTACAATTATTAAAACTGCAAACAAGTATTCTTGTCAGAAATTACACAGTATCTAAAAATCTTGCCAAACGTTCATTCTGTGAGCACAGAATAGAAGAATATGTGTTTGCCTGTTGAGCAGTTAGAGCCTATAACTGACATAAATTGTTTATAATGCACTGATAGATTTATTTCTGGAAACTGGATATTGGAAGATGTTGCTTCCCATGTAATAGTTGCATTGTTTTACTTCCATTAATGTCAAACTTTTGAAACACATTTTTCTGTTGAAATGCTGTACATTTTTGAGTGTCTTTGTTTTAATACAGTATTAATGAATGCTTTTACTTCTTAGGTTGCCCCGAAAATGGGCTTTGCCTAGCAGAATTAATGCAGTTAACAAACCACAAGTATAGTTATACATCTCTCTCTGTTTATACTTAACAAGCGCACGCACACACACACACACACACACACACACACACGCACACACACACACACACACACACACACACACACACAAATAGATGCTACAAAACAGACTGTGAAACAAATATGCTTTCTGATTATGAACCTTATTAATACATAACATCTCAGGCGAGTTTAAATGCAAGAGATGTCAGGACCTTTGCTAAAACACGATGTAAACAGTTTCAAAGGACGGTCACAAAAATGTGAATGCTTAGAATAAAGCTATTTGTAATCAATACCATGGAAAGTGCAGGATCCACTCACCATAGCAGTGATAAAAGTGTGAAACTAAATGAATAAGAAATCTTTCAAGAAGTTGTCATCCAGGTTATGTAGGGCTTTAGAAATTAAAAATGCTTGACATCACTTCATATTAAGTGAATATGGGTACTTACATAGTTGCACCAGACAGAAAGAATTCTGTACTGCAGAACCATACACAAACTGGAAGTTACACAAACCTCTGTAAAAGCCGCAAGGCAGACAGCATTATATTAACAAAGATACGCTTTTTTCAACTAGGAAGTTACCACAATGGTGATTTTGATCACAAAAACCTCAGATGCAGAACAAGAAATTCACTTAGTATTACATTAACAATTCAAGGAGAAAGAGAAACACTGACCATTGCTGAGAATTGAACCCTGGAATCAGACCCCCTGATACTATATGGTTGTCACTGCTACTGGACCAACAAAGGGTTCACTGGACAGCTAAGTGCCAGTTTTCCACAGAGCAGAAAAGGCCAGTGTATTCATTTTTCACCAAGTTGTTAATTCGGTGCAAGGTTAACAATTTGTTCTGCATTGGATACTTGCATGTTCAAAATCACCATCATGGTGGTTTCCTAGTTCAAAGGAAAAAAGTCTGGTCTTGTGAAAAACAAGGTACTTTTCTATCCAGAGACTCCTTGTGAGAAGCCAAGTACCTTTCTATCCAGAGACTCCTTGTTGGTCCTGAGGCAGTGATAACCAGAGAAACACACAGAATGTACTTGGTCCTGGGTTCAATCTCCAGACAAGTGTCAGTGTTTTTATTTCTTATTGAGATTTGAAATAGAGCAACAATTGGGCTGTTTTCTATTGTATTCAGAGTTGGCTTCAAGAAATTATATAGTCTCTTGGTAATTTAAATATATTTATGAATAGATCATATGCTGCTTACCACAAAACAGTCACTCAAACCTTTCTTAAAATACAAGTTCCAGGAAAAATGTAAATGGGAGGGGGGGGGGGCAGAAAACTGCACCTTGAGTACAACACTCTACAAGTTCACATGTCTAGCAGGAAGAATCTTGTTACTTAGCACAGTTATGTACACATACCTGGTGGTCTTCTTCTTATACCCCAAATATCTTGCTCCACAAGTAGTACAATACCCTCAAGTACAGGAATAGTTGTGCCTTATGCAGCTCTGCCAACTTCTGTTTACAGTCTGTACCATACATTGCGCCTGGGCAGATAACTCTAATTAAAAGCAATGGAAGATAATCCTTTCTTGTTCTTTGTCATTTAAGACCCAAAAAGGTTCAGTTATCCCTTACTAATATAGTACTGATTTATTCGCCAAAATCCTGACATTACATCATAATATGTGCAGGATGAAATGCAATGGTACTTTTGGAAACCATAGTCTCCAGAATCAGTGTCGGGATCAAGCTTTCATTTGAATTTGTTACTCACAAGCATAGTGGGTTTATTTAGCTGAAAGAGGTGCTGTTTAGAGGGAAGAAATTACAGAATTTTTGATGTTATCAGATTTTCTTTTACCATTTTAAAATTGTAAAAATTGATTTTATGACTATAGGTTATCCTTGTATTGTGTGAGAGTAACTCCCAGTATTCAGGAAAGAAAATAAGGTTGCAAAACTTGCCATCAGCAAGCAATACCACAGTCACCACTGTATTGCCCTTAAGGCTTTGAACTGGCTAGAACTGCCTCAGCACTAAGACTACGTACAGCTTATTACCACAGACAACATTACTCAAAAAGCTAAAGACTGCTTTGCATTTACTCCTATTCTCCATTCCTATCACTTTAATAGACTGCTTTGATCTAATGAGCAATATCTCAGCATATATAAACCCCACAAATCCTCTAGCCAAACTTTCTACTCATACTTTGGTGCTAAAAATGGAAATCTATCCCTCTGCAAATTAGATCATCCACTAATGTCTCCATCTTCATGCTACTACTAAAAGACTACCTAATTAAAACCTGGCTGTGTTCATGATCTACCCCAGGCTGAACTAGTTCATCTTTCAATCACCAACATACTTGACAATGTTCAGAGAGTAAGAATTAGTACAGTCTACCTCTTTGACAAAGATGACATACATTTTACCTAGGCTATATTATTTAGTCATCTCTTTTCCAAAGAGTTAACTCAGTCCCCAGGATTCATTAAACTCCATGTCGGAATAGCGTTATTCTGACATGGAGTGGACTATATCTGTGTAAGCACAGTCATATCAGTAGTGCGACTTGCATATTCATGAAGACATGCTACTGTTATGGCTAAGCGGACACGAACACCACTGAATGCAGGGGGCATGTCTAAGCAGTGCACACACATCTAACACATCCCCTGCACTCAGAAAGTGCTGCACAGCACTTTTGAAAAGCATTTCGGTGTCTGCGGACACTGAAATAGATAGGGGAGCCCGAAACAATGCAGGAGGTGTGTGACAGGTTCTGGCACACATCCCCTGCATTGTAAAAGTGCTGTATGGCCATAGCCGTCAACCGTACAGGTTTCCGCAGAATGCCCAGATGCCTGCCTCACATACTTTTCACCCTCCTAGAGCAAGAAAGCTGTACAAAGCCATAAATAATGGGGGGACAAAGACACAAAAATAGGGACACTTTAAATATTGTACTGACAAACACAGAAAGCTGATAGAATAAAAGGTTTGCAGTAGCACGGACTTCCTGAAGGGTATGAAGACTGAAACACAAATATCTGCCATTTGAAATTGCTGTACAGCCATAGCCGTCAACTGTACAGGTTTCTGCAGAATGCCCAGATGCCTGCCTCACATACTTCTCAACTCCTAGAGCAATAAAGCTGTAAAAACCCATAAATAGTGGGGGGGGGACAAGGGCACAAAAATAGGGACACTTTAAATATTGCACTGACGAGCATAGAAAGCTGATAGAAAAAAAAAAGGTTTGCAGTAGCACGGACTTCCTGAAGGTTATGAAGACTGAAAGACAAATATCTGCCATTTGAAAGTGCCGTATAGCCATAGCTGTCAACTGTGCAGGTTTCTGCAGAATGTCCAGATTCCTGCCTCACATACTTCTCAACTCCTAGAGCAATAAAGCCATACAAAGCCATAAATAATGGGGGGACAAAGGCACAAAAATAGGGACATTTATTAAATATTGCACTGACAAACCCAGAAAGCTGATAGAATAAAAGGTTTGCAGTAGCACGGACTTCCTGAAGGGTATGAAGACTGAAACACAAATATCTGCCATTTGAAATTGCTGTACAGCCATAGCCGTCAACTGTACAGGTTTCTGCAGAATGCCTAGATGCCTGCCTCACATACTTCTCAACTCCTAGAGCAATAAAGCTGTAAAAACCCATAAATAGTGGGGGGACAAGGGCACAAAAATAGGGACACTTTAAATATTGCACTGACAAGCATAGAAAGCTGATAGAAAAAAAAGGTTTGCAGTAGCATGGACTTCCTGAAGGGTATGAAGACTGAAACACACATTTCTGTCATTTGAAAGTGCCATATAGCCATAGCCGTCAACTGTACATGTTTCTGCAGAATGCTCAGATGCCTGTCTCACATACTTCTCAACCTCCTAGAGCAATAAAGCTGTACAAAGCCATAAACAATGGGGAGACAAAGAAACAAAAATAGGGACACCTTTTAAATATTGCACTTGCAAACCTGGAAAGTTGATAGAATAAAGGGTTTGCAATAGCACAGATTTCCTGAAGGGTATGAAGTCTGAAATCTAAATGTCTGTCAGTATGTTCTGACTTAAACCCCAAGTGATTTGCCAATGATTTGTTAAAAAAAACACAGTTACACTTCCTAACTTTGTAAGACCAATAATTAAAATCTGTCCCTATGTGTTCCTTTACAATTTCCTTTACTCTGACTGACAAGGAGTACAGATACATGTAAATAAAGTGGGTTTATGAATTTATATATATTTTTCCATTCTAAGGTATATTTAAGCATAGCTGAGTGGGTGCGCATGTTATGGCCCTCTGTTCAGCATTGCTGAAACATCCCATAGGAGATAAAAGTATGCCGTTGAAATCCTCCTGCTGAGATAGCATAGTGGTTGGAATCCCAGCTTTGTATGCAGGTATTCATGGTTTGAGTATCAAGACAGGCACTTTATTTTTACATGGGAAGGCAATGTTAAAATTATTATTTTAATTTTAAATTATGTAGTAATTGACATTTGTCAACCAGGGTAGTGTAGCTGATCTAAAATGTAAGTGTGAATGCATATAAAATATGAAATCACCCATGTATACACAAGTGTCCCATACAGTATAGTCACACCCCATGGTAATGTAATGAAAGCGCACAGAGGGATGTCATGTAAAGTAAATCATATACACTTACTAATATGTCAGTAATGATTAATGAAGTCATTATCCCGAATTTTTTAATGAAAATTGAGCAATGGTTAGCAGTGCTCCGCTATGCTTAGTCAGTGTAAGCATTGCTTAGATGTGAATGCTAAGCAGCAGTCAGCTTAGCTAAACGGATTTGCGTACTGTTAAGCAATAATCCGCAATTACCCCTTTAAGCACTGTTCAACCCAGCTTAGCAGGTTTGCACATTGCAAAGCTGTGCTCATTATTTTTGAAATGGTCCAATGATGGAAAAGGGCAGGAATATGGCCTTATTTAAACCATGCAGGTGGAAAAACAGCCATAACCTTTTTAGTCTGATCTCTGCAGGAACGTCTGGTATTGGAGAGGGAGCGAGCTTTTGGGTGCAGCACTGGTGCATCCTGGAGTCTAGTGTCATGGCTGGACTCCTCGGCCAGTACCAGGACTCTCAGTACAAATTGGAGGCCTGGGAGTGTCTGGCACGTGACCTCACCAGTGCCACTGGAATCCCCCAAACTGATGACCAGGTATGGCATCATTATGCCAACCTAAAGCATAGGAAGGGGGAGTTCTTGGCCCACTGGATCAAAGGTGCTCGGGACAGGCATGCCCCAGCAGTTTGTAAGTATCCCAGATAGAGCTGTACCAACTTCTAGCCTGAGTATGTGATAGACAGGTATGCATAATGTTTGTTTCTCACCCCTACAACTGCAGAAGAGAGGGGTATGAACATTGTGTCCCATGCTGACAGACTGACAAGGATGTGCCGACAGGCTGGTGAGTACGGATCTATCTTGCAGTATATAGTGCCATAAAGTAGAAGGAGTACATTGTTTACTGCCAGTATGTATATTGTGTACTGTGTCTAATGAATAAAACATGCTTGTCACACTAATACTTATCCACAGGATGTCTATTAATAAAAGTGCCATTTCACTGTAATAAAAATATACAACAAACTGTTGTGTTTACTCTGGTATGTTGTTGTAGAAATAGAATGTGTACAGGTTCTTTACAGCAAATATGGTGTTGACAGCATGAAATAACTGAGGCTGTTCTGGGAAACAGCTAGTATGCATTGCAGTCTTGTGTTAACCTTTGCTTTCCAAATTGTATTATTACAAAGGAGTAATACACAGTACAATATCTATCTGCCATGCATGAATTTCAGGATTACAAGGTCAGACTGTCCAACCTAGAGAGTATTAGTCAAAAATCAGTCAAGTAAGAAACAGCAGTTCCCAAGTAGCTCAGTGAGATGAAAAACAGCATTGCTGCTCATTTTAGCACACCCAGACATGGTTCAAATCCAGGGAGTGGTACTGAGATGTGTGCATATATACACAATGGAAGCCCTGAATATTTGTATAAGCAGTCAGAAAGTGTTAACAGATATTTTCCCTACAGGTCCCGCAGGTAAAGAAATGTGTGCAGTATCTGTAGGAAGGGTATACTAATACACCCGAATCTGCGTAGAAACAATCAGAAAGTGTTAAAAGATATTTTCTCCACAACTCTTACAGGTAAAGAAATGTGTATAGTAGCTGTATGAAGGGTATACTAATACAACTGAATATTTGTAGAAACATTCAGAAGGTGTTAGATATCTCCTCCACAGGTCTTACAGGAAAAGAAATGTGTGTAGTAGCTGTATGAAGGGTATACTAATACACTGTGTACAACTTTTCCACTGTCCAACCCCATATGCCTGCAAATGTCAGCAGGATAGGTACATACACTATGCCCTCTTCCCGATACATGCCTCTCACATGTCACGCTGTCACAGCTAGTGATCACTGCTGCCAAACACCTTGTACTAGTAGCAGACTCACACAAGATCATTGCAAGGTACTCCTTCTATGTCAAGTATGTAGCCTTGACATGTACAAATCCCCTCCAGTAAAGTAGCCACAGTGTACCCAGTCTGACCCATACCATTACAGGTTGACAGTCTAACAGGTATGCATGTGCCACAGAAGCTATTGGCCATTGGTAGTTGTAATGTTAAGGCAGACCTGTTGAGTATTGAGCAGTACTTTTGTGAAAAATAGAAGCCAATACAGTCGTTAATGTACTTTTTATTCTCCCCCCCCCACCCACCATCTGCATCAATAATTATTATTCATATACTACAGGTATGTTGTTCTCAAAACCTATTGTTTGGACATGTGTTCTATTATTGTTCATATATTTCACTGTTTGCATATTAACATACTTTGTTCACATACCATTATTAGTGGCCTGTTGCCATCAATGTAACTTGCATGCTGTTAAAATGCTTACTGTTGTTCCATTGCTGCATGTGTTCTGTTTACTATGTAATTGTTTAAAATCTGTTGGTTTGGATTAATGGGAATACCCACGCATGCTGTTAAAACTAATTTTGAAATGTGTTGTTCATGACTAACCAATATATCAATGAAAACTAGAACACCATAGCACGTTTGGGAAGGCAGATCCCGATGGATCTGCCTGTCCCAACCCATCTGGCCATGACACTGGCCCCAGCACATCTGGGACCTAACCTGCAACATCCTCCTCCATTGGTCCTGCACCACCTTCAGGTGGAACCACTTCAGGGGAAGGGATCCATCCCCTCTGGACATGGGTGCGTTGAGGAGCCCTTCACCCACTAACGGTTCTGCAGTATGGTGCGCAGCATCATCTGCTCTGAGTTGGGTGGGCAACTGCACCAGATGGAGGGACACCTGGTGCACCTCAAAGGGCAGGCTGTCCCTCTTGTTCAGCCCCCAGCACAGCCACCTTCAGGGCCATGAAGGTGCAGTGGTGACTGCGCCTGGGTGGGGACCTCAGTCCCACTGTATCCATTTGGGGGCTCATGGGCCTCTGATTCCCAACAACCCTCCCTGTCTAAGGTGTTTACCCCCCTCATGTGTAATTAATGCCCTGTCTGCTGTCTTGTGTGTCTTGTCTGTCTGCAAATGCTATCTATCCTGCCAAGCTTACCTCCCCAAACATACCTACAGCCCATCCCCAACATCACACTCTCACTTAAAAAAGGGCATCTGTCCTACAAAAAAATCATATCCCCATACATAGCTCTACATTTTGCCCCTATGTACAGTGAAATTAATCAATCTACCCACAAATTATTCTACAAATGTCTGTTACCAACACCCCTCCCTGTGCAGTGTGAGGCTGGAAATTCCAAATCCTACACATTCTACACAGCTGTTGCTGCAGAACAAATGTAGAACTATGGCCCTTTCCTACACCCATCCTGCACATCCCTAGGTGGTTTTCCTAATGTTTTACCCCGTGCTTTCCCCTATTTCACCACTTTCCTATCACCCTTTTTTATTTTCTTTAATGAAAATTACCATGGGTGTAAGTGGGAGTAAGCAGTGCTAAGTGAAGCTAAGAGGGCTTAACTATCTGTTAGCATCACTTAGCTTTGTGCAAAACTGTGCAAACCCGCTTACAACTGCTTAAAAGTGCTTTAATCAGTCTGTCTCCATCAGCCCTTGTTCTGCCCATCAACAAAATGATAGCTTTGCCAAGTCTCAAGCCCAGGATGCTGTGAACTACAATCACAATAGCATACCACTACACCATCTGAGCTGTGGGAATGAGTCATCCTTTCACAAGCATATCATGCATTCTGGTAATTTAACATTAAAGAAAAAAAGCAATCACTTCCAAGTCTTGAACCCAGGACATTGTGCACTACAATCACAGTGACATACCTCTACACCATCTAGGCTGTAAGAATTGACAATGTTTTTACAAACATATCATGCACTACAGTCATTTAACATAAGGGAAACATATAATTCCTGATAGATTCCAGGTCTGAAACACAAATGAATGCCATTATGTACTGATGTTAATACTCACATCATCCCAGTGATTTGTCAGAAACCCACAACTATTATGGGCAACAGACCAAACATATGAGCCACGCATCTGGACAGTGTCTACACATCTGGACAGTGGAGAGGTATGACTGCAGTCATGTAACAGAAAAGAAAAAACAGTGAGAGCTGTCAACCATTTCAACCAGCACCTTCTGAATCACAGTAAGAACAACACAACACTACCCAAAACGGCTCTGGGGAATTACCCATGTACTTCCAAATATATAATGCACTACAAGGATGGAACTGTAGGGGAAAGCAGATATTGGTGCACAAATGTCCACCCACAACCATTTGCACCACAGTCACAGCAACATACCAGTACCCCAAATGAACGCTAGAGTAGAAAGACTGTTTGAACAAACATGTCCTGTTTGCCAGTCACACACTACACAGACATATACTGGCCCAACTCACAGTCTACTGGGAAACCTGAGGTGTTACAGGACATTTCTCAGTCTGCCCTACAAACATATACACCTGATAGACCACCAGAAACTGTAGCAGCATGCACAGTCAGATAGAAAAGCATCTATGACACTTACATCTGCTACTCCCTCTTCTCAGCCCAACAAACATTTACACACAACACTGCTACACAAGCTTGGCAGTCTGTTAACAATGGCCAGACATATCTAACTCTCAACTGTACAGATTTCCACAGAATGTCCAGGGTGTGGTCCATATTTATGGCCACTGCCCCATATCACTTCTGGGAGTCTGCTAAGTCACTAGGATGATACCAGGAGTACAGTCACTAAATAATGATATACCATACCTCTGAACCTCTTACTGCAAGACATCTGGACAAGGCATGACATACTTGGGGGACAAGGGGCCGTAAAGAGGGACATATCTCAGGTAGTAGTGTTCCTGTGGTGGATTGGAGTGGTTGAAGATGAACAGACTTGAACTTTGAACATTTGTTGGTGTTTGGGATGGAGTTGGCAATGGTGTGGATGGTGGGATGACTTCAATCACTGCAGTCAAGGATGGGATGGTTGTGGCATGGTTGTTTGTAGTTTTGATGACTTTGGATGGCCTGGACTCTGTTGTTGCTGCTGTTGTTGCTTTGGTTGCTGTTGCTGTTATATGTATTGTTTTTTAAGTGCATGTTTTTGTACATGAGCTTAGAGAAATGTAAATTCATTCAGCTGTGCACTTGGTATATTATCTGAATGACAATAACGTTTTACTTTGACTTTAACTTTTGACTTTGATAATGGTCATACAAACTGAAACATTTGCTGGTGTTACAGGATTTGTTCTAACATAACATCCCTGAAGGATATGATATCTGAAACAATAATGGATGCCAACATTTACAGACTACAATCCTCACATTATCCTACTGATTTTACAAAAACAGAAGTTGTCAGAGGAACAGACCACACATAACAGGCACACCCCTAGCCAGTTGGTGGACATCTGGACATTTGAGAGGTATGTCAGAGACATATCACTGTTAGATGTCAAGTTATGCAGAAAATGCATGTCCAGACAAACCCTCTTAATCTACTAATCCTGTATGTGTATAACAGCAATACTTACTTACAATGTGTACCCAATTCTGGAGCTTTGCTCCTCATGTTGTTGGGCTGTTTCCACATGCCCTGTCCTGAGAGGTATTCCCACCTACTGCCTGTGAATCTGTGGCCCTCACCCCTTCATTATGTCCTCCACACAGGCAAGGAAAAGGGGCAAGGTCCACATGAAGGACTTAATTATAGCACACCTACTCAAATCATAGCTAGCTACAGGCCTCCAACCGTGACTATAGACAGCCACCACACCTATTGGGACTTGCTGGAATCTGTCACGATTCAATTGTCTAACCTGCTCCTGGGTGACTTCAGCTACCCAACCATAGTGTGCATGACCTATGCCACCTGAACATGAATGCACAGAGATTCCTTGGCTTTGTCAATGGCAATGCAATGAATCAGCCAGTCAACATTCCTATGACAGGTGGAAATAACTTGTACCTGGTCCTAACCAACGTGAGTAGCCACTGTAGCACTCCTATAGTGTCATCCTCCTTGGTAAGATATGACCACATAACCATCACTGTTCAGGTCACCATCGCCCCTGCCCCCTTTGTCAGGGTCAAACAAAATTTACTTTACACAAATGACTATAAATCTCCTCAGAGCAGGTGGAAGTAGCTTCACAGCCAAAGTTCTATCAGTTGGAACAAGCAGTAGTATCCAGGCCCACACCACAATACTATGTGGGCACCTACATAGCTGTATGGACTCAGCAATACCTGACAGGACAACATCATCTCCCTCAAGGTAGGGTAAACGTACATGTTGGACAGCAGCAATGCACAAATACCATAATAGGTGGAAATAATTGCTGGACAGGGCTAAGAAGGAACAGGTGCCTTACTGGAAGCAATGTCACCTTAGTCTGCACAAGCAAATAGGGTGACAGGTGAATTACCCTAAGGCTATCTTAGAGTGCAAATTGGACACATCCACCAAGGCCAATCAATAGCCCTTCCACACATGTGTCTGCAATCCCAGAGGCAATGCACAAATCTGCTCTGTAGCGGTCATCAATAACACCACATACACATACGACATAGATATAGGCAACCGGCTGCAGATAGGTGAAGAGTAAACATCATCCCCCTGTCCCTCCATTGGTACACATGTGCATGCACAGCATGTGCCCCCTCCCCTCATCATCAGGAAGCAGGTCTGTAATGCCCACTCAAAGCCAACACACAGAAGTATCCATAGACCTGATACTCCCCTGGCTGCATCCTACATGAACACAGACATGGGCTCTCAGATCCATTCTGCACTGCAGTCAACCATATCATGAGCACCAGTGTCATCCCATCTGCAAATAGGACAGCCACTGTCATCCCTATACACAAAGACAAAGCAATTCACTGACCCAGCCAACCATATGCACATCAGCCTAACTAGTCTGCTCTGCAGAGGCATGGAAGGCAATATCAAGGACATTATTAACAGGACATCAGCAACATTGAAATGCCTGAGCCCACACAGCATGGGATTGTCAGAGGGAGATCAGGCCTGCTAAACCAGGTCGACCTCTCTGAAGTGGTCAACAAACACAAGGACGAGGGGAAGATGGTGAACAATGCCTATCTTCACCTAGCCCAATTATCTCACTATAATCCCCAGGTGGCCAGGATACATATGCCTACACAGCTAGGCACCAACCTGTATGTTACCAGATGGGTAGCTAACTGGCCCAATGATAGTACCCACTCAGTCAAAGCAGTGGAACCCACCTCTAGTAGTAGAGTCTTCCAAAGTGGTGTACCCCAAGGGTCAGTCTGGGGGCCTCTACTGTTTGAGATATATGTATCTGAGGTCCAGAGCAAAAGCAGTGGTCTGTGGCTGACCAGGTGTACAGATGCTTGCAAGCTGGCCGCTGTCTTACATCCGCCTACTGATGTGAGAATCCCCCAAGAGGCCCTCAACCAATTAATGACTGGTGCAAGAAGCATTTCAACAAACTGAATGCCAGGAGAGGGATCCTTCTCCTTGCTGTGGCAGATGTCATCCACACTAATTATGACAGTAATAATGTACTGAGCATGCAATCAGGTATGATGCGATTTGTGCACCAAGGTTTGTAGTACCCTGACAGTTTTCTTCCGTGTGGGCACCATTGAATGGAAGGCTGTCTACATGGCCCACTTCACAAATACAGGTATGTCCTCCAGGAACCAGGAGGCCACAACATCCCTTTACTCCACCCTTATCAGATGCATTACCAAGTACAATGGCTCCTTTGGAATGTACCTTGTCAAGCAAATGCAGCAGTTGCAGACACCACAGAGGTTCTTGGCCAGGCAATTCCAGGGTCTGCAGCATATATCCTATACAGGTAGGCTGAAAGTCCTGTCACTGTGCTCAGTCTCATACAGACTGATCTTAGGTGACTTGTGACTGGCATACAAGGCCATGTCCAAACCAGCCCTGATGGCATTTCTGCATATCTGCAAGACAAACTGCATTCATGCATCATGCATGCAAGTCCCTCACCTGGTCTGTGAGATGTATAGTACTTGTTGGTGGCATAGTGTAGTGTCCCACACAATACACTGTCTGTAAAATTCACTCCTTCCCCATGTCTAGCAGAGTACATGTATAGCCCTCTTGAAGAAGAAGCTGGACTGCATGGGAAATGAGGGAGACACCCCTGGGATCCTGCTTGTGTCCCAGCTGGACAGGGGAAATAGGTGCTGGCCTGGAAGGGGCATTGGTAAAACTATGGGCCAGGCTTATGAGGGCATCAAGGTCAATAGCCTGGCATCATCTTATGAGGCTATGCACCTAGTACTTTACATATTTTCTGTATGTATTGCAGACTGTCCTGCAATGTGGTCTGAAATGATTGCATGTGAATCTGAGCTGTGTATGTACTGCAGTGATAGTGTATAGTATTGTCCCCTCATCAGTTATCATCGCATATTGTTACACTTTATCATTGTGTGTTGTCTATATAGCAGTAAGTCAGCTCTTACGGTATGTGTATATGCACTTGGTGACACTGTATAGCTCACTCCAATACCCTTGGTCTTGGCCACAATTACAATTCTGCTACTAGGCCCATCACACAATAGGATTTGTCACCCTTTGTTGTGGGCCTTACGGTATCAGTGAAAGAGATGGATTGCAGCAGGCAGAACTACCATAAGGTCTTCCTTGAAGGACCCATAGGTGTCACAGCTGTGCTAGACTGTACCTGGAGTGGGTGTGTGCATCTGTGTGTGTGTGTATGTGTGTGTGTGTGTGTGTGTGTGTGTGTGTGTGTGTGTGTGTGTGTGTGTGTGTGTGTGTGTGTGTGTGTGTGTATCAGCAAACTTAATACTGCAGGGTATTAATCTACATATGTTGTGTACCCCTTACAGGTGAACACAGGGGTTGGTGTCCCTCCCCTCACAACCTGATGTCAGTGTCTTAGTGGACTCCCATGATGATGGTAGTCATAGTGAGGCACAGGTGGGATTGTCACTGCCTGGATCTGTGCCATTGTTTGGTATCCCAATTTCACCTTCCATGTCCCGGCACACAGTCAGCATGCCCACACATGCCCAGTCCCCAACAGCCATGGATAATGGACAGGTTAAGGGTGATGGCATGGAACAGGCTAGTGTGTTGAGTATGGTGAGTGTGAGTGTAGACATCAGCCATAGGCAGATTGCAGGTGAGACTATACATAGGCAGATGGACAAGGGTGCCAGACAGAGGACTGCTGCCCATCAAGTCTCTGTCAGAAGTGCCACTGCACGTGTCGCCAGATGCATGTTATGGTCCATCATGAAGGCACAGGCGTTTATTGACTGCAACACCAGAGAGATGCTCAGGGTCATGAATGCAGTGCTCCCTGCCATGCATGACAATCTCCATGGCAGTTGTGATGCCATACGTCATCTTGCCAAAGTTGTGGATAGACAATGGGGTGAGACATTGTCACTGCTCTATAGTGCAATGTCTGTACTTGAGCATGTGGTGGGGTAGGGCATTAGTCAGGTGGATATATGTCAGTGACATGATCAGCTATGAGCCCACATAGCCATGCACATTCACAGTCCAATAGTGGCAATACCAAGAGCACTACTGAAGGGAGGGTGCCGTCCACACCACATCGGAGCAGGCCATAGGCACTTTGTCCTGGCCAGTCCAATCAGGGACTCAGGTCCAACAGACAGCAGCCACCGTCAGGGAGTAGTACTGCATCTGTCCTTGGGCTTGGCAGTGCCAGTGATACTCCTGGCAGAACTAGTTACTGCATCCTTGCCAGGAGATGGTGAACCATACAACCTGCCATGTATGGTCCACAGCTGTCCAACATAGCCCTGTGCCAGGCATCCACATTGCTTGCTGGTGTGCAAACACTCACACATCTCTATCTCAGGCCAGTCACCACCAGACATGCACAGCTCCTCTGCACTGCCCAGTTAGGCATAACCTCTTCAGTCACACACACACACACACACACGACGTCAGCCATATGGCCCAGCTTAGGCCTCTGGCAATCCAACACCACACCCTGTGCTTGTGACGATACATGTGCCACAACCCTGTTATCCATACCATCGATGCACAGATATGCTCATATGGGTCTGATGTACAGGGAGACTATGGTAAAGTGTAGCAATGTCATGCTGTGTAAGTTGCTGTCTGTTGGCAGTAGTTATGGAACACATCGAGGTGTATGTACCTTGGTAGCCATGATGCACTATTGCTGCTATTACTGCTGACTGACTGTAGTGTCACGTACTGTATTCTGGGTGTGTTCCAGGTGTTTTTTGTGTCTGCAGGCTGTGGGCCTGCTGACAGTAGCAATGATGAGTAAGGTGGAGTGGAAGCACAGTGACCTTTTCATAGCCTAGCTACAGCTGTACATGTGCATATTTACCAGGTGTGTTTACATGCAACAGTGTGTGAGGGGCATTTGTGGAAGACAATTTGACCTTGCATAAATACCCTTGACACAGCCACCTAGCCTGCATACATGACACCTGGGTGTTTTGTAGGACAGCGGGCTCACACATACAGAGGAGGTTACTTGAGTACTGGCACTGGATCCCTCTCCAGCTTAGCCACTACATTCACTGCAACAGATTCAGCTATCAGCACCTATTGCCCCTGTCATTTCTATCACATCCACTCAACTGTCATGCAGTTGATGAGGGTTTGCCTGATACTGTGTATGACAGGTTTGGGGTATGTATTACTGACACAGGTCAGCCTGTGTTAGTCTAACCTGACAATCACCAGCATGTGTGTCTGCTATCTCATATGCATGTCTGGCCTCACCTACTGGCAGTGCACACACAGTCATAGTCCTGTACATGGGACAACTGACAAAGGGCTGAGCACAGCCCCTACCTGCACAGTCTTACAAACAACAGCACTAGATACATAGCACATATAGCACAGCAGTACTGCAGTGTCTGCCACTATTATTGAAGTGGGTGACAATTTCAAGGACTGTTAGAATTGGCAATGGTGGGTTCAGAGGCCCTTAACATGTTACAGCCATCTCACACACACACACACACACAAACACACACACACACACACACACACACACACACACATACACCACTGCATGGGGACATGCATTGAGACACACATGGAGGTGACACTTATCAGAGTAGATGACCACCCCTCTATTAATATACAATGTGCAGTGATATGACCATTGCATCACAGTGGTTTAGTGTTAGAAACTGTGTAACTGTGCTTGTATGATGGATGACATCTTTATGGGCCAACACTAGGTTGCCAATGGGGGAGTTCACAGGGTGGAAGAGGCACACAGAATGGTATAGCCATCACATACATACACTGAAGACAACCACAGTGGCTGTACATACAGAAACACATACACAGTTGCCAATAGACATATTAGTAACCCTGTATATCCACATGTATGTATTATAGTGCTGTTTACACATGCCATGCTCTACATACATTAAATGCCTGGGAGATAACACACAACCTCTTACAACAGGTTATCTTGCAAATGCCTTCATGAATGGTGGGATAACCCACCAGACATACCGACTTGTCTCATCTACTGCTCCTACATACCAGCACAAGTGATAGTGTGACAGACTTTGTATCAGCATGATGTATCAGTCAGGTAAGATGTCTGATGATGGCTGCATGTGTGTCAGTACGGTAACTGTGACATATTTGAAAATGATATCACAGCAATGCTCATTGTCAGGGGACACAGACCACATATAGGTTGCAAACATGTGGATATCCCATGTACATAAGTACAGATGACTGGTATGGGCTGTATAGTGTTACATGGTGCATGTGAGGCAGATGCCATTAACAGGGTCTTTAACATAATGTCATAGGTAGGGAGTCAACAGCCCTTAAAATGGTATAATCTACACACACAACAGCCACAGGGGATAAGCTTCACACACTACTATAGTTGTTGGTATTGAGATTTGACCCCCTACCTATTTAACTATTTTCACTATAGTATTACTCAGTTATTGTGCCTCAGAGCTTAGAGGGTGACAAGTGTATACAGGTACATCTAGAATGAATGACATCAGCAGGCTTTGTAAAGTAGGAAAATGGGACATGTACTGGGTGGCACATACCTCCAAATGGTATAACCCACACCCCCAGAAGATATGAATCTCACCCAAACACACACACACACACACACACACACACACACACACACACACACACACACACACACACACACACACACACACACTCATGTGAGTCTCTCTCACACACACACACACACATACACACACACACACACACACACACACACACACACACACACACACACACACACACACACACACACACACACACACACACATGCACACACACACACTTGCCAGTATTGAGATTAGTACCCTTACCTATCTAGTTATGTATACTACAGTGTTACACAGTTATCACATGCGCCATGGAGCTTATAGTATTTAACAATGTCACAAGGTATGTCTAAGGTTATTACATAAAGAGACATTGTAAAGTATGGCAATGGGAAATGTACTGGGTGGTAAAAACATTAAAATAAATTACCCTACAAACATACGCACTTACCCACACACACACACACACACACACACACACACACACACACACACACACACACACACACGCACACACACATACACATTTGCCAGAACTGAGAAAAGAACCCCTGCCTTTCTAGTATTTTGTGTACAGTGTTACGTAGTAATTGCAAATGCTACAGAGCTTACAAGGCTAACAAGTGCCCAAAGGTGCTTCTAAGGTGAATGACATCATCAAGACTGCTAAAGTAGAGCACTGGGAGGGAAAGTCCTCAATATACTTCATCCTACAAATATATACACTTACAAACTTTTGCACATATACTTACACACACACACACACACACACACACACACACACACACACACACACACACACACACACACACACACACACACACACACGCATTTACTGGAGCTGAGATCAGAACACCTGCCTATCTAGGTATTTATACTACAGTGTTACACAGTTATCATACACACTACAAAGCTTACAGGGCTGACAAGTGCTCAAAGTTTCTTCTAAGGTGAATGACATGAGCAGGACTGCTAAAGTATGGCACTGGGTGGGAAAGTCCTCAAAATATTTCATCCTACAAATATACACACTTACACACACACACATTTGCCAGAATTAGGAATGGAACCCCTATCTATCTAGTTATTTGTACTATACTGTTATATTGTTATTGCACATGCCATAGAGCTTATAGGGCTGGGGCTGTGCAAAGGTACTTCTCAGGGGAATGACATTAGTAGGATTGCTAAAGTAGGGCACTGGGAAGTGTGGGTGGGAAGGTCCTCAAAATATGTCATCTTATAAACATACACTCTCACACACACTCTCACACACACACGCACACACACACACACACTCACACACACACACACACACACACACACACACACACACACACACACACACACACACACACACACACACACACACACACACACACACACACACACACACACACACACACACATTTGCCAGAACTGGGACTAGAACCCTATCTATCTAGTTATTTGTACTATGTTGCTACATAGTGATTACATACGCCATGGAGCTTATAGGGCTGGGGCAGTGCAAAGGTACTTCTAAGGGGAATGACATCAGCGGGACAGCTAACGTAGGGCACTGGGAAGTTTTTTCAGAGGGAATGGCCTAAAACTGTTTCACTTACAAATAAACAAACACACACTCACACTTGCTAGGACTAAGATTAGAACCCCTACCTATCTAGTTATTTGTACTATAATGTTAAGCATTTATCACATGCACTACAAAGCTTCTAGGGCTGATAGGTGTCCAATGGTACTTCTAAGGTGAATGCCACCAGCAAATCTTGTAAAGTAAGGCAATGTGAAGTGTACTGAGTGGGAACAACCTCCTAATACTTAGACTTACAGACAGACACACACACTCACACACACACACACACACACACACACACACACACACACACACACACACACACACACACACACACAGGTGATGTGATATTATAACCCCCACCTCAGTTCTATTACACAGTGGAGCTCACCATCATGCTGGCACATGTGACTGGTTATGACTGGTATGCCACTGTCCACAGCAGGACATCACTCTATGCCATTCAGGGTATCCACGTGTGTGACTCACTCTGTGTGTGTCCCCATGTGTCTGTCTCTCTATCACTGTCTGTCTCTCACTTCTGCACATCTATGTATGTGTATGCTTGACATATTGTTATCTGTTGCCCATATATATGTCTGTGTATCACATGCAACAGATGCAGATATATCACATTTGGGCCATCTACAGCTAGCTGAGGGTAATCCTGTCTGATGGGTGTGTGTAGGGACAGTTAAGGTGTACATAGCTGTCTGTATGCAAAGATATATATACACAATACAGTTATATAGTCCAATGTGGGTTCCAACATGGCCTGTGATTCTCTAAGTGTAGGAGCATGCCCTGTGTGACCTTCTATAGTGAGAGTAGGACTCCATAGAGCATGCCCTGTGTGACCTTCTATAGTGAGAGTGGGACTCCATTCCAGAAATAGGTGTTCTCTGATCCAGGGCTTTGTGTGATACAGCCATATCTCTCAGACATAAACAGGACTTTCCTAGGGGATACTGAGTTTGTTTAGCAGACATTTTCTTACATATATGTAGTCTGACACTTCAATGTATTGTGTCATTACCTAGTGACAGACATCCTCAGATCATCACAGTGCTTTACCAGAGGAATACAAGATGTATGATGCACAGACCAATATTATGAGCCTGGCTATATACATCCTTGCCCAAGAAGGCCAGTTTGGAGGTGTAGCTACAGCCTGTTGCCTGTTGATGCTGTGTAAACAGTCCAGAAACTTGGTGATATACTGGCTGGGGATCTTGTGCTTGTGTGCTATCTTTCTTACCTGAGAAGTCATATCCTGATGTTGTCATACATTTCAACTGTACATTTTGTGGCATATTGTCCAGGTGTTTGCCTAAAAGTTTCATCCAGTCTACATAAACTTATGCTTTTATGGCAAGTTAGTTGTATAAAATTGCAGATTGATGTTACAAAATAGTGACAGACATTACTGTTTCAGACTACATAACCTTCAGACTATTCCCGCTAATGCAAAATCCCTCATCCTACCAACTTTCTCAGTATATAAGGGCAATATTTACAATGCATGCCTATCATTGTGTCTTTATCTCACTTTTATTTATGACCTTCTCCAGACGTCTTGCTGTCATAGATTGGGAGGTATTGGTGTGGGTACAGAGTGCATTCTACTGTGCAGAAATGTCCATAATGTGAGTAGTATATTCCACATAGCACTGTGACTTCTAAGTATGTCAGTGGCAGAGCAGTACAGAGTAATGTGGTGAACCACTGACAGACAGTTGTGTATAGGTCAGTGGTTTGCTATGATGTTAGTAGGGCATTGGCCCTGAAGTGCTTATAGCCCACACAGACAAGACTGCAGCCCATGTTAAGACATGTCAGCACAGACAGCCCCTGTCCAGCAGGGACACAGGTGGGATCACAGGTGTGTATTCTGTGTTTCCCATGCACTTATACAGGGAGCAGATCAGTAGGGGTATTGAGGCACTTGGCTTGCTGTTGACAGGGAGTGTATTCCACAGATGGGGGAGTGTGTGGTACATGTATCTGTCACACCAACAAGCTATACTGATATCACAGCCCAGGTTGATTCTGAGCCTACACGTTGATGGAGTTGGCCTTGAGTTCCAGATGTGCTACAGTCCCATCAAGACAGGGTCTAGATTGCTTTGTATGACAGACAGGGGTCACCTCAGCAGAGTCTGTATGGAATGGGGTAGAGTGACAGTGCTGTTAGCCTATCTGTGTAGGGTAGGTGTTTGGGGATTGGGGTAAGGCCTCAGTGTTTGCAGGACCCCTGTGTGTGGAATCTACATGATCTGTGGTGTGTAGGTTTGTGAGGTTCTCATGTGATTTTGCCTCTGAGGTGTCCATTGTTTGGGTTTTGTTTTGTTGCAGACCTTCACTTACATGGGTGTGTGTTGTGTATTTGCAGCTGATGTTTACTGACCCCTTACACTGCATGGCACCTATGTTACTATACGATCTATTCTGGTGTGCACATTCTCCATTTGTCTGGCAAGTGGTTCCCCTTCCTCTTATGTGTGTCTCTTTGTCCTTCTGGAGTCCAGTCACAGGCTTTGGCCACAGTGGCTGCTGTTATGCATTTGTAATTCCGATGTGGGCTGGGTACATGCTGTTACATCATACACAGGGTTGTGGACTTCACACCTCTGAGTGTACTGATTTTGCAGGTTGTCCATCATTGCACCACTCCATTTGCTGTGGTTCTTAGATGGTTTGTGTTGCTATTTGTTATTATGAGGATGCATGTGGGCCTAGCTGTCATACCATCACAGACTGGCATCTGCACAGGCCAAAATATGACAAGTTAGACAAAGGCCCACAAATGGGGACAGGGTGTTAATCATGTTCTGCCAAACATAGACAGTTGGGAGACCGGTTTGGTAATTGCTTGTTTGCTCTTATGGGTTTAATGTCTGCTTCCCCACTGTCTGCCATTGCTGTTGTGACATGATCCTTTCTTGTTTGTCAAATAGTTGGCAGACAAATGCAATGTTAGAACAATCAGAACAGATATACAAGGCATACTAGTGCTCCTTCTGTGACAACCAGTGTCATTCCAGGGGTATGGCTGTTGGCCACTGACATGTCAGTGTTGACACAGCAAGGTGGAAGCCTTTTATACACTGGCAGTACACTGACCTTCAGGTATGTCAACTTCTGAGAGCCAGACATCTGGATAAAGCCATAAGTGACTGGGGGACAGAGGCCTAAATATAAGGTCCATTTTTAAGTATTGGCCTTACAAACCTAGAAAGGTGATTCATTGACACGTTTTGCATTAGCACGTATGTTTCTATGGGTATGCAGTCTGACACTAGAACCTGTCATTAGTTTGTAACCTTAGTCATGTGTGATTTGCCAATAAATTTCCAGGCAACCATTAGTTCATGTTATACAGACCACAATTATGATGCAAACCTATGGACATTCTGCAATAGGTCTGTACAGTTGAAAGGTATTGTAGGCACTGTGTAGGTTACTCCAAGCTGTGTACTGTCCATATTTGTGGCCCCCTGTCCATGACCTGTACAGCTTTCCTGCATTAACAGATATTGACATCTGGACAGTGTGTACATCTCCTACCATAGGTGTAGCTGGCATGCATAATAGTTGGCACTGCAGTTCTCTCAACATGCCCCTGTCAAAGACAACACTGTACCTAGGCCACTGCAACACAACAGCCAGGAGTAAGTGCTGGCGAAATCCTGACAGTATTAGCCACTCATATACATATCTCACTGACCCCTGCATATTGTGGACATGCAACAAGGTATCATGTGTATTGGGACAGCCCTGGCAATGTGTGGTCTGCTGCAATTTCCCTGTAAACATACATGTTACTGCATTTGTATGGGAATATGAGGGGCACGCCTGTCAACTGTACACATTTGCACAGACTGTGCTGATATTTGCTTTACATTTTGGTTTCATTTAGCATACTGGTGTGCCCTGTCTTGGGTACTAGAGGCATATCAGTAAAGACCACAGGTCAGATTGAAATGGCATACATTTGAGCTTTAGACTTCTTACTCTTCAGAGCCTTACTGCAACTGCAAGACCTGCTGTGCTATCACTGTGTAATTCTGTAGGGGGTATTTCATAATTGTCACCATTTGTGGACCATTGCCTTACATTTCTTTATGGCTTTCTACAGCTGACCTGCTGGGTGAGGCTGAGGGGTGAGCATGGGCCCCCCACACTGACATCCATGCCTGTGACCTATGACCCCACAGTTAGTTGGCCCCTCACATATACTGCAGTGGGATTTGTCACCTTGGGTACTATTGCATAGTGTGGGGAGGCCAGTATTGGGAAAACATTTCCTGGTGTCCCACATAGCTGTCAGTTGTCTGCTGCTATCCCAGTAGGCCACCCCATCCTTTGCATGCATGCAGCAATACCATAGATATGCTACCAGCACTTACTAATGCATTCATTTATTGTTAAGAAGACTGACTTACCTTGTGTCTGTGGCAGTTGTGTGGATGGCGATTGAGGGTTGCCTATGTCAGATGCATGCAGTACACTGCCTATACATAGCAATTTACAGGTCATGTAATGTGTGTGCCATCCATTTTACTGTGTGTGCAAGTTGGAGAGATGTGTCAGTCCCTGGCTGCCTAAAGTGTCAGTGTGTGTGGTATGCGTTGCCTCTTTGCCAAGGCCAGGCTATACTGGGCATAATTCCATCTGCCTACAGGAGCTGGCTCAGGGGGTTCCTCCTCCAAGTCCCTCTGTGCCTGTGGGGACCTTGGCAATGGTGGGGGTCTGTGTGGCCCTTCCCCGTGCTGCTCCTGCTGCAGCTGTTTCCACAGGATCATATTGTGTAGCATGGCGCATACTATGAACATGTGTACACATGTGGCTAGAGAGTATTGCAAGGCTCCACCAGATATGTCAAGGCAGTGGAACTGTGACTTGCGCATCCCAACACACATTCTATAATGATCCTGGTTTGTCCATGCACCTCATTATGGCATTCTTGAGTGGGTGTGTGTGCATTTCTGATGGGTGTTGTCATCCACGGCTCCAGTGCATAGCCAGCATCCCCCACCAGCTGGCCATATAGGATGTCCCCCCTGGCAAATCCCTGATACAGCTGAGAGGAATGCCAATGTGGGAGTTGTGAGAGCTTCCAGGGATGCCAGCACACACATTCATGATAATGCCCTGTGCATTGCACACAACCTGGCAGCTGATGGAGTGGAAGCCCTTGCGGTTTATGTAGATCCTACCCTGCTCACTGGGTGGTGCTTTGATGTGGATGTGCATGCAGTCTATGGCACCCAGTACCTCCGGGTAGTCTGCTACATGGTAGAAGAGGTGCATATTGCTGGTCTACTCCTCACGGATGCTGGGGAAATAAATGTGCTCACCGGCATGTGGTAGCATGGCATCTAGGAACTGGTGGAGTACCCTGGATGCAGATGCCTGTGAGACCCCCATGATGTCCCCAGTAGGTCTTTGGAAAGTACCTGTAGCTAGTATTCTTAAGGCTACACATACCTTGGTATCCACTGGGATGGGTTCCCCTCTGTTGGTTCTGGGTCTGAGGTGAGGCTGGCACAGCTCAATGAGTTGCTGAAGTATGTCCCTGTCCACCCTGTAGCACTCTAGTATCTCCAGATAATGTAGCCCCTGGTAAGTTACCCTGGGTCTAAACAATCTTCTCCTCCTCTTCCATCTGGGGGAGTTGCCAGTATTGTCCTCCTCACCACCCTCAGCCTCTAGCACATACTGATGTATCAAAGCAGCATCAGCCCCTAACATTTTGTCAATTAAAATTCCCCTGAGTGTGTACACCAATGGTGCAGAGTTTGTGGAAAAAAACAGACTGAAAGGTGTTTGCACAGTTTATACTGTTGTGCTGCAGATGCTGCCTGTATGATTGGCTGGCTACAATGCATTCCACCTGCTTGCTACTTTATTTGTACTTGATTGCTTTTATTCTTCTATTTCCCCATTTTTCCCTTCCCATTTCCTCCCCTTGTAAGACCTGAAGCATACTGTGCAAACCCGGTGCCCAAATGCAAACAGTCCTGCTATTTCTGTTTTTTTTTTTTTTTTTTTTTTTTATTTTAGACCTGGTGAACGCTGTACAAACCAATTTAGCTAAAGTAAACACTTTGCAGTAGAAATGGCTCTCCACTGGACACGAACATGCTCTTCATTTCATGGAATAAGTCAATAAAGCCCTGGACACACCCGCTTGCTTAGCTGTGATTAGCTAAGCTCAAATGGGAGCTGTGGAGCTCCAATCTGTTTACAGCAAGCATGGCACACTCCCTTTTAATGCCAGCTGCTTATCCTGCTTACACTGCAGAATTATAGCTCCTACAGGTGCATTTGGAAATGGTGTCCCACTTTGTGATTTATTAAAATTTGTTCATTTGCATACCTCACTGCCGTAGTCCCTTGTTACACCACTACACAACAGCCTTTCTCCTTAGCAAGCAATGTTCCCTGTTATTGTTTTGATTCTGCATGCCATAGACTATAATCTCAAAATGCAGATTTCACTTAAAATTGTCTATGCACATTTTTTTTCAGCATGATCCATTTGCCCTATGCTTAAATGGCCACCATCGGGCCAAAAAAAAAAAACTTTCATTTTTATAATTGTGCAACTCTTTTCCAATCCAATGGCCATATTTTTGGCCATTGGCATGCCTAATGATTATAATACATGCTTTACTTTGAGCTGTCATGCCTCAGTTTTGAATTTTGCAGAAATGTATTCAGCTAGTAGCTGAATACATTTCTGCAGTGAACACTATTCTGGCACGGAAGCCTGCCTGCTTACTGAATCACTAATTTACCTAATGTGCATGTTTTTGCCAGCAAATGTGATAATTAGCATTATTCAGTGGTGTCCTTGCCAGAATAGTGCAGCCAGGCTTGTGCATGCCCCCAGCCTGGTTTCTTGAATCACACATGCTCTGAACTCCATGTTCGGGCCGTGCCACTATTCAGACATGGGATTTTAGCTTGCTGAATCCCGATGAATGTGTTTAATGTCATCTCTAGGAAATGTAATTTATGCGTACTCTTATCTATTGACAATGTTGTTTCCAGCTTGTTATAGCCATCCAGATATTTGCAGTGTGTATGTATGAGCTCACTCTGTATAAGCTCAAGCTGCATTTTTGCACAGTTAATGTGTCATTCTTCTGTATTATGCTTTGTAATAACTTTATTCAGCTGTAACTATGTCAATATAAAGATTTTCTCTCTGAGCCTCCACTGAAAATGGGACTTGATCCCAGTAGAACTTTCCCAATAACAAATTGTCAAGTAAAACAAATAAAATACATAAATAAATAAATAAATAAAAAGGTAATAACATTAGACTGGAATGTGGTCTCACTAAATATCTAGGCAACATTACCAATGTTGCAATTTTTATTTTAACCCAGTTTTCAGAGACAGTTGCCTCATTCTAATCAGTATGAAAATTAAAATATTAACCAGTTGAGCTATACCATTTGCCTCATTCATATGTTGACATGACAGCCACACACTGCGACTAGTAATAGTGTAATGTTCTGAGCTGACATTACCTCTCTAGTGCTTATCACTCTACTATCTAACCATCAGAGGTCCAGTCTGTTACAAAATGCAAAACTTTCATGGTGGTTCCTTTGACAAGCATTAAAAAAAAATTTCATCAGAACTCGAGTGAGTCCCCAATTCTACATGCAAATAATCTAAGATCAAAAGCAAGAGTAAAGCTAACACTTGAAAAAAACTAATTCTAGGAAAAAGAGCATGTTCAAAGCATCATTCTGTAAAACATAGCAATATTTCATACTCATTAAAGAAAAAAAATATTTCTAGAAATGAGACAGTTTTCTGTCCAAAATTATTCCCACCGTTAGTGAGTATATTAATTGTCAGCAAAATCTGTTCACCATCCCTATTACCACCCCTAAGACTTCCAAAGGGTTTAGCCAATACTTATGTTTTTCTAGTCTTTACTTTGCTTTACAACACCCTTCCTTTATTATTAACATGATCAGCTATTAAGATTTTTCATCTATTCCCCTTCTACAGTTTGCCTTTTTCTAAAATGTGCTTTTGCAAAATATTAAATGAATCTGTTCACATCGTGGCAGTCCAGGCACTGATGGCCAATGGTCCCACTAAATAAAGAGATAATGATCTTTCATTCTACTTCTCCTCACCAGCTTATACAACTTTCATCTTTATATGTAGCTATTTTCCTGGAACTATAGAAGTTAATCCCAGTAATCTCTGCCCCAAAGTTGAAGACTCAGTGAACATTACTTGCTACATTCATATTTCCTAGTTTTCAGCTTGTAAAATCTTCAGCCATTAATGTCATCTCTATTAACCAGTGCCCTGTGTAACTTCACTGGGAATCTGGAACTATCATTTTTTTGACTATAAGGATCAGTCCATCTAGTATATGTGTGTATGCCAAAACTTCAAATGTCACTTTATCAATTCTCACAAATTCAAAGCCGCAATTCATCGACTCATCAGAACTATGAAGATTTTACCATGTTAAGTAACCACTTAGTCAATTAACAAAAATAGCCTAAACTGCACCATCTCTAATCGACCCAGGTGGGTGGCTTTACCCCCCACACCCCCCAATATGGGATGCTGTGCCCCGCACAGCTCCTAACTAAATATACCAACTCTGAGATCACACTACAGTTAGGAAAAGGGTAAAATTGAACATCCTGTACAACCAGTTACTTACCATGGGAAAGTCTTTGTAGTTCCAATGAGTCGATGAAGTGCAGCTTCAATATTGTGAGCGTTAATGAAGTGACATTTGATGTTTGGCATTTTGACAAAATAAGGTAGTCCCCCTATCTATATATCTGTCTATCTACATATATGTGTGCGTATGTATATGTGTGTGTGTGTATATATATATATATATATATATATATATATATATATATATATATATATATATATATATATATGTGTGTGTATATGGTTTACCTCCATAATGTTGACAGCCACAGTGGTGAACCCGCTTCTGCAAACTCCGAACTGCACCTTCACAAAGCCTCGAACACAAATATTCTGAACTGCAAAATCTCACCTCCTTTTTGACCCATGTTAGCATTTGTTTGTAGGTGTGGTTGAAAATGTCGACTTTTGATGGTTTGTCAGCTTTCTGTGGTTTTGGCGGTACGGGTTTTGTGGAAGTGGTTCAGCGTTGTGTGCATTCACCATTGTGACCTTCAGCATTATAGAGGTAAACCTATATTTATATATATATATATATATATATATATATATATATATATATATATATATATATATATATACACACATATATATATATATATATATAGATAGATATTTGAATTTAGTGATCCAGATTGAATTGAGTTAATGGCAAACATGGTTATGTCGACATGTTGACACAAACAAAAAAGAAAAAAGAAAATATCTGACTCATCCATGCAGTGGACAATGCACCTCCGCACCAACTCAAAGTGAAATTCATTGCCACTGCTCCTCATTTACTAAATAAGACCCATTTGTCATTTACATGATTACAAAATGCACAATGCAGTTTGACCTTCATCATTCTAACACAGTAGGAGCTTTGAAGCATAATTATTCTCCATTGTTACAAACTATGTTAGTAAATGTGATTTAAACTCTATTTTTGTAGATAGCAGTATATGGCCATACTTCGAAGAAACATGCACTGGTGCAAGCTGAGTGTCAAAGGGAAAGCACAACAAAAAACATCAGAGAGCATGTGTACGACCATGATAATGAGGTGTGCAAGGAGTTTTATAAGGGTTCTGAAAGAAGCATCATGAAAACATTGAGAAGAAGAAATAGCAAAGGACATGAACAAACTGCTTTCTTTTTATCAGGAGTGAAGAGACTAGATAATGGATAGAATGTGAATGCAAGATAAAATCACTGAATGCTTTCAAAAATACAGTGAATGGCATCCTTGGTGAAAGTTAGAGAGTTCAGCAAAATGCCCTTCAGTGGAAGAATGCAGTCTAATTTCAAAAATAGTATAAAAATACTATAGAATAGCAGGAACAGAAGCACTAAATAGATCACAGTCCCAGAATTTACACTACAAACTTAAGTGTGGTCATTTTTCCTTGTATGTTTTCTTGATGATGGACTTTTGCAAAAGAGTGGATGGATTGGCTACTCTGCCAGAAAAGATGGATTACTAACTACTGCTGGAAGTGTAGAAAGTAAATAGTGAGCAAAAGGGAGTAGACATCTAGATGAGACATAACCAGTGGATGGGCCTGCAGTGCTCTCATGAGATTCAAGAGCAATGGCTTCTGCAAATGCAGAAACTGGGTCTGCCAGGGCCAATAAGAGGTTATGTGGATGACTTTGTTTTCTGTGATATTTTGTCCTGTAGTAAATCTTACGGCTAAGTGAAATGAAGAAAAAGCATAATAAAGCCAAGGTGGCCAGTTGTTGGACTTATTGACCATCCGTGCTATCTCCAATGATGGAAAAAGGGAGTAAAAGTCCTTGCATTTGGTAGTGGTCAAAAAATCAAATAGATTACAGCACGGTTTCTGGCATTTTTCAGAAAATATTTTTTTTGATACTAAGGAGTTGAGAGTCCATTTGCAAAATAGTAGCAGCCATTTCTATAGCTTATCCTGTAAGACATGCATGGCAACAGATATAGCAACATAAAAACAGTTTGTAAATATCTCACATTCCTGCACTCTTACAGCTTCCCAGTATATGTGATAGGACCTTGCTTGTTGCCACATCATACAGCTCCATGTTAAGTATCTGTATGGTTAGAACTCCTAGTGGGTAAAAAGGCCCATCATGCTAGCAGTGTTTAAAGGAATTAATTTACGAGCAGTATGTTGAATTGTCAGGACAGTATGCCAACTGAGGCAAGATCTAAGACCACTGGGCCTGCAAGTTTAAGTGGAAGACTCCTGTGAGCTACCTGTATGATCAACTACATGCCTGCAAGCTTGAGATTCAGTATCTTAAGAGAGAAGATACAAGAAGAGAAGACATTTTGAGCAAATGGATCTGAATTTTGTCTTCAGTGAGTCTTGTGCTACATTGCTTTGTATCTAAAGTGCAGCATGTGAACATTAGAAACTATCAAGGTTATGGGTGAGGCTTGCATGATTGAATGGAATGGAACAAGCTTATTAGAGACCCCCCCCCAAGAATAAGTGATGTGTAGTGTGAGCATCCAGGAGCTAGTTGTCTAGATATGGAATCACTGGCTTCCTCTAGACATAAGTGTTTTGCATCCACAGACATGCATTTGGTGAATACAATGGGAGCTGAAGTGAGATCATGGTGAAGACTCTGAAGCTGATAATGACAGTTCCTAACTGTAAAGTACAGAAACATTCTAGATTCCTTTGAAATATTTATATGTTAGAGAAACAGATATGTTTCTCAGAGAATTCTCATTTTCTGGAACAGGTTCAGCATCCATGTGAAGCATAGTTCCCACATATCCCTAGTTAAGTGCAATGTGGCACAATGGATGGGTGATCAAAAATTCATCCCCGGTCTGGTTCCTATGTCTGTGATGGACAGAGGCAGTCAGTAAATCACCCCCTATAAAAATCAGATGTGTGAATCATATTTGCATTGTGTGGTTAGACTTATAACGGCCCTAGAGCTCATTAGCTAAGTATATATCTATGAACCTATGAACATATGAAGTTAGACATTCTGCACAGCCAAACACCTCAGAGATTCTCCTTTTGCTAAATATGGAAGGATTGACAGCACTGAAGTTATTGAAAGTCTTCTTTAGGGATAAATGCATTTAGAACAAATATATTAGGAAGTATCCCGTGGTCTTTTGTCTTTTTTTGCCAAAAAAATTAACTCTAGGTCATATCTGGTCTATTGAGACTCTTTGGCATGCTTTCAATAGAAACAAGATCTCTGTTCCTGTCACCTAATTTTATTGATTGTGGTACAGAGGAGGGAAGGGTATGGAGTAACTGGGATGGAAAGGAAGGGCACATTGTCCACAGATAATAGTGTCCTCACCCCCCCTCTACATAGCTATTAATTTCTATGCTGATAGCTGAAGGGACAGATGATGCCCCTGAATGCATCCAGAGGTTAGTGGCCAGACAAGGCCTCATGGTAGCTGCTGACCACTTGTAGGTACCCAATGACTGCTTAGAATCCCTACCTTAGAAACCCCAGGACCTCTTTCGAAATGTTCTTTTTTGTTAGCGTTCTTCCCAGATCGGTGTTCTGGTTGCTGTTATCCCACCTAAATTACATCTGTCAAGGGCTAATTTGCATTTTTGAAAATGTATGTTGAAGATTCTAAAACTGAAATCCAACAGCATCAAGAGCCTTACTCTCACTTTTTATGTTCTTTGTGTGTGTCTTTACTTCCACACCAGACATAACTAGTTTCTGACATGAGGCATTCATTATGATCACTTTGGCATAATTGACAAAGTTGGTTAATCAAAGCCACATGTGCTAGTGTAATCCTTGGAGCCATTATAAGACATCTGCATCGTGAGGTATGACATAGTAGACTCCACTGTAAATTGAGACATCAGCTTGCATTTAATATGCCTGTCAGCTATGAGGCAGATAGAGCAGTACATTTAATCAAGCATATTTATTTGAAACTTCACCTTGTTGGCCAAATAGTTAAGCATTTTCAAAATGAAAATTATGGATGTATGCATGTGCTTCCCAAAGTGCTGTCTGCCCTGGATTCCTCATCTTATTGGTAGATCAAAGAGAACTAGGCTGTGGTAGCCTTCTTTTGAACATCTGCTGACAGTGAAGTATCCAGCTTTACAGTCTTTGAACAGAATTTCAGTTTCCTTATAGGCAAAGGACATGGTCCACTCTTTTAGGTGCTGGGACTACAGTACATCAGTTGTCTCATAAAACATTACTTACAAACTTTAAAATATCAGAAAATGACAGGACCCCCTAAAAAAAGTGTTCCATAGAAAGAAAATTCTTCTATAGCACCTTACGTGTAGTAGACAAGGGGTCAGTTGGCTTGCCCAACTCTGATGCATTATCTACAGGTCTACCCCACATTTGAGATCATTAGGAAGGGAATCAGCTGAGTCACTGTCTACAGCATTGTTCAATTCTGTATGATTTGGTAGATGATACAGCTGTTTCCTTTTGTGTGTGTCCATCTGTGCACCTGCAGAGGACGGCAGTCTAAGCAACAAGAAAACTTTGTTTTAAGACCTGAAATGTCATGCCAGTTATGAAAGGGTTTCAGTTTGTGATTTTGAGATGACAGACTATGTGACTTGCCAGTCACAAATAGATATATCCTGCATAGTAGATAATGTGTCATTGGGGGAATAGTTTACTAAAATAGCATGAGTTACCTTCACAAACAGATGTTTTCCTTTTTTTTCATTCACAAATCTAACAATGTTTGAAATACATTTATTGACTGAGTTCCCACTGATCTCCCTTTTGAAACATTGCTGCAAAATGGCCTAGCTGATGATAGGATAAAGTTCAACTCCTGCAGGTTCTGCTTTGTACTAAGATAATATGATGGAATGGCTTGCCTGCTTTAATTTCTAAACACTTGGAGGATATCTCACAATTTAAATCTGATGTGGGCTCTCAGAAATTGCTGTTGAAGCAAAGTTGCACCAAAATGACAGATCTACAAGCAGTGGCGAAACAGCAAGGAGCAACAATGGCTGACCATGTGACCCAGCTGATTAGGCATCATCAAAGCGTATGGGCCAAAGTGGAATATCTAAAAATAGGATCATGGATAGCAATCTGAAGTTAGCTGGATTATCTAAGGGTTTAAAAAAAAGGAACTTTGTGGATTTTCTTGAATAAATACCAAATTGGAAGATAGGGAAATAGAAGAAGGTGTAGCAACCTGAAATTAGCTGGATTGAATGAATACTTTATAAAATGGAACCTTGTGGAAGTTCTTGAATAAACACTTTCAGAAAGCTTTAAGTCTGGATAGTGGCAATCCTTTTATAATAGAATGGATGCATAGCTCACTGTGTCTTCCTTCACTGCAGGGTAATCTACCTAGCAGATCAACTTTAGACTATCACATTTTGGAGATATACCTTAGATGCTATAACAAGCTAAAGAAGGAAGTCAGTTTTCTTTGACCTCTTAAGCCCTCTTAACCCTAAATGGCACTTGAAATAGAATTTAATACAGGATTAAGGTCTAAAATGACTGTGGGCAGAAGTGCTTATACACAGGATTAGATGAGGGAGGGTCAGTTCAGTTTTTTAAGTATAAGTTTATACAAATTGTTTCTTTGAATGTATGTTTATAGCATGCTGTTTAATGTTAATCTGTTTGTTAAGCACATTTATATTTTGCTTGTGTAGATGCTTATTACATAGTTACTGTGACTGTGTTTGCTGTTTTATTTTGTATTGCCTGAAGAATTGTTTTATAGTTTGTGAACACTGTTGACAATCATAGCTTTTATGTTGTATTAATTTGATGATCACATTTCTATGGCAGTTTTCTTATATATTTGCAATAAAGGTTATGCTTGAGCAAAAAGGGCAATGCTGAAGTACTATGTGGTGCAACCTCGGGGAAAATAGAAAGGAAGGTTGCGTGTTCAAAATTCAGAACCAGTGTTGCCACTTGCATTGATCTTGAAACAAACCTAGTTACATTCCTAGACACAGAAGCCAAAGATTCTGATGAAGCCAAAACAACAAGAAGCAATACAGGAGTCATCACGCAGGCCAATAACATCAGCACTGATAACACCAAGACTGAGTGTGATGTCACTGGTGATACTGAAATTAGTGCTGATCTTTCAGTAGCCACAGTTGGGGCATTGATACTGATGCCATACCAGTTAATATCAGCCTCTTCTGTGTTAGCACCAAAATATAGGGACCAGGGAGGAAAAGCCAGTCTTTACTGGGTTAGGGATTCTGAGGTGATGGTCAACTCATTGTCCCCCCACTAAAAATATGTGGAAGAAAAAATGCCACAAATTGCCTGTCGATGTTGAACAAAAGGCACTACACATTTTTCATAGGTAAAATTGAATTCCCTGGTGTTGAGCATTGCATCAGAACTAAAGGTCTCAGTATCTAGGGTTTGGAATCTAATATGGCAACCTGTTTTCAGGTGCTGAATCAGCTGCATTAGAAAAACTTGGAGTTTTACCTTGTACTGTTACAGGAGATACAGACTTTTGAATGATGTCTATGGCTACAGGAGATACAGACTTCTCAATTATATTAATATAAACCTTTTTAATAGCTGGATCTATGCATTTTTTGCCACTTCTGATACAGGAGATCAAATATGGAGGCGTGTGTGTAAAGTCGTTTCTTTTTTTGCCAGTTTCAGAACCTGAATCTTTTGATTGCTTCAGTACCAAAGGTTCAGGTTGTATTTAGGCTGGGGAGGAAGCACTGGGTTCAGCAGGATCCCTCACATCAAAAGTCTAAGCTTGCATGGCTTTTTTTTAAATAAATTTCAATCTGTACTCCATATGTCAAAGTGCTGAAGAGAATAGCTTTCCCCCAAGCACTTTTTTCACTTATTGTGCCTGTTCTATGCAGGGATTTTCTCCCAGATGTATACATGTGAAACTCATTTTCAATGATAACCCAAATGATATAATCCAAATACAAAAAAAATTGCAAAAAAAATTGCAAAAAAATTGAAAACAGTTTAATAATAACTATTTTATCAAGTTCCTCTGATAAAGGGGCAAAGGACTGAATATTCTTAACAACTCACATTTATAGCATTTAGAAATGTCATATGTTAAGATTTAAATCAATCTCTATCAAGAATTAATGATAGCTAGATTGGAAAAAAATTTTCAATAGCAAGACAAGCCTTGCACAAAGGCTAAAATAGTCTTTCAAAGTAAATGGAAAATGCTACCAAAAACAGCAGAGGCCATAATGTGGGCCTAGGCACAAAATGCCAAAAAGTATAATTTCTGGTAGAAGTTTTTTGAAAAAGGAAAAACAAAATATATAGTAAAATTGATAAATGACATTATAACATAATAGTAAAAAGTAACAGAAAGGAAAATATTGATTTATTACCCAGCACAAATGTTAGAAAAATCTGCTCGATGTTATATAGGATGATCATCAAACCTTTTTTGCATGGTAATTAAGATCCAAGGAGGGAGACCGATGTTCATAGGTTCATAGATGTGTACTAGGCTAATGGCCCTGGAGCCTTTACAAGTCTAGCCCATAGGATTACCCTGGCATTGTGCCACTAACCTTAGTTCCCAGTGCCTCTGTTGAGTAGAGCCACTGGAGTGATCCCTGAGGTGAATTGTCTATTTCCCATCCACTCATCAAGATTTCTCTTGAAGAGGGCCAGTGAAGTGCTCTGTTTGACATGTATGGGAAGTCTATTCCATAGCATGGGCAGTCTCTGGATTATGAACCTGTCCCTCCAGCACATTCTGTTGATTGTGGTAATGAGGTTGAGGTCTCTGGAATTTGTGGTGCGGAGGGATTGGGATTTTGTTTGATGTAGCATTTCTAACAGAGCTGGGTCAAACATGGCTTTGTAAGTCAAGCAGAGATCACCTCTAAGTAGGCGATATGAGACAGAGAATAGTTGGAGAGTTTTGAGTCTGTGCATATAGGACAAGTGTTTAAAGCCTAGGATCCTCTTTGTGAGGTATTTTGCAGCCTCTCCAGTTATTGCAGGTGTCTAGTTTGGTACATGCCAAATGGGGCATTGTACTTGATGATTGGCCTAATGAGGGAAGAGTAGAAGGAGACAATGACCTCTTTCTTCCTGGATGCAAAACCCTTAGTAAGGAGATTTGCCACACAGAAATACTTTCTGACCACAGTGGCAATGTGGTGGTGAAAAGAGAGGTTGCTGTCAACCTGTGTTCCCAGATCTCTTATAACACCTTCTGTGTTCAGTGGACTGCCATCGATGTGGTAATTCATGGAAACCGGGGTTTTCCCAAAGGAGATGACAGCACAATTTTTGGTTCCCAGCTTGGAATTGTCTGCAAACTTTGTCAGCCAGTGTCCCTTCATGTTGGCCTGAACATCAGAGAAGTAGATACCAAACAGGAGAGGACCCAGGATCAAACTTTGTGGGACTCCACTTGTGACTGGTTGGCAGTCTGAGTTGGAGTCAGCTACTTTCACACTGTAGCTTCTATCTGTGAGCCAGTTTGCAACCCACCTAGTGACATAGGGGTTGATGCCTAGCTTAGTGGGTTTTTCTATGATTCCTGAGTGGGGAATGGCATCAAAAGCCTTGGCCAGATCAAGGTAGGCTGTATGAACCACCTTGCCTTCATCCACAGCTCTGGTGACTGACTCAAATAAGTCAACCAAATTGAGCAGGCATGATCTACCCTTCACAAAACCAAACTGTGTGGGATCCAGAGTTTGGAGAGTCCCTATATCCTTGTTTATTAGCTCCATAATAATGAGTTCCATAGCTTTGCATATCAGACTCATCAAGCTAATGGTTTGACAGTTTCCAGGATCTGTAGTCGCTCCTCCTTTGTGGAGAGGGATGACTGTAGCAGTGTGCTATTTGGTAGGGACAAAGCCTGAGGTGAGGCTGTGACTGAACAGGGCACAAAGGTGAGGTGCCAGTTCACTCTGTAGTTTATGCAGAACACAGCCAGAGATATTGTCAGGTCCCATAGAAGCTGTATTCTTGACCTTGGACAGTGCTGTTTTAACCTGTGCAGCAGTAATACTGGGTGCCTGGCAATCTACTGGTATTGTGATTGGTCCTTTGGGGGGGAGAGGGGTAACGTTGGTACAGAATCTGTCAGCCAGTATATTGGCAATATCTGTTGGCTCAGCAGAGGAGGTACCATTGTGCAGTAGCTCAGTACAAATTTGGGTATTGATGTGGAGGTTTCTTACGTAATTATAGAAGGCCTTGTGGTTGTCTTTACTATCTGCTGCAATTGTCTTTTCATAGCTAGCTTTAGAGGATTTGATCAGGGATCTCAACTTTTTGTTGAGGCTGATAAGGGGGGTTTTCGAGTCTTGGGACTTCACCTTATTCTGCATCAGTTTCCTCCTTCTGTTGTAGAGTATGTTTATGGCAGGGGACCACCAGATTGGCTTCCTTTTTTTTGGAGGAGAGTGCCTTGGTTCTACTGGGTATGGCAAGATCCATGCATTTGTGTACGTGTTCATACAGTGCACTGGTGTATGATTCGGTGGTCATGCAATTATTCTCCATTTGCATGGGTGCTGTGAAGTTAGCCAATGCTGTTTTTAGGAGACCAAAATTAGCTTGGGAGAAGTTTTTCATGGTGGTTACTTTTTAGAGGGTGGGGAGGGATGTGGATTTCCAAGGTTATTACTTTGTGGTCGCATCTAACCAGGGAGGAGTTGACTGTTGGTGTAGAACAACAGTTGCCCATGTTAGTAATGACCAGGTCAAGGATGTTGCTACCTCTAGTGGTGGTAAAAAAACTGCTGGTCCAAGGCATTGGAATTAATGAATTCCAGGAAATGTTGGGCAAGTGTATTGGTACATGAGTAGTTTTCCCAGTTAATGGAGGGGTAGTTGAAGTCACCCAGTATGAGAGTGTTAGGTTGGACCCTAATATTCTCCAGCGTGCTTAGGAATGTGGAGAGTCTTGGGACATGGTTGGGGATCTACAGCAGGCTACGACCTGAATCTCTGTCTTACCCAATGCTAGCTGCACCTGATGTATCTCTGATGCATTATGTTGGGCTATCAGTCTGGAGGTGTGCACATCCTTTATGAATATGAAAACATCACCACCTGTGGAGCTTTGATCCAAGTTCTGGGGCCGAAAGTTGTGGAATGAGTTACAGCCTGGTAGTGCAGGGGTGCTTTCTGCTGCCTTGAACCATGTAGTGCATTATGGGATGAGGAAGCTACTTAGCCACCTATAAAAGGGAGGGGCAAATGTTCTTAATGACAGTGTCCATAGTGCTATGTTGTGCTGTATGCCATGCATCTTACTTTCTAGAGGGTTATTATCAGACCACCAGTTATCTTTTCTTGTGTGGTGAACGTTTTTAAGGGCTGTAAAGTCTGTTTTGATATGCACTCTTGTTCCCTGCATTTTCCATAGCTCTCCAAAGTATTTGCATATACAGACCTTAGTACATAAGGCAATGTTATATGCTGATGGCCTATTGCTGTCCCAACAAGATAATTTTCTCCTCATATTTCCCATGCACCAGCAGTGAAGATGGGAATCCTGACAAAGCTCATTACTCCAACTGCTGGAAAAGCAAATCAAAAATGGGTGTATTAATTTTTGCTATTAGACCCTTAGAGCTCTCACTTCAATATGTATGTGTTTAGGACAGGTCTAGGGTTAATTATTGAAATTAATAAATGTCAAACAGCTATTCATCAAATAGTAATCATCAAATGGTCATCCATCAAATGTGCAGTTGTGAGATGGGGAAAGTAACTGCAGTACTCGGATACTATCAACATTTCATTTATAATAGGATATGTTAATTATAAATTCTGACACTTTTCTCAGGTTCTATCAACATTTCATTTATATAAGGATATGTTAGTTATAAACCCTATTACATTAGTCAGGTGATATCAACACACCTTTTTAAATGAGGAGATGTTAATTATAAAACCTGTCATGATAAAACATGTTACAATACTTGGTTGCTATCAACATTTCTTTTATATAAGGATATGGTAATTATAAAACCTGCTACAGTGCTCAGGTACTATCAACATTTCTTTAATATATGGATATGGAAATTATAACACCTGTTATGGTACTCGTGTACTCAGGTACTATCAGCATTTTTTTATATAAGGATATGTTAATTATAAAACTTGTTACAGTACTTGGGTGTTACCAAAATTTCTTAATTATAAAAACTGTCACGGTACTCGGATACTGTCAATATTCCCTTTATATAAGGATATGTTAATTATAAAACCTGTTACAGTAGTAAGGAACTATAAACATTTATTTTATATATGGATATGGTAATTATAAAAGCTGCTATGGCACTCAGGCAGTACCAATATTTCTTTTATATAAGGATATGTTAATTATAAAACCTGTTACGGTACTTGCATAGTCGCAACCTGTCTTTTATATAGGGATACATTAATTATAAAACCTGTTACAGTTCTCGGGTGCTACCAACATTTCTTTTGTATGAGGATATGTTTATTATAAAACCTGTTATGGTACACGTATTATCAATATTTCTTTTATATAAGCATGCATTAATTATAAAACCTGGTGCAGTCCTTGTTAACTATTTATTTTGTATAACGATATGCTAATTATAAAACCTGTTACAGTTCTCGGGTGCTACCAGCATTTGTTTTATATAAGGATATGTTTTCTGATTTTTTTTTATTTTTTTGTTACTGAAAATCGCTTGTCTGTGATGAATAATGGCTTGTTGCTTTGGAACACTACCTGGTTTCATGATTTTTGGAAATTATAGTGACTGACCTCATCAAGGAAGTTTTAAGACTAGTTTCATTATTTTTTGTTTTCTCCTCAACACTCGTGTTTATTATAAAACCTGTTACTGTACTGAAGTGCTATCAACATTTCCTTTATATAAGGATGTGGTAATTATAAACCCTGTTACTGTACTGAGGTACTATCAACATTTCCTTTATATAAGGATATGGTAATTATAAACCCTGTTACTGTACTGAGGTACTATCAACATTTCCTTTATATAAGGATATGGTAATTATAAACCCTGTTACTGTACTGAGGTACTATCAACATTTCCTTTATATAAGGATATGGTAATTATAAACCCTGTTACTGTACTGAGGTACTATCAACATTTCCTTTATATAAGGATATGGTAATTATAAACCTTGTTACTGTACTGAGGTAGTATCAACATTTCCTTTATATAAGGATATGGGAATTATAAACCCTGTTGCTGTACTGAGGTACTATCAACATTTCCTTTATATAATGATATGGTAATTATAAAAACCTGTTACTGTACTGAGGTGCTATCAACATTTCCTTTATATAAGGATATGGTAATTATAAAACCTGTTGCTGTACTGAGTTGCTATCAACATTTCCTTTATATAAGGATATGGTAATTATAAAACCTTTTACTGTACTGAGGTGCTATCAACATTTCCTTTATATAATGATATGGTAATTATAAACCCTGTTATGGTAGTTAGGTGCTATCAACATTTATTTTAGATAAGGATATGTTAATTATAAATCCCGTTACAGTACTCGGGTGCTACATACATTTCTCTTTTATATAACAACATTTCACTTTTATAAGGCTATGTGAATGATAAAAACTGTTACGGTAGTCAGGTACTATCATACCTCTCAACCTCCTAGTGCAAGAAATCTGGACAAAGCCTGACAAAATGGGGGAGGGGGGGTCAAAGGCCCAAAAATAGGGACATATATTAAACATTGCTCTTATAAACTTAGAAAGTTGCTAGAGTAACAGAGTTTATTTTTAAAATACATTTTCTGAAGGATTTGAAGTCTGAAACTCAAATTTATGTCATTATTTATTAACTTCAATCCAAAAATCATCAGTTATTTGCCAGAAAACCACAAACTTTATGAGGAACAGACCAAAAATATAAGCCAAAAATCTGGACATTCTGTGAAAATCTGGACAGCTGAGAGGTATGGCTACTATCAACATTTCTTTCATATAAGGGAAATGTGAACTACTGTACTCAGGTACTGTCAACATTTGTCCTATATCAGGATATGGTAATTACAAAACCTGTTATGGTTCTCAGGTACTATTAATCTTTAAGGATATGTTAGTTATAAATCTTGTTACTGCACTTTGGTTCTACCAGCATTTCTCTTATACCAGGGTATGTTAATTATAAAAACTGTCATGGTACTCAGGTACTACACACATTTATATACATACAAATATTTCAAGCGCAGGCATTAATGTCCTTCTAACTTGCCAATATACCAACACACTTGTTCCCATAATAAGTGTCCAGGCTGTTCTTAAAAATATCTAAACTAGTACTTGCTTTAAAGTAATTTGGTAGTCTGTTCCTTGCATCAGCTACTCTGTCACAGAACCAATTAGTACACTCCTCATTCCTATAGAATCTTCTACATAGGTTGTCTGATGATTCTCTAGTACTTTTTGATAACCCAAAACATTCCCAGAGGTAGTTGTCTCTAAATGCTGTATATACCTGAATAAGATCTCCTCTTAGATATCTGTAAGAGATACTGTATAAGTTCAGATATTTTAGTCTTTCATAATAACTTAAATTTTCACATCCATGGATACCCTTGGTATATTTCCGTTGTACTATTTCCAGTTTACTCATGCTTGTTTTATTTTATTGAAGCCACTAATCATCGAAAGGCAAATTTTTCCAAGGATAAAGCAATGGTTGGCCACCATCTGGAATTTGCACTTTTCCCCATGTTCTTAGAGTTGGTATATTTAGTTATGGGGGGTGTGGGGTGGGGGGCATAGCTCCCCACCTGGGTAGGTTTTAAATTTTATGATTTTTTTTCACTGTCGCTTGGTTGGGCTACTGTTGGTTTTCCCTAGTTAAAATTTCAATTAAAATGCATTCAGTGATTAGCTGCTTTGATAAAAAAGGTTTGACAAATAGGTATTCGCTCATTATTGATTCGATGAAGTGATATAGACCCCATCTATAAACCCTTCCAGTTCAATGCTAGTTTTCTTAAAATGATAAACATTCATTCCTTTCATAATGTAATTTATTAAACTTGTCATCCATTCCTCACCAGCAATAGCTGAGTGTCAGTAATATTTCTCTCTATCTACTTGCTATGCCAAATAAGATCAACGTACCCTCACACAAAAGAGGAATGTCAAAGATCACGTTGCATGGTTTGATTTACCTCTCATATACGTCCGTAGTGAAACAATCTTCCCAGAATGTAAGCAGCATATCTGGATCTGGTGCCTACATTTTAACAGACTTTACCTCGCCTTTCTTAGTGTCTTGACAGTTGTACCGTACTGTGGAACAATCTGTGTACTATATTCATATGCTAGTCCAAAATCTTAATAACATCTTAATTTCCCTACTCTAAATCATACTGTTTGCGTTTTGTTCACTACAGTTTACACTATCTATTGCCTTCCATCTGACTCAAAATGCATTAAATTATTTCTGCAATTTTAGAGGCTGTACTGGGCCTAGATGGATAAAGCCCTGACATCATAACTGACAACTCACATTCAATTAGCTGCTGAGGCACTGTCAAGAGAGAAGGGCATGCCTATCCTGCAAGGGAGGACATGACTATGGACAAACTCACAGATGATCCATAAAGAAGGAAAACAGGTAGAGTCTTACAAACAATGAAAAATAAAAGGCAGCTGTTGCAAGACAAGAGCGACGCTTGGTAGGTGGTAAATCCTTTATAAGCCGAAAACTCCAAATCCAGAAAAATACAGACAATATTCATCCAAGATAAAACAGTGCAAGCAAACACAGCAGTATTAAGCACTTTCGTCTGGTAGATGACTTCCTCAGAATACAAAATACTGAAATTAACACCTGTTTAAATACATTGCTTACCTAATCACAAATAAGCTGACATCATTTCCCTCATTAACAAGGCTGCAAATACTTAATGCAAGCCAAATATAAAACAATAATACATATAAAAAGTTTAAAAAATCCCTAAACAATATATATGTAACTAAATAAAAAACATAGATTTTAATTTCAACAGAAAAGATAAAGAAATCCTATCATTTAACCCAGGAGCATGATAAGCATCAAGCCTAATTTGCCATTTGAGTTCTACAAATTCCAAATACTCATTCAAGGGTCCCCCACGAGGTCCCAGATCTACCTGTTCCAAAATAAAGAACAGGAAGGAATGGGTAGGTTCACTAACCAAATGTTTATATAATGCATTCTTTTCATTTTTGTTTCTGATATCATATAAATGTTGATAAATCCTTAACCTTAGGGCATTCTTAGTTTTACCTACATAGAAACTTGCACAGAATCGACACAAGGCCAAATACACACCCCCTTTAGTGTAACAGTACATCCTTTTTGAACTGGAAATATATCCAAAGTTTTTGAGCTTGATTTTTTCTGTCCATAACATAAGGGCATTGGACACACCTCCCACACTTAAAGGTACCACCATTGTGGATGTCAATTTTTTGCCTTTCAAACAGTCCTTTAAGGGAAGGGTCTCTTTTGTAAACCACTTGCGGTTCAATACCAAATTTCCCTGATAATTCAGGGTCAACATCAAATATTTTCCAATATTTGGAAATAATGTTTTTAATGTCATAAAAATTGGATGTGTAAGTAAGAGTAAGCACCCGTCCAAAATGTAAAGGTTTACAGTCATTATGACTTTTGGTGGACACCTGCCCTAGTAGTGCAAGAAAATGACCATTCATTCTTTTAGTCTTAACTTCATTAAAAATATCTATGACAAAGGTTTTAGGGTACCCCCTCTTACAAAACATGTTTTTTAATGTTTCATATTCACTAAGAAAATGCGCAAAGTCAGACACCATTCTGGCCAGTCTTACATATTGGCCCTTAACTAGGGCTGATGTTGACCCTGAATTATCAGGGAAATTTGGTATTGAACCGCAAGTGGTTTACAAAAGAGACACTTCTCTTAAAAGACTGTTTGAAAGGCAAAAATTTGACCTCCACAATGGTGGTACCTATAAGTGTGGGAGGTGTGCCCAATGCCCTTATGTTATGGACAGAGAAAAAATCAAGCTCAAAAACTTTGGATATATTTCCAGTTCAAAAAGGATGTACTGTTACACTAAAGGGGGTGTGTATTTGGCCTTGTGTAGATTCTGTGCAAGTTTCTATGTAGGTAAAACTAAGAATGCCCTAAGGTTAAGGGTTTATCAACATTTATATGATGTCAGAAACAAAAATGAAAAGAATGCATTATATAAACATTTGGTTAGTGAACCTACCCATTCCTTCCTGTTCTTTATTTTGGAACAGGTAGATCTGGGACCTCGTGGGGGGCCCTTGAATGAGTATTTGGAGTTTGTAGAACTCAAATGGCAAATTAGGCTTGATGCTTATCATGCTCCTGGGTTAAATGATAGAATTTCTTTATCTTCTCTGTTGAAATTAAAATCTATGTTTTTTATTTAGTAATATATATATTGTTTAGGGATTTTTTAAACTTTTTATATGTATTATTGTTTTATATTTGGCTTGCATTAAGTATTTGCAGCCTTGTTAATGAGGGAAATGATGTCAGCTTATTTGTGATTAGGTAAGCAATGTATTTAAACAGGTGCTAATTTCAGTATTTTGTATTCTGAGGAAGTCATCTACCAGACAAAAGCGTTTAATACTGCTGTGTTTGCTTGCACTGTTTTATCTTGGATGAATATTGTCTGTATTTTTCTGGATTTGGAGTTTTCTGCTTATAAAGGATTTACCACCTACCAAGTGTCGCTCTTGTCTTGCAACAGCTGTCTTTTATTTTTCACAGATGATCCATCTGAATTTGGGGACATGTAGGGTGCTTGTTTTTATAGAGGTAGGTCATTGACTGAATCACTGCTGAAGTGCAACAATACATCAGTATTCCATGATAGTGTGCGTGTGTGTGTGTGTGTGTGTGTGTGTGTGTGTGTGTGTGTGAGTGAATGTATGGCATAAATAAAACAGCTCTTTCATACCAGCATCATGAGATAGAGGTATAAGGCCTTAGCAACATCTAAGGTAAACCAAGTTCAATTAGTATGTTCTGAATCTAAGGTACTGGTGGGCTGCATGCCAACCCAGGTGGGATGTTGGTCATCTGGGATTTATCTGTATTTGATCTATGGTGTAGGCCAGGGATGTAGTAAGAGAGTGGTCCAAAGATGGAAGAGGTGGACACTGGCTGGCATGCCACAGAGCTGGTGTGATATTCCAGCACATCCCCATTGTACCTCTCACTATCTGACTTACAAGGTGAATCCAGGGGGGAATGAGGGTAGTTCATTAAAGGCAAACCCCTCCACATTACTAAATGACATGCAGTCTCAGGATGCCCTTAGATCCTCACCAGCTCTATTCCTGTTGGATTAAGCCCAGAGAACATTTGGCAGGGGGGAAGGCATACTCAATGTAGAAAGTGTCACTGGAATGCGTTGACGGATGGTTACATGGGAGGATGAAAGAAAAAAAAAAAGAAAGACAAATCATCCTTAGTGGCATATATGATGCTGCCCTGTAGTCCTTCATATTCATCATTATCAGCCTTAAACAGAGGGTGTGAAATTTTAAGGGAAGGTTGTCAGGTTTGGGAGGCCCACTAAATGATGTGGTTGGGGGCACTGGGGCTCAGCTGATGATCAGCTGTTATGGATCCCTAACTATTTCTCTGTAATCTTCCTAGTAACATTTCATTGTATTCTTTTTTAAAACCCTGGTCTACTTCTAAGAACGCATTGTTCCTGCCTATCTGCATACCACCTAAGAACCTGCTTAGCACTCTATACACCTTTTATAATTATCTCCCTTACTTGTTTACATCTCAATCAGTGTCATCCAGGGAGACAGTAGCATTTTTGGATTGCCTTCTCTTCTTTTAAATCATTCTTCTCTCTTTCTTGGGAGTAGCACAAACAAACCAACCCATGTAAACATATGTCCTCTTCCATTCCCTCCAGTTTACATATTTACTTCCAACCATGATTTTTGGAGATTTGCATTCTCTTATGTCTTTTACAATTTTAATCAAATAATGTCAAATAGCATATGCACTTGATTAACCTGCCAAAAAAAAAAAAAAAAAAAAAATATATATATATATATATATATATATATATATATATATATATATATATACACACACACACACACACACACATGCCTTTCAGGTATTAGTTAAATCAACCCAATGGCTATTATCTGTATAGAACCCTAATTTGTGAAATAAAAGTAACAGAAAACATTGTGAGTCATTGCATTCATTTATTTTATCATGCAGGCTTATAATATGAATATTTAGACATGCTCTCCATATTTTATAGGCATACTGGAAAACTTTGGAGGTACTTTTGTTTTTAACTATTAGCAGCTAAATCAATCTAAACATTGGAGGGACATGAACAGAGCAGACTTAAAAATCTGCTTTAAAATTGGAATAATGTCATTGATAAAGGGTGCACTGTTCTAAGTGTCTTCATTTGAATGCATAACCTATATAAAATAATTGTGTATAGTAATAGTGGTTTCTTTGCTGACATGCCATTAATGGAATTGTACCCTTAGTGATGCCAACAACTGGTAACACATGTATCTATTTCTAAAATCTATAAAACTGACATTTTACTTTATGTCAGGCATCACAAAGTGCAGACATCACACACATATTATTGCACTTTGATAAAAACCAGCATAGGAAAACTGAGGCCTGTTTCTATTACACACCAGAGAAGGTCAGCTGAACTCCTTTCATTTTGAGAGGCAGAATACATTATAGCCATTTTCAAGCAAAGAGTGAGGCATTTACCAGACAGTTATATAAATGTCTTATGCTGCATTAATTTTTGACATAGTAAGCTGCAGTCAGACCATGGCAATTAGGAAACCATTGCGAACTACATTCAAGGTATTTATGGGATAAATTGCTATAATTAAAATAACACAATTACACTATAGTTAAGTCTGCATTTATAAATGTGTATACCATTTGGTATGGTCTTGTTTGTCTTCTGTTAAGCTGTGTTAGGTAAACAGGAAAATGTAATACCCTAAAATGCTAGGAAACAGTGGAGACTGAATTAGTAGATGATCGTCAACAAAATGTAACAACTTCTGAATATAAAAATGAAAGTTTGGTACTGCTGTTTCATGTTACAGCATCTATCAGATAAAATAACTTTTGGGATGTAAATCTTGTAACAATTCTAATAAAGCCTAGAGAAACAAAAAAGTGGAATGCATTACATGGAAAGACTACTATTTTCACCGATGTTACATGTTTTCCACGACTCTGTTGTTATCTTTGTTAAGAATATTATGTGTAACAGTATTATAGTGAGGATCACTATTTTCTGACAGCAAGATATTTACAGGTTTGGTTCTTGAATGGAGTGGCTTTTTTGCCGAGCCTCCGTATCCTCTCTTGAGTTGTATAGACTTTCTCTTGGTCATTCAGTTTCCTGTTACACTGCAAAGGCAAGCAAGAGGCAGACTGGTGACTCTAAATTGCCTCAAGATGAGTATGTCCTACAGAAGAAAGGCACAGTAATCACCTCTTTGGATGGTAACAGCTGTTCATGGGGTCAATATGAGAGCCAAATGTTATTTGATAGCAATGGACAGATGGCTGGAACAATGATACGGCCTGAAATACCTTTAAAACACATCCTGTGTATTATTTTCAGGATTAAGGTTGTTAAGTAAAAAATATTCTTTGTTCACAGCATACTGCAAGTTTTGCATTCAGTCAGTGACATGAACTGCAGCCAAGCTAGATATTTTCTTACTACTTGTGTTCTATTTTCCATCAAGTTTCAATTTTTTCAGCTGTACTCTGTTAGCATTATTAATTAAGCATTTATGATTTTAACAGACATACAAGTTTGCCATGGTACTTTATTTGATAAAAACACACTTTAAATAAAAAACAAGCCAAAGAACCAGGAACAAGCTAAAAATAAACCACCAAAAGCCAAGAACAGGCATGAGTAACATCTTAAAATAGAAGATTTTATTACAAATGCAATAAATGATAAGCGCTTTCATTCTGCTCAGTGCAAAACTTCATCAGGTGAAAGACCATAAAAACCTTAATTGCTTAAATACCATAAAAATATCACATGAACATTTTACATTCCATGTTAAAGTAACGTATATTATTAACCTGCTTCTTCTAATCTTCTTATATAAAAATCATAGATACAAATGAAACACATATCCATAAAAAGCCCTAGCTTGTTCGTTCCCTCCTACCAAACACTTAAAAAGTATTTATTTAATAAAAAATATATACAAATGAAAATAACAAAAATAAAACTATATAAATAAATATATCAAAATATATTTTAAATTATCTATTTAAAACCTCAAGTCTTAATAAAGGGGCAATAGTTATGTAGTCATTCAATCCCAGCTATGAATAAGCATTTAGTTCCAACTGCCAAAAGAGCTCCCTTTTCTCTAATAAGACTGACCAGGGTCTGCCTTGTTCATTCAAAAAAACTTTTTCAAAAACCAAAAATTTAAAAGAATGCCCTTCATTTTCCTTTTCCTCTCTTCTGTTGAAATGTTGGAGTGGGAATCTAGGTATGTATTTGGGAACCATTTTGCTTCCCATTTCAGGTTATACCTCCATTAAGGATTGTATGGTCTTTTATCTGATGAAGTTTTGCACTGATCAGAAAAAAGGCACTTTATAATTTATTGTATTTGTAATAAAGTTTACTATTTTAAGAGGTTACTCATGCCTATTCCTGATTTTTGGTGGTTTACACTTTAAATAAAATAATGTGCACACATTTTGAATATCAATGTCAGTTCTATTTTTTTCTGTTTAAGGAATATTTTTCTCTAGTATGTAATATTATTACTTATACTAATAGAGAAAAATCATAGCTCAAGGAAGGACCATAGCCATCAAATATAGTGCTTAGTTCTGGCACCTTGGTACAGAGAGATAGGGTAGAGTCTATGATCTAGCTGACCTGCTTTCATAGGTTCATAGGTTCATAGGATGATACTAGGCTATTGGACCAGAGGTCCTAGCCAAGAATTTTACCCGTGTTCATCCATATTCCCTCAAAGTCAGCACCAGTTTCCCCTGTCCAGCAGGGACACAGGTGGGATCCCAGGGATAATCTGTATTTCATAAATAAATCCTTATTTTCCCTTCCATGTATTCAAACCCTGCACCTACTGACATAAGGCCAAAACTCTAACCACTTGGCTACATGGATCTAGCACATGCATAGTGCTGTGAGGGGATATATTATGCAACTTTAAATGCCGAAACACAACATGTTGTGAAAAAATATGTTGCAAATGGTAATCTGAAAAAACAGATTCGACCATTTTCAAACTGCAGCACAACAGTAAATGTCTGGAGAAATTTCCAAATGTCTCCAAACATTGTTATGCAGGGGGCAAGCCCCCTTGCACCTCCCCCTCCCCCGCTACTTTAATATACAAAGTAAGAGATCGCACTACAGTAAGGGAAAGGGGTCATTTCTCGATCCTCACTATAGTGCAATCTGCTCCTGGAATGCCGAATTCAAATGAACAAATGCCAATGTGCATTTGCTCATTTGGTTTTGCAACAGTGGCAGTCGACATTTTTCAGATCTGGAGGTTGTACTTTCACACATTGGTGCATTGTACAACTTTCTTATATGACGAAATGAAGGTATACCATATATATATATATATATATATATATATATATATATATATATATATACATATGTATATATATATACACACATAGTGGATATAAAAAGTGTATACACCTCTGTTAAAATGCCAGGTTTTTGTGAGATAAAAAAATGACACCACAATAAATCATTTCAAAACTTTTCCCACATTTAATATGACCTATAACCTATACAATTCAATTGAGAAACAAACAAATCTGTTAGAGGAAAAATATAAAAAATAAAAAACATAAAATAAGCTGCTTGCATACGTGTGCATGCTGTTAAACTAATACTTTGTTGAAACACCTTTTTCTTTAATTACAACATTCAGTCTTCTTGGGTACACACCTACCATCAATTAAGCAGACTCTGATTAACCCCAAATAAAGTTCAGCTGCCTTAGTAGGATTTTCCTGACAATTAGTCAGTTGCCTGCTCCAGCAAAAGCCATGGTTTGCAGAGACCTTACAAAGCATCAACGGGATCTCGCTGTAGAAAGGTATCAGTCAGGAGAAGGATACAAAAAAATTTCCATAGCATTGCATATACCATGGAACACAATGAAGACAGTCATCAAAAAGTGGAGAAAATATGGGACAACAGTGATGTTGCAAAGAACTGGACATCCCTCCAAAATTGATAAAAACACAAGATGAAAATTGGTCAGGGAGGCTTCCAAGAGACCTACAGCAACACTGAAGGAGCTGCAGGAATTTCTGGCAAGTACTGTTTGTGTACTACATGTGACAACAATCTCTCATATTCTCCATATGTCTGACATATGGGGTAGGGTTGCAAGACGGAAGCCTTTTCTTACACAGAAAAACATCCAGGCATGGCTAAAGTTTGCAAAACAATACATCAAGTCTCCCAAAAGCATGTGACAAAATGTGTTATGGTCTGATGAGACTAAGGTTGAAATTTTTGGCCACAATTCCAAAAGGTACATTTGGTGCAAAAACAACACTTTGTATCACCAAAAGAACATTCACATCACCAAAAGAACACCATCCCCACGGTGAAGCATGGTGGTGGCAGTATCATGCTTTAGAGTTGCTTTTCTTCAGCTGGAACTGGGGCTTTAATCAAGGTGGAGGGAATTATGAGCAGTTCCAAATACCAGTCACTTTTGGCCCAAAACCTTCAGGTATCTGCTAGAAAGTTGAAGATGAAGAGGAATTTCACCTTTCAGCATGACAATGACCCCAAGCATACATCCAAATCAACAAAATAATGGCTTCACCAGAAGAAAATTAAAGTTTTGGAATAACCCAACCAGAGCCCAGACCTAAATCCAATATAAAATCTGTGGGGTGACCTAAAGAGGGCTGTGCACAATAGATCTTCTCGCAATCTGACAGATTTGGAGCACTTTTGCAAGGAACAGTGGGCAAATTTTACCAAGTCAAGATATGCCATCCTGATAGATGTCTACCCAAGAAGATGGAATGTTGTAATTAAATCAAAAGGTGCTTCAACAAAGTATTAGTTTACGGGTGTGAGCAATTATGCAACAGCTTATTGTATGCTTTTTATTTTTTATATTTTTTCCCCCAACAGATTTGTTTGTTTTTCAATTGAATTCTACAGGTTATAGGTCACATTAAAGGTGAGAAAAGTTTTGAAATGATTTATTGTGGTATTGTTTTTTTTATATCACAAAAACCTGGCATTTTAACAGGGGTGTGTATACTTTTTGTATCCCCTGTATATATATATATATATATTTATACACACACACAAACACACACACACACACACACACACACACACACACACACACACACACACACACACACACACAAACACACACACACAAACACACATGTACATGCTTTAAGTAGTGCATTTTTAGCAGAAAAGAAACAACATGCATATCAATTAGTGCTGAATGAAAAAAGTCTGACAGGTAAGTTCCTCTGAATGTA
>NC_056732.1:679656351-679768851 GCF_019279795.1 Protopterus annectens | reverse complement strand
TTGTGTCTTTAAAATAAATCATTTGTAGTTCTCATTGTGCAGGCCAAAAGCAGAACTTTTCATAATTCATTTTTATCTCTAGTTCATTCCTGTTTCTATTAAGTATTCCTCAGCTTTAGTCATCATATATATGTATATGTCACACATTAGAGATCTGTGCTGTAGCCTCAATCCACAAATTATTATCCTCATGAAGAAACCTAGCTGTGCCCAAATCGTGCCTCTTACAGTTTCTGTTTTAGTTTTTCAGGACCTGTTTTGTTGAGTATGAGCAATAATCACATAACATGAAGAACATCTTTAAGTAATATAAAGGGCTGGAGGTATCCCAAATGTAAAGCTATGATGGAAGAGTGTTGTGGGTGTATTTGTCAATTCTGGGTCCAGTTTAGCTCTCATATGTATGCATTAATCAATTCTGAGTCCAATGTAGATATAACCAACTAAACATTATTCATGTATTTACTTTTCTACTTATTTATTTTATTGACAGGCTTAATTCCTCTAGGCTTCTGATTTGCACTCATGGGATGTCTGAGATAGTATTTATACAGTTGAGAAAAAATTAGTCTAGACTGCACTGCAGGAGATGGCAATGGAGTGAGGTGTGAAGAGATTATGCTGCAGTCTGTGGGGGTTGTGGCTTTTCTAGAGGTGGATTGTCTACCGAGCAGCTGTTAAAATTGGTCAGTATTTTAATTGCAAACATTAAGACTCAAGAGCTGATTATTATACAGTAGATAAAGAAGAAAACTGATTTAGTGGACCCTCCAGACATCTCATGTGATCCTGATCTAACTTTGCACCTCAACACTTCTGACAGGTGCTTCAGTCTCAAGGTATTGACTATGTAGGCTCAGACTGACAATGATGTATCCATTGAAGATGTTTTAGGTGTTTCTAATTTTTTTATTGTCAGACAAGGTTTCAGAGGAGGAGGAAGATCACGCGGTGATTTTGCAAAAGCAGTCCATTGTTTCCAAGTCTGTGGACAGTTGGGCAGAAGGCTTTCCTACTGTTCCGGAGGACTACATGTCTTGTACATTTTGCAGGGGATCCATGGATAGAAGCCTATGGTGCTGATGGTATACTTATACTACAGGTAAGAGCTCTTGTGCACATTTTCAGTTAATTGATTAATTTCTTGTGTTTGGGACTGAAAACGTAGCAAACAGTTCTTAATCATGTGAAAGAAAGAGCATGCATGTTCCTTTGTTTAATTCTTCAGTCTATGACTTGTGTTAGATTTGTACACAAAAAATGCAAAGATGGACCAGGAATGAGTTTCTGGCAAAGACAGATTACAGATCTAAACTTTCCAGGCACTGAAAATGAATTTGGTCTTTGCAAGAGTTTGAGAACATATTGAGAATTTGCACTGCAACTTAAAAAGAATTTATAGACTTGTTTGTTGAGAAAAGAAAATTAAAGTATGTTTGCATTACTGATATTCGTGATATGATGAGGTATGCTCGCCTGCCAAAATGCTGGGTTAGAAACTAGGTCATTTTAAGAGGGAGTGTCTAAACTTCATGTGTTATGAATATGCCTATATGGGTCAAAACAAGGATAGCTAAGATAAAAAATGTGCATGTTTTGTGCAGGGGAGGTGACCTTTGTAAAAGCTACCTTAAACAATTATAATGTTCAAGAAACTGTTTAGGATACTCAGTATGAGAATATGGTACTGTGGAACCATTTCATTCTCAGTTACTGGATTCAGTAGGGCCTTGCCAGCAGATTTTCTTGAACTAATATATAGGGGGTCCACATAGTCCAATAGTAAATGAATTATTGTATTAGAGGATGATTTAAATGTAGATATTAATGTTTCACAAACTTCAGGGGATGAGCAAACATCTGGAGTTTTATTTCCTAACCATAATGTGAATTATGGGGAGCATCATAAATCGAAAACTTGAAACTTGTAACAGTTATTGTTAGCAGTATGTTAATTTATGCTAGAAGATGAAACTATTCAAACTGTTTAAGATATTTTCATACTGATTTGTGTTTATTGCAAGACATCATAGTTGATTCTTTAGAAGAATGGGAACATTCCCATATCTTTTTTTTCAAACACCTTTATTGAATTATCACTTGTGACATAGGCAAATTTACATTCATGTAAAAGTAATCACACTATAATTAACATAGCAAAAATTGTACTTTGCATATATTGGTATATATAATATAAACTAAGCAATATTACACATATTATTCAATTCCTGTCTTTTTTACACAAGAAACATCTTTATTAAACCATCACTTACTACACAAGCAATCATACATTTATATAAATGAAAACAAACCAGACCGACACAATCCTAGTTGCAAGCATTTTACATCGCAAACCATACTGACACACTCCCAGCTACAAATATTATACATCACTTATAATCTACCCAATCTTTTTCAATCAAACATTACATAGCTCATTTAAGTCCTCCCACCTTTGAAACCTCATTCCTCCCTTGTATGTATTGTCCCACAATTCCCATTGTTTTTCCTTTGTAATTTTCTCCTACTCTTTTCTAAAGATCTCAATTCCAGTTGTTTTATCTCTGTTACTATATTTGTTACTTTTAGCACAGTTGGTTTAGACTTTGATTTCCATTTCCATATCTTTTTGAAAGATCTGGAGATAGAATCCTTTGGTTTAGAAATGTGTCTGTAGTGGTCTTTTTAAATTTGAATGAAGTATTTAAGATAAGATTCAGTATGTAGTGGATCAGGGGGGTCCTTAGTGGGATTTTTTTTTATTATTATTTTAGGCACTGAACTAGAGATTAATTAATGTTTATGCTCTTTTTCTTCCAAAGTTACAACTGCAGCCTTGAATGGATATGTATTTTATCAGAATTACAGCGGCAGGGCTAGCTACCTGGTGGTATAAAACTTGGCTCAAGATGATTGTCACTGAAGTGACACCCCAACCCCATGTGCAAAATGGGAAAAAGGGGTTGAGGATGGATGTATTAATATCAAACATTCTTATTGCATATTAAGAAAAAAGAAGAAACAAAAATGGATAATGCCGATACCAGAATTTTTAAAATGTTAATTAATCATTAAGCTGTTGAGCTTTAATGTCTACTGAGTCTTACATTTCAAATGTTACTTTAAAAAACAGAATAGATTTGATTTTCACTAGTTCATCTTTTAGGAAAACATGGCAGAAATTCATCCAGTACCTTTTCACACTATAAGACCTCAAGAATGGAAACTGATTCTACATTTTTAATGGAGAAAGATATGGAGGGATTATTTAGCTTTATATTTTGGTTATGCCACCTGAGTTCAAGGGTAATTTTGGCTTAAGGCAGAAAGTATGAGGAAATACAAAAAGATATCCTCAGTGAATTAATGTATGAGGGATATAGGTATAATAATATGATTATTTTAAGGGATAATGACTCTCTAAGTGACAAAAAATGTGTCTCAGCCATTAAGTTACAATGTCAGAATGGTTTAGGAAAGGAAGGAGTACTCAGTTTTTGGTAGAGGGAAGGATATTTTGCTAAAGCTGGTTCTATACTATCTAGCAGCAAATGCAGTCATCAGAAAAAATAAATTGCAGACTTTTGTCTGAACAATGTCTACAGATTACAGCTGCTAAATACATTCATTTAAGAAGGCATAATATCTCACATGGCTTCATAAATGAATGCCAGTATTCTTCTGGAGCTCCACAAGCAACTGAAGATGGTTCCACCTAATGCTTGATCTGGGCAACACCCTTGCACCTAGTTACACCTAAATACTGTATTTCAGGTAGAGTTAAGGCTTACATGGATTTTTTAAATCCTGACTGGTGTGTTTCTAATTAGCTAACATGATAAATTACAAGGGGTACATGAATGTTTTAAAAAGATGATTGCAGGAAATATTTTTGGACAGGTAGCTGTTCTCAATGAATTGATTATTTGTATACAGAAATGAGTACATTTTTTAAGAGTCGAGAAAAGCTTTAAAATCAATTAAAGCTGATTCTTCTCAATGTGAAGACAATATAGCAATAACCCACGCCTGGGTGTGGGTAATGCTGGATTTACCCACGGTTGGCGTGGTTTGGTCCCGAGGGCGGCCGAGGACCAAACAAAGCCAACCATGGGTAAATCCAGCATTACCCACACCCAGAAGTGGGTTATTATTATATTAATGACATTATTTAAGAAAAGAAATAATTACTTTTCTTAAATAATGGCATTGTATAATGCCTCTTTACTGCCCTTCCGCAGCTGTCTGGTATTCTGCGGCAGTTCTGATGTACTGCGCATGCCTACGCAGTACATCAGAGCTGTGGGCAAAAGCAACGGAGAAAGCAAGATCTCTGTTGCTTTTTTTTTACTGTTTCACTATGTTAAATGGGTTTAACATAGCGAGACAGCTTTAAAATAAGCAACGGAGATCTCCGTTGCTTATTTTAAAGCTGTCTTGCTATGTTAAACCCATTTAATATAGCGAGACAGCTTTAAAAAAAAAGCAACGGAGATCGCAAGATCTCCGTTGCTTTTTACACACTGTGTCGCTATGTTAAAGGAGTTTAACATAGCGAGACAGCTTTAAAAAAAGCAACAGAGATCTCCGTTGCTTTTTTTAAAGCTGTGTCACTATGTTAAACTCTTTTAACATAGCGAGACAGTGTTTTATATTAACGGAAAAAGTCCGGGCGACCGGACCTTTTTCCGTTAGTATATTGAGGGATTTACAACAGGCACGCTGGTTGGGCTGGCCAATCAGTGTGCACGTTTTAGGGGAGGAATTGTATAATATTCCTTAAGCTTATCAGGTGAGACATTTTTGCTATTATTAGTGAATGATATGATGCATGGAGTAATTGTATTTAGTTTATATATTATTATTATTATTATTATGATTAGTTTTATTTACATTACGTTTTCATAGACCGTACAAATAAAAAATATTCCAGATAAATTTCAAGAAGATGTACCTGAACAGCCAAAACATTTGAAATGAAGCTTCTTCTTCTCCTTTCAGCTTTTCCTGTTAGGGGTCACCACAGTGGAACAACGGTCCTCAGAATGATTGGTAGTGGAGTTTTATAGTGCCGCATTGCCAGCCTGGTGCCCGACCTTCCACAGAAGGCACACACATGCACACACTCAAACCTAGGGAATTTAGAGTGCTCAATCCACCTGCAGCATGTCTTTGGGAGGAAACTGGAGCACCTAGAGGAAACCCACACACCCGCATGAAGGACATGCAGACTCCACACAGAAAGCACCCAGCCAAAATTTGAACCAGTGGACCTTGTGCTGTGAGGTGGCAATACTAACTGCTGCAGCACCTTCGGCCGCCCAAAATGTTTGAAATGATACAGTTAGTCTTAAATAGTGCAGCTAAAAATAGTTCTCAGAATCATGCTTAACATTATTTCAACACCTAACATTAATTCTGCAACTAACTCTTTAGTATCCTACACTTATAAGATGAGAGAATCACTTATATGGCTATGAAGAGCCAACCTTATAACTTCTTCCATCCCTTCATAATTTTATATCACGGACATAACATAATATTAGAATCTGAAGGAACAGATCATGACTTTGAGAAAGGCATTATTTGCTATTTGCATTAACTCCATAGCCGCTAGGTGGGGAAATGAAATCTCTTGCCCTAAGAGATGGATAAGGGTGCCTGCAGACGGAGCTTCACAATATAAATCAAATAATGGTTGATGCATCTACAAAGCTATTTCAGAATAAACTTAGTGTCAAGTCAGAAGATGGGTCTGTTTTTTTTTTTTAATTTCCCTTCCACTGGTGATATGCTCAATGAAATCACAGTTTAATAACCCTATTACACTAGGCAAAGTTAAACAATCGATTGTAAATATGCCAAAGTGGAAGGTGACCAGACCTGACTGGTTTTATTGTCATCATGTCCTTGAACTTGGCTTAGTCTTGCACAAGTTTTTACACCAAGCAAAATCACTGGTAGATTTACATTTTCTTCTAAAACTGCATCAGTCATCTTGTTACCAAAAATATGACAGGATTTGAAAAATCTGGCTGGGTATACACAGATATCTATCCTTCCTCTGGAAGCTAAAATGCATGGCAAAGTCTTTTTAGCACCCCTGATCCCTTAGAATTGGCAGAGTTTCATTAAAGTCAGGCAAGGGTGCCCAGAAATAATTAGGGTCAGGCTTAGTCTGATTCAGTGGGCTAAATTTATCTCAACTCTATTAGGAGGCTTCTGTCTTTATATCTACAGGGCATTTGATTCACTAGGTTAGGACTTTCTCTGGGACTCTCTGGAAGCACACAGTATATAAAGGACCTATACTAAGAAATGCAAACTATTATATTCAGGCCCCGGCAACAAAATCAATACTAATGGTTCATTGTCCCTGGCTATTCCTATTTCAAAAGTCACCCTCCAGGGCTGTATTCTCTTCTCAATGTTATTTGTGCTGGATAGCAACAGATAAGCTGCCTATATTCAACAAAAACACTCTAGATCAGCTATCACTTTCTCTAATGGTATTATAGTCTGCTCTATTTTGCTTCCAGATGATGGGATAATATGGATATCCAACCTTCATAATAAATTGAAACATATACTAGAATTACTAGACATTTTTTGGAAATCTCTTTGGCCATTGTCTTAACAAGTTATAAACCATTTTATTCTCATTAAAACAACCTTGTCTAGAGGTTAAATCAGAAATTGATGTACCAAGAATAAAAACAGTCCCCGGATTTAATAAAATCCATGTAGGCATAATGTAGAGCCTACACAGAATGTATCCATGTACAAGGCCACGGTTCCCCCTTTGCAGCACCCCATGCATATTAAAGATGGCATGCTGCTGAGGGAGATCATAGGGACAGGGATATTGAATCTGTGTAGGGAGAAGTGTAGAGGCAACCCAGGGTTGTGGATGTTTGGTCAGATGTTATGTATAGGGTGAGGCTCCCTGTAATGCTACCCACTACTGTTGATATTCTGTGAATTGTTGTAAATGTATAATATTTTAGTGTTATGAATTTTTCCCCCTCTCCATGTGTTTGCGTGGTAAGGTGTGGAGAGCAGCAATGCCAAGCTGTGTTCACATATAGACAGCTGACACCTGCTACACATGTAAAAATAGAAACTGGACGTGATTAATTATCATGTTTAACATTTTTCATTTATTCTTGTTTTTTTTATTTTTTTAATTGCGGTTTGTGCGGTGCGGAGTGCAGCAGAGTCTAGCGGTGCTTATACATACATATACGACACCTGCCAGACATCTAAAAATAGAAACTAGATGTAATTAATTATTTAGTTCTAGGTCTGTTGAAGCCTGTTTGCATGCTGCTGTGCAGTGTTCTGCAATGCTAACAGTTAGCCTAGTAGTATATGTGAAGGTAGAGTGGTTTTCATACTATCCAGGTAGCTAAATGGGTAGAGTTATGGCCTAATGTGTAATAGGGCCTGGGTTTAAGTCCATAGCAGTCATAACATGTCTATAAATTAGTTTACTGCTTTTTTTTAATTCAGTAAAAAATGTTAAGTATGGCATTGCTGCACAGTACTAAGGACTGCTTAAACATGTTAATGGCTAGTACAGTTTGTCTGGTGCTAAGGTTCAGCAAAACCATGATTGCATGAGTTTTCATGATGCTTAGCTCATCTTATCTGATTTACACACTGCTAAGCAACATGGTACTTTTTTGAAAGTTGCTCAATGACATGTAAGTGTGGGAAAACAGCCTATATTAAGCACAATAGGCAGGAATTCTGCAACATTCTTTGGAGTCTAATCAACAGTTGATATGGCAGGTGGTGCTGGTAAAGATATGAGCTTTCAGGCACAGAAATGGGGTGCTCAGGAGTCCAGGGCCTTGGTTGGGCTCCTGGTAAGGAACCATGAATCCAGGCTGATGCAGGGCAGTTTCCAGGTCTCAGAATGTAAGACAGAGGTCTGTGACCAGTTGGTTAGGGAACTCACCAGTGTTACTGGTATCGCCCACACAGGTAAACAGTGTTGCCACCATATGATGACCTGAAGAGGAGAAAAAGGGGAACCATGGACACCTGGGTCCAAGAAGCCAGAGTTGTGAATGCCCCACAAATATGTAAGTATGTTTTCCACTGTTTTACCAATAGGCAAGCTGAATGTCTGAAAAACAGGTAAGGATAATGGTGTGCTTCTCTGTCAACAGCTGCAGCTCAGAGGGCTTACAGTGTAGAGTCCCATGCTGGGCGCCTGGCCAAGATGCATCATGAGTGTGGTAAGTACAGATTTATTATGCTAACTGTAGTGCAATAAGCAAGAAAGAGTAAAGCATTTACTGCAATAAAGTATACACAATAAAAACTGTAGTGCAATAAATGGGCAATTAGAACTGTAGTGCAATAAATGAACAATAACAACTGTATTGCAATAAACAATAAGCAATTCCAGTAACAGTAAGCAAAATGGTGTACAGCAGGATTGTGTTGTCATAGCCATTGCAGTAGAGCTGTATGCATTGCTTTTCTAATGTAAGGTTGCTGTAGTCAAATGTAACACAGTAATAGCTGTAGAATGCAAAATTAATGTCCTGAAAAACTGCACTGCTTAACTCATAGTATGGTCCAAGGCTGTCTCCAAACCAGTATTGGTCACATAATGCTCTGTGTTCCTCCTACTTCAGGTAATATAGGTATATGTGTAAGGTAGCCCACTCTATCGGCAGATATTGTGTGGACTTCACAGAAATTTATCAGCAATACCAATAAATTGTTAACCAGCACTGTTGACTCCTAATTAAATCTGTTGTAATATATGCAGTATGGTTGTGTTCCATGCATGTGTGTTCTACTGTCACTGTGGTCAATATAACACTGTAAAATTTCTAGAATGGAAACCAAATCTCCTGTAACATGTACTGTTCATCTCATAGTATTGTTCAAGGTCATCTCCAGGCCATTATCAGTCACATAATGCTCTCATTTTCTCCCACCCCAGGAACAAAAGGTATATGGGTGAGGTAGCCCATGTTATGAGCAGATATCATGTTTAGATTTCACAGACACATATCAGCAATACCAATAAAGTGTTAATCAGCATTGTTGTTTCCTAAATAAATCTGTCTCACTGTGTCTAGTACAGCTATATTCCTTTCATGTCTGTACTAAGTTGCTGCAGTGAATTATTACAGTATTTGCAGATGTCCTGTGTAGTCACAGTTATTAGGTTCTATTCCTATGTCTGTAAACTAAGGAAAGATGGCTATCTAATTTATGTACTGTAAACAAACATGCCTCTCAAGTGTCACAATTTCTCATAATGTAATTAAAACTGCCTAATCTGTCTGTCACAGGATTACTAGAAAAATGATTATCTGGAATACAATGTATTACCAAATCCACTTACGGAACACCTTGGTGTCTGTGTGTGTGTGTGTGTGTGTGTGTGTGTGTGTGTGTGTGTGTGTGTGTGTGTGTGCGCGTGTGTGTGTGTGTGTGTGTCTGTGTGTGTGTTTTATATATATATATATATATATATATATATGGTTCTACCTCAGTTAGATGACACGCCGGAACATCGACATGGAAATCGTGAGCCCCAGAAGATCGACAGTTCAGAAGACTGACGCGACGGGCCCCAGAAGATCGACAGTGCAGAAGACAGACCCGACGGATGAAAGCACCGACGCCGAGGATGCCAACATGGGAAAAGGCTGTGTAAGTATGCGGTAGTGACGGACGTTAGGGTGCGAGTAAGGTAAGTGTGGATATTGATGGTCTGTGGGGATAGGGGTGGGTTAAGTGAGTTAGGGTTAGGGAGCGGGTCAGGTAAGTATGCGGTAGTGATTGTGTTTGGGTTAGGGGCGGGATAAGTGAGTTAGGGTTAGGGAGCAGGTCAGGTAAGTGTGCGGTAGTGATTGTGTTTGGGTTAGCGGATAAGTGAGTTAGGGTTAGGAGCCGGTCAGGTAAGTGTCTAGTGACGGACCTTAGGGTTAGGGTTTGGGTTAGGGTTGTAGGTAGTTGTGTATGTGAGGTTTAGTGTGGGTTTGTAGGGATTTTGGTGTGCTTGTGTTGTGTATGTGGTTTTTGGACTGGGAATGTGTTTTGTTTGTTGATTGTTGTGATTGTGGTGTGTGCAGTGTATGCGGTTTCGTGTTTGTGTACCGTCGGTTATTTCGTTGTCGGGCATGTGGGGTTTCTTGTGTTTGTACTGTCGGTTATGTGGTTTCGGTGATTGCATTGTCGGTGTTTTGGGGTTTCGTTTATGTCAGGTAGAACCATATATATATATATATATATATATATATATATATATATATATATATATATGTGACACCGTTCTGTGTAGTTGTTATTCCTTGAGCCATACTGACCCATACTAACCGCCTGAGTGGTATGTATGTGCTATATCAGCTATAGGAGAATTGTAGTCACCATACCCAAAACTGACAGTACACACCTGCAGAGCATTTCATATCAGTGTTTTCAGAGATATGCAGTGTCAGTAATGGAATGTTTTTCTCCCTCTCTCCCCACCCTTTATCTTCATTTATTTATTATTATGATTTAATATTAACATATTTTGTTAAACTAACTATATGTTGGAAAAATGTGGTTTATTATTGTTATGCTTTATCATGATTCAATAACATATTTTGTTAAACTAACTGTTTTGTTGGCCTTAAGTTTTAATTTGTACTGGCATGCTGTTAACATGCTGGCAGATATGCTATTTAATGTTATGTTACACATAATATACATTAATATGTATTTGGATTAATTTAAATGATGTTCCATTCTGTTAATACTAACAATAGTTTGGTTATTACTAACCTTAACTTATTGCTATACCTCATTTACCACAGCACGTCAAGGTAGGCTGGTTCCAGCTGATCTGCCTGCCTTGCCTCAACTGGCTGGCTCACCAGGTTCCAGCACATCTGGGACCCAGACTGGTGGTGTCCTCTCTGCTTCCCCTGCACTACCTGCAGTGTCAAGTAGTACTGCCCCACTTGACAGGGCTGCGACCCCCTCTGGGAGCGGTGGTGGTGGAGGGGGAGTTGTCACCTGGGCTAAGCTGCCGGTCATGGTACGCAGGATAGTCTACTGTGGGTTTGACCACCATCTGCACCAGATTGAAGGCATGCTGGCCGACCTGGTGGGGCATCCTCTCCCTGGTGCCCAGCCTCCAGCACTACCACATAGGGAAACAATTTGTTTGGCTATTACACAGATTTTGCCCTTTCTACAATGTGGAGCAATCTCGGAGTTGGTATATATTTAGTTATGGTGTTGTGGGGGGCAAAGCCCCCCACACTGGGGGGTGTGGGGGCGAAGCTCCCCACTTGATTTGTATTTAATGTTTTTTTTTTTAGTTGGGACAACGGCGTTGTTTCCCTGTGTAGAAACGGTTTACCTTCATAATGCCGATCACGTTACGGTCGACCCCACTTCCGCAAATAGAATACCAAACTGTGACTTTCCAAAATGTCGAACACCAAATTTCTAAACAGCAAAACTTCACCCCCTTTTTGACCCAAGTTAGCACAGGTATGGAGTTGTGGCACGGTCAGAAATGTCGAATTCAAAATTTTTTTGACATTTGAAAGTTTTTGTGGTTTTAGTTTTGCAGAAACGGTTTGGTGATATGGCCGGTCAATTATATGTGATCGACATTATGAAGGTTAACTGTGGAAACTGCCGTTCACAGTTTTGGGACTTCAACATTTAATGATCGAGCTTTAATTATTCAACTAAATTCTGAGCATATCTAAGCAATCCTGTCTTGCTTTGTGATTTGTTGTGGAGTTGGCTGGTAAGAGAAGTTTTATTTATTTTTACTGTTAAAAGGAGGTGCGACTGTGAGCTATAGTGATGTAAAGAAATTACAACTTCTGTCTGGCTGGTAGAACTTGTATGGTCAGGACAACTTTATTGTATTTTATTATTTAGTTGGATATTGCTGGTATAATTTTTGTCATAGAAGTTGATTTAGGTTTCTTTGAATTCTTTGCTACTGACTTTGTGTAATTTTTGGAAAATTGTATTAATTTAAAGCTGAATATGGATTCCTTAAATGAGTATGCAATTAACGATTTGCTAATGCACAAGTATCTTGTACAGTGTAATAAATGCTATGCATATTTTAAGGTAACAGCTGATAACACTGGTGATCTTTGTTCCTCATGTCAAAAGTTGGATGATTTGCTTACCGTTATTAGAAGCAAATATTGACTTAATGATGATGATTGCACATGTGCAATTGGCATGGCTTGGAGAACTGTTGCATCATATATTAATGACTGGACTGATGAACTAAATAATGTTAGGCATAAAACAAATAGGACAGATTTAGGAAATGATGCATCTATTTTCTGCAAAGAACATTCAACCCCTATGAAACATGATGATGCCCCTAAGAACTATGGAATTGTGGATGCAAGTACTCAGCAATCTGACGACCCAGTTTGTTTAGAAGGAAACAAAAAAAGAAAGAAAGCAAGACGTTCTCAACAAATAACAAGAAAGAAAAAGAAACTGACTAATGACTGTAAAGGAAAGAGAATATGCAGTAAAAAGGATTATGCTTTGTTATGTAACACACTGGTGAAAGGGAATGAAGATATCTGTCTATCAGAAAACCCTCAGACTACAGAAAAAGCCATCACCTTTCCAATGGAAAAGGTAGGAAAAAGAGGCAAGGGGGAAGTGAAAAGGAAAAAATCAAAACTGAACGTGGAAGGATCATACCTCTCAACCTCTTAGAGCAAAAAATCTGGACAAAGCCTAAAATGATGGGGGAACAAATAGGGACAAATTTCAAATATTGCTCTTACAAACTTAGAAAGTTGATAGAATTATAGGTTTTGCATTAGCATGACATTTCTGAAGGATGTGGAGTCTTAAACTCAAATGTTTGTCATTAATTAATGACTTCAATCCTCAGCTATTTGCCAGAAAAGCATAGATTTTAGGAGGAACACATCAAAAATCTGGACATTCTGTGAAAATATGTACAGTTGAGAGCTATGGGAGGGATTGGAGAACATTACTGTAAGAAAAAAGAAGAGAAAGACAGTTGTTAACTACATGGCTCAAGCTGTGGATTTACAATGATGCCAGATGGATGAGAATTAATACACAATGAAAACAGTAGAATTAATAAGACTAATAGTGATGAAGATCTATCCTTCATAACAATTGATAGAGCAGATATTACTGTATTAGAAGCTGAAGATTCTTCAGAGATGGTCAGCAAAGATATTCTCGTAATTGGAGATTCAGTTATTAGAGGAACTAATACTGATATTTGCAGGGATGATAATGAACATCGAGTAGTGCTATGCTTGCCAGGAGCAAAAATAGAAGATGTGAAACAAGCCGTGGAATGCCTTAGTGTAAGGAAGTATGGATCTGTTTTTATTCATGTTAGTACAAATGATGTCACCAACAAAGATTCTCTGACTGTTAGTCGGGAATTGACAGCCCTCTTAGATAGTATAGCTTGTACTGGTGTTAGGACATATTTTTCACAAATCACCTATAGAAAGGATAGTCAGGTCACTGTGAATGAAAAGTTTTTTGTTTTTTTTTGGATAAACACCTACAAGGAAAAAATGTCCTGTTTTAAAAAATGGAAATGTGTAGAGCATCCAAGCCTTCTTTTGGGCACATGTGTTCAGACAGGATGGTGTGCATTTGTCTAGATCAGAGAAGAGAATTTTTGTTGCAGATATTTTGCAATATTTGACAAACACTAGCCAGGATTTTTGTCAGGTCAAAAATGTAACAGTTCACAGATAGCAACATTTGATGCATCTCTGATGGTTGTTAATGCTAGAAGCATTAATGATAAAGTTTTTTTATTGGAAAATTTGCTACATTCTCAGAAGATTGATGTTGTTATTGTTTGTGAAACATGTTTAAAGAACAATGACTGGAAACCAATTCTGACAGGATATAAATGTTTTTACTGTAACAGACATTCTAACAAAAAATCAGGTGGAGGTGTTATGATAGGGATTAAAGATGGCTATGAGACCTGTGATTATTACATGTTCAATGATAACACCAATACTATAGACTGTGTAACAGTGACAATAAAGACAACCCTGGAAAATATAACAATTGTTGGAGTGTATAGACCACCAAAGTCAAGTGCAGATGATCTAGAGGAATTCATACATTTCTTACATGAAACACAGGAGGGAAGAATAACATTAGCTGGTGACTTAAATTTACTATAAACAGACTGGAATAACATTGATTCAACAACGTTAATAAAGAAATTATTCACAGAGTATATTCAGGAATAACAAATGCTTCAGATTGTAAAATACCTACCAAGGGATGGAATATACTAGATATTGTTTGTGTTCCCAAAGAAATTACTGTAACTTCAAGTCAAGTTTTACCACCATTGATGTGCAGTGATTATGGGGTTAGTAAGGTTATTTTGTTGCTAGATAATTCTGCCAAACTGAAATCTAAGCCATTGCACAGGAGGTTAATTATAGATTATAGGGAAGCAAAACAGTTACTATATAAAACTAACTGGAATGAGGTGTTCAGTTGGACTGTCCCTTTATAGTGGTTGTAATAGCACACTACTATTTGTTTGGTACTGTTCTTTTGGCATATTATTGGGGGTTGCCCATAAGGGCCACACTACAGTAGACTCCAGTGTTGGGTGTATGATCATACAGTAGTATTTGTCATGGCACACATGGGAATAGATGACTATTGCTACTGTCCCAGTTGTATTCACACACTTAGTATGTTTGCACACTGTGGATTATGACATGTTTGAGCAAGCAGTGGATAGCGCCAGCCAGTTTATCCTTGCTGTAGCTCCTTAGAACTACCAGTACATACCCCCCATTGCAGACAATACAGACATATATGTCAAGAAAGCCATGTATTACCTCCTGTGGGATGGCTGACATAGCATGACTGCACTTCCCCCTACAGATGAGACAGGCAGGGATGCAGAGCTCTACACCTATGTCACCAACTGCATGAACTCAGCTGAATGGGACAGGAGGGGCACATGCTCATCAAGGCTCAGCAAACCTGACTGGTGGACAACAGCTATTAGCAGGCTGTGCAATAACAGGTAGACATTGCTGTGTGACAGTTGGGGTGAGGGTATCCCCCTAACATGCATGCACAACCTCCTCAGCTAAAAGAAGCACATAGTGTTGTTGTGAAGTTGTATAGACAGTGTAAGTGACAAAATTAGCCACCCATACAAAGCAGAACAACATACAGTGTAGTTACACATGTAACTTCAAAGGACAGGCCCAGATTGTTGCTCACCTCAGACGTCATGATGCCACATATGATGGGTCTGTACTCATACCTAACCTGTACTCCCACACTGTCTGCATCAACTATACTCCCTTATCCCCACCAAGTGACACAGGACATTCCTACAACCAGTCCCATAACTTCCATATTTACACAGCAGTTTGTAACTGGCCTCTCAGTGGACCATACACAGCATCTATTGCACATGCTAACATTCTAGACTGCATCCCACATGTGATCTGACAAGGATTACTAACACCATTGCGAAACTCTTGCAATCATACTGACACCACTGGCTGCATACCAGCTGAGTGGACAATGGCAACTGTTCTACCCTTGCAAAGAGGTGGTGCATCCACTGACCAACATAACTATACACTTCTTTTTCTATGTATCCACATCTGTATGCGCATAGGGAAAATCATCATGGAGCTGATCAGCACACACATATGTGCTCTACACATAGTTGACTGTACACAGTTTGGATGTGTGACAATGGGATCATGACAGTCACACAAGTTGGACATTTCCAAGGCAGTCACCAAGGACCTGGGTGAGGGTACGTCAGGGCGTACATCCCCCAGACTGAGCCAAGCCATCTGACTATATCCCATATAAGGCAACATTTACAAAGCACCCACTTAGGCATCCATGATACTGTCATTGTAGGGGACACTAAGTGGGCCATTGATGGCACACATAAGCAACATAAGGACATCTGCCTCCAATAGCTGTTATGTAAGCAGCAGTGCTCAGCAGTGCACAGTTCTTGGTCCTCTACTATTTGGAATCTATGTAACCACCATAAACGTGACTACTGAATGACTGTGGCTAGCAATGTTGGCTGATACCTGCAAATTGTGAGCACTGATAGAGTCTCTGTTGCATGTCACTATCCTGCAAGAGGGCATTGCAAACACATGCCTGCTGACATACTAATGGCCATAAACTCCAAATATATATGTAGTATCATATTGATTAGGTAGACCTGTGTACCTGGTAAGTAGCACATCAGTCGCAACATGTGATGTACATACTCAGGGGTGAAAGAACTCGGCAAACAGACCTGGCAACACAGGTTTACACTTAATGTGCCTCAGATTACCATGTATCTACAGTGGTATGGCAAGAATCATATGACATAACTGAGGCCAAAGTCACCAGTAAGTGACATACAGATAACCTTCACGTGACATACTCATAACCTCCATGTACCCCCTCAGCATGCCAATATGTGAGTGCAATGACCATTTGTTGATGTAACTTTCCAAGCAGTACTGAAAGTTGCACACTACAGTATGGTCTCTCACAAGGACACTTCACGTCTTCAGTATGTGTTCAATGCATATCATCTGCTATGAGTGTCATTGTCACCTGTGGCATATAAACTACTCAGAAGTGATCTGTGCCTTACATACAGGGCCGTGTGTGACCCTGCTTGATAGCATATGCTACCAATCTGTAGGAAGCATTGTAGATGGATGACTCACTGTAAGGACATTAGTCTAATATGTGATGTTAGTACTACATGCATATGGGACAGATTTGTCTAGCAGACTTAGACACACCCTTGAAACAGAACCTTGCCTAATGGCATACAGAGCACCTCAGCACACCTCAGCACATGGCATCTGTATGATCGGCTGGGTGACAGTCATCTCAACACAGGGCATCTGCCTGTGTCCCTCTTGGACTGGGGCAATATGTGCTGATCCTGTAACTACAGGTATGAAGATGTCTATGATTGTTTAGGCTGCATGCCATTATGCTAGTTAAGTTCAAATGTCCTATGGTTCGATAACATGATGTAAAATGCTCTAACAGGCTCACACACAAACATCATTACATTGAGGCTAGCACCACTTGCCATCACTGTGTACAAGACACGCCAAGGCTTACCTATGTAATGGTGAACACTACAGATCACATGTTACATGTTCCACACAACACACCTTATGTCTGCAAGTACTATCAGTTTAGGACATATGCTTGATGAAATAAGCAGGTCTTGTTGTTCTCAGTCCTTTGGGGGTGCCACATCACCGGCTACAAATAAAACTCTGCAAGGATAACATCATCAAGTCTTGTAGAAGAGGGCAGTTTGGAAGTCAGCAGCAAGTTACAAGGCCAGAAAGCGCATAACCATTAAAGGTGAATAGCCCATTATGGCATGTCGGCTATTTTGCAGGGAAATTTACGCACACAATTCCCAAGTGTCTTGAGCGAGACTAGAACCTCTGATGATCTATTCAATTGTACTATAGATCACAGTACTTATTGCACATGCTACAGCTTAAGTCTAATGCTACCATCTCAGCTGGTACTCTTCAGGTGGATGACATCATCAGGCCTTGTAAAAGAGGGCAGTTTGGAAGCCAGCAGCAAGTTACAAGGCCAAAAAGTGCATAACTAGGGGAAGTGGTTAGCCCATGAGGGAATGCCTGTTGTTTTGCAGGGGATATACACACAGACATGCCCACACACAACAAGTGGCTCAAGTGAGATTAGAACGCCGTATCTATCTACTCTTATATACTACAGATCACAGTATTTATTGCACATGCCACAGGTTAAGTCTGTTGTACATCTGATTGCAGGCACAATACTTGTGCATTACAGAAACTAGGCTTGTGTCACACAGCATCTATGGCCTGCAGAGTGATTAGGTTCATAGGTTCATAGGTAGGTACTAGGCTATCTGCCTGAGGGAATTTATAAGCCTAGCCAGAGTGTGTCAGCGTTCGCCGCCCCATTAATTAATTAACTGATCCTCTGTCAAGCAGAGCCAATGAAGTGATCCCAGGGGTGTATTTTCTGTTACCCATCCACTCATTAAGGTTTCTCTTGAAGGGTGTTAGTGAGGGGCACTGCCTAATATAGTTTGGAATTTTGTTCCAAAGCATGGGGAGTCCCTGTGACAGGAATCTATCCCTCCAGCATGTTATATGTATTGTTGCGGTGAGGTTTAAGTCACTAGAGCGTGTGTCTCACAGTGATTTGGATTTCTTTAGGTGGAGCATGTCCATCAATTCTGAGTTGGACATGGCTTTGTAAGTCAGGCAGAGGCCACCTCAGAGTAAGTGATATGCCACTGAGTACAGCCGGAGTTTTTTTAGCCAGGCTGCATAGGACATATGTTTGAGGCCAGTAATCCTCTTGGTAAGGTACTTTTCTGGTCGTTCCAGCTGTTGGAAGTGTCTTGTGAGGTACATCCCAAATGGGGCATTGTACTATATGATGGGTCTGATGAGTGATGAGTAGAGGTGCACTGTAACCTCTTTATTTCTAGATGTGAACCCTTTAGTAATTAGGTGGGCCACATAGAAGGATTTCCTAACTACTTTGGCAATATGATTGTCAAAGGAGAGATTACTATCTACCTGGGTCCCCAGATCTCTTCTTACCTCTTCTGTATTAAGGGGGCTGCCACATATGTGGTGATTTGTGGGTGCTTTGTTTTTCCTAAACGGGATGACTATGCATTTTTCGGCATTTAGCTTGAGGCCATGACTTTGACACCATGTGTCCGCCTCAGTAAGGCCCTTTTGGAGGATGTCCATGTCAGCCAGAGAGTCAGTTATGGCTCCCAGTTTACAGTCATTGGAGAACTTGGTTAGCCATAGTCCTCCTGTGTTTGCCTGTACTTCTGAGAGGTATATACCGAACAGTAGGGATCCCAGGACCGAGCCTTGTGGGACACCATTTGTGACTGGTTTAGAATCGGACCTGGAGCCTGCTATTCTTACTGTGTGAGTTCTGTCTGTAAGATAGTTGGCAACCCATCTCATGATGTAGGGGTTTATGCTCAGGCTGGTGAGTTTTTCTGTAATACCTCAGTAGGGAATGGTGTCGAAAGCCTTGGCAAGGTTGAGGTAGACTATGTGAACCACCTTTCCCTCATCTATGGCCTTGGTGACTGTCTCGAAGAAGTCAACCATGTTTAGTAGGCATGATCTGCCCTTAACAAAGCAGAACTGGGTCAGGTCAAGTGTTTGGAGGTTCCCAATGGCTTTGTTAATGAGTTCCTTGATGATGCGCTCCATAGCCGTGCAGACCAGGCTAGTCAAGCTTATGGGGTGATAGTTACCAGGGTCAGTTGTGGCCCTTCATTTATGGAGTGGAATAACCGTTGTTGTGCACCATTCTATGGGCACATAGCCTGTGTAGAGGCTGAGGTTGAACAGCGTGTATAGGTGGGGGGGTTAGTTCATTCTGTAGTTCATGCAAAACACACTCTGGGACACCATCTGGCCCCATTGGCACTGTGTTTTTGGCTTTTGAAAAGGCAGTTTTCACCTGTGCGTCTGTGATTTCCAGAACACTACACCTTTCCAGTATTGTTGTGGCTCCTTTTGGGGGTGAGAGGGGGGTGAAGTTTGCACTGAATCTATCTGCCAGGATGTTGGCAATATCAGTAGGTTTATTATATTTTGTGCTATTTTGCACTAGTTCAGTGCATATCTGTGAGTTGCCACTTAGATTCTTAACATAGCTAAAGAAGGCTTTGTGATTATCTTTTGAATCCTTGGCTATTTTTCTTTCGAAGTTAGCCTTGGATGATTTTATGAGGGACCTTAGTTTCTTAATGATACTGATTAGGGATGTCTTTCCTTCTTGGGATTTGCTTTTTTTTCTGAACTAGTTTCCTCCTTCTATTGTATAGACTGTCTATGGCAGGGGTCCACCAGACTGGTTTCCTTCCCTTAGAGGAGTGAGTCTTTGTTTTCCTAGGGATGGCATGATCCATGCATCCTTGTAGGTGCTCATAGAGTGCATTTGTAAAGGTTTCTGCATCTTTGGCAGTGTAATCATTTAGAGTGGGGGCTCTGAAACTTACTGCCTCTGTCTTAAGTAAGGTGACGTTTTCTTTAATAAAGTGATATTGCTTCATACTGTTATCTGCATCTAGTATCCTAGCAGTGAGATAATGGTTATTATCTTAGTTATGTGTGTACAGTTACCAGTATGACCGTATGTGGCTGCTTGCAGTTAGATAGGGAAATCTGCGGGCAGGTACAATGTGCCCTGTCCATGTGTGCATTGACAACATTGTACATTACACCGCCTGCTCACCTGTATCCCTCTATGTGGTGACATCCAGCAGGCACAGGGTTCTGCAGGTAATTGGATTATGTACTGTTGCACCCTTAGTTTGGATCCTTTGAGTAACGGTATGGAAGAGTGATAGTGCAGATTCACTCACCATTATTAGGGTTTGTCGGACAATACAGACATCCACACACATATTTCTGCATATAACAGGGATATATATATATATATATATATATATATATATATATATATATATATATATATATATATATATATATAATGTGTGAGTGTGTGTGTGTGTGTGTGTGTGTGTGTGTGTGTGTGTGTGTGTGTGTGTGTGTGTTTGTGTGATATGTATATGTGCTATGTAGATATATGTAGATAGTCTGCATATCATTTTAATATGTACAGCTATATATATTGGTATATATCAGTCTGACACTACATAGCGATAGCTATAAAATGTATGTGAGAGGGAGATAGTGACCGACGAATATGTATACATATATGTCTGTATGTATACACATAGTTATACAGGACAGGTCATTTTGATGAAGGGGCAACAGAATTGCACTCATTTTAACTAAGTGAATGGACATGCCCAGTTGGACAATCAGTGCTTATAAAGTGACTACAGGCCACACCTACCTGTACTTCAATCCGGGATTTTGTGTGTTGCAGACATTAACATCTGCCCTTGTTTCTGCAGTACTGCACTTCACTCAAAATGTCCACAGCATTCCCCAGCTGTCTGCTGTACTTAATATGTGATTGTGGTTCATAATGTTCCACCACACACAGACTGACAGTAAGCATAACTCTCAACTACAGAGATTTTTGCAGACTGCCCAGATTTTTGTCTTATATTTTTGGTCTGCTCCTCATACATTTGTGGTTTTCTGGTAAATTATTGAATACTGAAGTCCCTAAATAATACTAACAACAAACATTTGAGTTTCAAACTGTATATTCTTCAGAAAATATGTCATAATGCAACATCTTTTATTCTAGTAACTAGTTTTATTCTATGTTTACAGAACAATATTTAAAGTCTGATCCTATTTTTGAGACTTTATCCCCCATTCTTTCTGACTTCGTCCAGATTTCTTGCACGAGAGGTTGAGAGGTATTACAATCTTTGAAAACACCAACATAATGACACCTCACATGCAAAAGATGTGAATATTTCCAGATTAAAACCATCAACATCTTCACTCATCCTAACTTCCCTAGGCCACTGAGCCACACAGGCTGCCAGACAGAGTGGAGTCATTCATCACACAATCAATAGCATAAATATGTATGTTGTTATTCCTGCATTATGTGAGATATAGAATGTGTGATTGGGTTCTATGTTACAGCTGTGAGATTGCCTGGTCTGCTGATATACCATTGCTGACTTACTGTTAAAGCAGTTATATGGGAACACTGCTGTGTTGGGTGTGGGGGAACAACAGCACATGATCTGCTGGGATAGACAGTAGTCCAAATATCATGTGAGCCCACTGTTTCAAATCTCCCATGATTGATATAGTGAATATTCCAAACATGAGGCCTAGTAATTATTAAGGAGCATATACTATTGGGCTTGGTATCTTTAGTCCCATGTGGATGTTTCTTCTGTTCACATAGCCCACTATATTTCCTTGCATAAATGCAGCAGATCCATACATATGATGCCATATTATAATAATTCTTACAAGTAGTGAGTAGGTTAAAGACTTACCCTGTGACTGCAGCAGTTGACAGAACTGTAGTTTAGGGCTGACTATGTATGATGAAAGCAGTACCCAGCCAATACATGGATAGGTACAGGTTGTGCAGGTTGACTGAAATCAACAATTTTAATATATGCATGTGATTAGGATTAAGGTATCAGTCTCTAGGGCCATTGGTTGTCAGTGAATGTGCTATGTGTTGTCTCTTAGCCAAAGCCAAGGCACACCTACATCTGCCTACAGGGACATCATCAGGGGGTTCCTCCTTCAAGTCCTCCTGTGAGACACCCCTATCATTCTTTCAGTTACAATTCCCAAGTCTGTACTCTAATGGTGCAGAATATGGGTGAAATATCAGAATGTAGGGTATATGCATACTTTATAGTGCTCTACTGTAGGTGCTGACTGTTTGATTTTCTACCTATGATGCATTCCACCTGCCAAGTACATCATTAAGAAGATTTAATGGCCCTAGTTTAAGTGAAATAGAGGTCCTAGGTAATTAATATATCATTGGGTTTTAGATACACTCAGCCTAGCGGTGCACTGTGCAAGCATGCGGAAACAAGCTCAGCGAAGGTAAACAAAGCTTAGAAGTTATTGTACGCACCTTCCTGAAAGGTCATGCTCAGCATGGCTGCATGACATGCAAACACACAGAAACACACATTCCAAAGGTAAATAAAGCTTAGCGGCTAGTGTACACATAACCTTGCTGAGCACAACGATGTGCAGCTCAAACAGATGCAGCTGAGCTGCAATGAGCTTATAAGTCCTCAGACACACCCTCTCTTGATGTCAGCTACCTCTTCTGTGAACACCAACACAGTTCTGTGTCTGCACAGAAGGGATATGCTTTCACAGATACCCATTTGTGCTATTCAGTAACCCTACCTCATTTGCATAGGGACCCATGCACACAATCTGCAAAGTACATGGTTCCAGGCCCTACCTCATTAGCAACAGCACCATTCCACCATTGCAGATACTCCATGCAGGGTCCTATAATACATTTCTGTCACATACTATTAAATGTGGTTTTTCCACTTTTTTTTTCATAAAAGCATGTTTGCACACTGTGGTGCATTGTGTGTGCAAACATACTCAAAGCATTAAAAATAAAATTATTTTAACTTATTTCCCTTATGTTTTTGGACAAACTGTGGATAGTTTTGTTCATATCTGTATGTGCTATGTCATATTTGTCCATCTACTGTGTTTTTACAGCTCCTGTTGTCTGTCTGAAATCCTGTACACAGAATTTTTCCGTGTACACTATGGACATCAACATGGGGTCTGCAGTGCTGCATATCTGCTTGCTGGATTGCTCTACTTGCCTCATTTACATGAGAGTCACCTCTTTATGAGGTGATTTGCATGCCATGGAACATCCTGTGTATGTGCGCTCATTCACTCCACTCAGCAGTGCTTACTGGATCGCAAACCTGCTTCCTTTCATGTAAGCAGCATGCCACAATACCTACATGGAATAAAAGACCATGTAGGCTTTATTTAATTCCCCCTACAATGTTTTGGTGAAGGGATAGGTGAGCTTATATTGTATATACAGTTCAGCTATGGGGGAAATGCTTGATATGCCCCCTTCTACATCCATTATATTCTGGGATATAGTTTTTTTTAACATCTTCTTTATTGATACTATAGACAGATAGTATACCAATGACATACAAAACAAACAAATTAAGGAAAAAAATGTTAAGTAACATTTTAACAGAACAGTGCTAAGTATATATATTACATAGCAGCTAAATTTAGCATTAGTAATCAACCATAATATTGTACCAAGACAAATAACAAATGTTCCAAAATCTTTAAAACTAGATATTGTATTGATGATTATGCAGCTGAGACCAAACTTTGTGTTGTTACACACCAAAAATATTGACAAAGTCTTTGGATCTGATTTCGAATTAGACAATAACAACAACTATAATCAGACTAACTACAATCCATTGTTTTTGAAAAATGTTCCCAATCACTCATAAAATCCCTGTGGTGATTTTAGCCCAGAATTCACTAATATTCTGACAGCTCAGTATTATATGGGAATATTCTACATTATTTACAGATCATCTCTAGCATCTGCTATTATCTATGTAACCTCTATTATCCAATCTAACAGGGAAATGTTTCCATTTGCGGAACAACGTATACCATGTGCATGCCAGATAAGAGATTTCTCAAAATATTCGCACTGTCCTAGGTTGTTTTCCCAGGCATGTAATGTCATCTCCCTACTTAACTGCGAGTCCCAATCCAAAAGAATCATCCTTTGGACATTCATTTAACCCCCCCCCCCCCAAAAAAAAAAATGCTTGTCATCAGCCAAATACTGATTCTGCTTCTAAATCTTGTTCCATAATTTGAAAAAAAAAAAAAAACAGCCATGCTTCTTCCCTGACAGCTTCCTACCTTGGTCAAGCCTGCCCTGGTCCCAGATTATCCCATGATCATGAGTTCTTGGACTTTGTTGGAGAGAGTGACTAATGAAATTCTCAGGAATGAGCAAGACTGGTGTTGATGAGCTCCTCATTTGCAAAATTTGATTTAGGGGTTTTACTATATAGAGTAAGATACTGAGTCAAGGAGTTGCAAATCCCCTTGCGTAAAGACCTAATATATTTTTTCTGATATCACTTGGGCATTGTCTTCCCCACTGATATCCTTTATCATTTTTTTTATAAAATGCATGTGTCTTGGTAGTACATAAGGTAGGCAAGTGTCTGCATAAAAATATAAACCTTAGTAATCAAACTATCTTAAAACTATCTTAATGGAAGATGCCATTCTGTCTGCATTTGTTTAGTTTCAGATATAAAGTATCAAGTATTTTCCTCCAGCTTCACTAGCATACTTGCCAATATAATTAATCCCATGTATTTGCAAGTAGACACTGGGGGGTTTAATAAAGCCTACATGGTCTTTTTTACAGTGTAGGCATCATGTCATGCTGCTTACACAAAAGTAGGCAGGTTTTTAGATTCAGAAAGCACTGCTGGATGGAGCGCATGCATGCGCCAGCATGGGAAGTTCTGTGGCATGAAAATCACCTCATAAGCAGGTGAATCTCATGCAAATGAGGCAGGTAGAGTGACCCAGCTAGCAGATACGCAGCTTGTCAGACCCCATATCAGTGTCCCTAGTGTACACAGAAAAATTCTGTGTACAGGAATGTAGACAGAAAAAAAGAGTCTGTAAAAATGTAGATAGATGGACATAAATGGCATATCAAATAAAGATATGAGTGAAACTGCCATTCTTATGTCTGAAAAATTAAAGGAGATAAGCTAATTTTTTGTTTTTTTTTATAATCTGGGCATGTTTGCATAGTGTATCTCAGTGTGCAAACATGCCTTATAAAAAAAAAATTGAAAAAAAAAAAAATTATTTTGTGACAGAAATGTATTACAGGACCCTGAGTGGAGTATCTGCAATGGTGCATTGGTGCTGCTGCTAATGTGGTAGGGCTATGAAGTGTGTAGTTTCCAGGCTGTGAGCACTGATCTCTATGCAAAGGACGTGGAGTTACTGAATAGCATAAACGGGTAATCATGTCCGCATATCCCCTCTTTGTAGGCAGAGAACTATGTTGGTGTTTACAGAGAAGGCAGCTGACATCAGGGGAGGGTGTGACCAATGACTTCTAAGCTTATTTTAGCTTAGCTGCGGCTGTTTGCTCAGTGCACCGTCATGTTGAGCGTGTATGTGCAGGGTGTGTGTGCACTAACTTCTATGTTTTGTTTAGCTAAGAGACGTGTGTTTTCGCATCTTTGTGTAGCAAGCCACCATGCTAAGAGTGTTCTTCTGGAGTGTGTGTACACTGACTACTAAGTTTTGTTTACCTATGAGGCAAGTGTTTGCGTGGAACCCCTCAGTGCTGAGTGTATCTAAAAGCCAATGACATATTAATTACTGTTGACCCTGTTTAACTTAAACTACAGCCATTAAATGATGTTAATGATATACTAGCCAGGTGCAATGCATCATAGGTAGCCAATCACATAGTCAGCACCTACAGCAGAACACTATAAAGTAAGCATACACCCTACAATCTGATTTTTCCCCCATACTCTGCACCATTGGCGTACAGACATGGGAATTTTAACTGACAGAATGCTAGGGCTGCTGCAGGTCTGCTACATTTGTATGTGTTAAATGCTGACGTCAATGCTGCTGTTGCTGCTGCTAACAATAAGATTAGGCAGAGAAGAAGAAGAGTGTTCAGGCCCAGGGTAGCCTTCAAGGGGCTACATGAGCTGGCGATTGTAGAGTGCTATAAGGTGGACAGGGACATAGTACAAGAACTCACTGAGCTCTGCCACCCTCAACTCAAATCCAGTGCCAAAAGAGGGGAACCTATCCCAGTGGAAAAAAAGGTATGTGTAGCCCTTAGGATAATAGCCACAGGTACCTTCCAAAGACCAAGTGGGGACATGATGGGAGTCTCACAGGCATCAACATCCAGGGTAATCCATCAGTTCCTGGATGCTATGCTACCACATGCCAGTGAGCACATTGATTTTCCCCTCACCTTTCAGGTGAGGGCCAGCAATATGCAACACTTCTACCATTTAGCACACTACCCTGTGGTACTGGGTGCCATAGATTGCACTCAGGTACACATAAAGGCACCACCCACTGAGCAGGGTAGAATCTACATCAAGCACAAGGGGTACCACTCCATCAACTGCCATGTCATGTGCAATGCCCAGGGTATTATGAATGTGTCGGCTGGCAGCCCTGGCAGTTATCACAACTCCCATATCTGGCCTGCATCACAGTTGTACCAGATGTTTGCTAGGGGGGGCATCCCACCCGGCCATTTACTGAGAAATGCTGGCTATGCCCTGAAACCATGGATGACAACACCAATCAGAAATGTACACACCCACCCACCAATGAATGCCATAATGAGGAACACACACAATCTCGGTACATCATGGAGCATGTGTTTGGGCTCTTGAAGTAATGATTCTGGTACCTCGATATATCTGGTGGAACCCTACAGTACTCTTTAGCCACATGTGCACATATGCTCACAGCATGTGCCATGCTACACAATATGATCCTGCAGAAACAGGTGCAGCAGGATCAGCAAAGAGAAGGGATTCACAGCCCCCCACCATTGCCTAGGTCACCACAGTCACACTCACAAGAGGATTCAGAGGAGGAGCCCCCAATGATATCCTTGTAGGCAGATGTAGGTATGCCCAGTAGGCCCTGGTATTGGCTAAGAGACAACACATAGCACATTCACTGACAACCTAGGGCCCTAGGGACTGACACCTTTCTCCTACTCACATTCATATAGTAAACATGTTGATGCCAGGCAACCCACATAATGTGCACCTATCCATGTACTGGTTGTGTACTGCTTGCATGACACAGAGTCATCCCTGAACTACAGGTATCTCAACTGCTGCATTCGCAAGGTAAGTCTCTAAGCTACACACTAATTGTACTATAATATAGCATAATTATGGATCTGCTGCTGCTATGCAAGGGAATATAGTAGGCTAATTGGACAGATGTAACATTTTATTTATTTATTTATATTTTTTAACCGAGGAAAGTCTGACTGGGCCAGAAGCCCATTTTCAGCAGAGGCCCGGGGAGAAAAGCTCCACAGAAATATAAGCAGAATGTAATAATTAGATAGTACAGTAGTATACATAAAGTAAGGTGGAGAATACACCACGTAGTTAGTCTATACAATGTAGCATTCAATACAGTTTTCTAGTAGATGTTGTTGCTCCTTCAGCTTTTCCCGGTTAGGGGTCACCACAGCAGAACTCCTGTCTGCTAATGATTAGCAGTAGATTTTCATGGTGCCAAGGTGCCAGCTTGATGCCCAAGCTTCAACAAAGGCACACTCATTCACTTAAACATGGAGAGGACATGCAGACTCCACACAGAAGGCACTCCAGCTGAGAATCGAACAGGAGAACCTCTTGCTGTGAGGTGACAATGCTACCGCTGCACCACCGCAGCTTCTCACAGTTTTCTAGTAGATACAGGTTCAAAAAGTAAAATACACAAGCATTTCAGTGAAGATCACTGTGAGAAAAATAAAATTATTACTGTGTACATATTAAATAATAGTTATGAACAAATGAGATTTCCTTTATATATATATATATATATATATATATATATATATATATATATATATATTTTTTTTTTTTTTTTTTTTTGAGTAGTAATGAGGAGATGGAGAAAATGAGGTAAGGAATGGACAGTGTGTTGAGAGAGTTATAGATATCTTGTCAGTCAGGTTTGGCACAGGAGCAATGCCAGTTCCTGGATAGATGTTCAAATAATAGTTGTCTGAAATTGGTAGAATCAGTCCCATGTGGATTCACATCTACATGGGACTACAGATACCCAGTCCAATACTATGTGTTCCTTAATAGTTACTAGGCCTCATGGTTGGAATATTCATTACATCAGTCAAGGGACACATTAAACAGTGGGCTCACATGTTATTTGGACTACTGTATATCACAGCAGATCTTGTGCCATTGTTCCCCCACCCCAACACAGCAGTGTACCCATGCAACTGCTTTAACAGAAAATCACCTATGGTATATCAGACTAGGAAATCTCAGGGCTGTAAAGTAGATATTGCTCACACCATTGTATGTTTCTCCTCATGCAGGATAACAATGTACGTATTTATGCTATTGATTGTGTGATGAATGACTCCTCTCTGTCTGGTGACCTGAGTGGCTCAATGGACTAGGGAAGCTAGCATGGGTGATGATGTTGATGTTTGTAATCTGGAATTACTGAAATGTTTCACATGTGAGGTAGTACTATGTTGGTGTTTTCACATACTGTCATGCCTTTTACTGCAAGAAATCTGGACAAAGCCAATAAGATTGGGTGGACAAAGGCCCAAACATAGAGTCAGATTTCAAATATTGTCCCCATAAACCTAGAAAGTCACTGGAAGTAAAGGTGCTACATTATTACATATGTTCTGAAGGATATAACATCTGAAACACAAATGTTTGCCTGTAAGTAGTATAATGTAGTGATGTCAACATTCAATACTTCACTAGAAAACCACAAATGCATGAGGAACACACCAAACATATGAGGGAAAACTCTGGACAATCTGTGGAAATCAGGACTTGAGACGTATGCAGACTATCAGTCTGTTGGTGGTGTAACATTACCAACTGCAGTCACAGATTAAGTAGAGCACACAACTGGGGGATGCTGTGGACAGTTTGAGTGAAGTGCAGTACTGTAGAAACAGGGGTGGATGTTAATGTCTGTAACATACAAAATCCCGGACTGGAGTACAGGTAGGTGTGGACTAGAGTCACCTTATTAGTACTGATATTCCCACCGGGCATGCCCATACACTTGGTTAAAAGGAATGCAATCCTGTTGGCCCATAATTAAAATGACCTATGTATGAATGTCTATACAGACAGATATACGTATACATATATGCCTGTCACTGTCTCTCTCTCTCTCACATGTACAGTATAGCTATCGCTATGTAGTGACAAACAGATATGTATTGAGATATATATATATATATATATATATATATATATATATATATATATATATATATATAAAAATAATATATATATATATATATATAGATATATATATATATATATATATATATATATATATATATATATATATATAAAAATGATACATATATTGACATAACACATATACATATCATACAGACACACACACACACACACAGCTACAGTTATATATACATCCCTGTTATATACAGAAATATGTGTGTGGATGTCTGTATTGTCCAACATACCCTAATAATGGTGAGTAAATCTCCACTATCACACATCCATACTGTTGCTCAAAGGATCCAAGCTAAATGTGCAACAGTACAAACTCCACTTACCCACAGATCCTTGTGCCTGTTAGATGTCACCACATAGACAGACACAGGTAAGCAGGTGCTGTAATGTATAATGTTGTCAATGCATATATGGACAGGGCAACTTGTCCCTGCCCACAGGTCTGCCTTTGTAACTGCAAGCAGCCACATATGGCCATACTGGTAACTGTACACACATAGCTAAGATAATTACAGTTATCCCACTATTAGGAGACTAGATGCAGATAACAGTATGAAGCAATATCACACTGCAGGCCACAGATGCTGGTCAACACAGGCCTAGCTTTTGTAATGCACAAATACTGTGCCTGCAATCACATATACAGTGTGGGTGAGAAGTATTGTGATCTATAGTGTATAAGACTAAATAGGTAGGGGGTCTAATCTCACTCCAGCCCACTGGGTGCATAACTATATCAGTGTGTGTGTGTGTGTGTGTGTGTGTGTGTGTGTGTGTGTGTGTGTGTGTGTGTGTGTGTGTGTTTCCCTGCAAAACATCAGACATGCCTTCATGGGCTATCCACCTGCAATGGTTTTACACTTTTTGGCCCTGCAACTTTCTGCTAGCTTCCACACTGCCCTCTTCTACAAGGTCTGATGATGTCAGCCACCTTAAGACTACCAACTGACAATGTAGTATCAGGTGTAAGCAATGGTGCATACGATAAGTGCCATGATATATAGTGTATGGGTCTACTTTGTTTCATTGAAAGCTCATTTCACTGAATTTGAATTCACCCTGAACAAATCGCTGAAAGCTCAAATTACTGAAAACTCATTTCACTGAATCTCATTTCACTGAAGTGAAGTACCGGCATTGTGTAGAGTACTGTAAGGCAAGTAAAAGGTATATGCCCTTTTCCCTACTGTAGTGCGATCCTGGTGTTAGTATATATAGGTAGACGAAGTGTGGGGGGGCACAGCCCCCCACATTGTGGGTTGTGGGAGGCATAGCCTCTCACTTAGTTTGTACATATATTGTCTTCTGGAAAGAGTTAGTCATTGGTGTTCTAAGTATGCATGTCCATGGTTTAAAATGTATTGTTTTGAAGTTTTTGTTGATATATTTAAAACCAAACTAGGTTGGGGATGTGCCCCCCACATCCCCCCAATTATATATACTAACTCCAGGATCACACTACAGTGGAGAAAAGGGCATATACCTGAAGTGAAATGCGATTCAGTGAAATTATTTTTCAGTAATTTCAGCTTTCAGAAATTTGGTCAGGGTGTATTCAAATTCAGTGAAACCAATGAAATAAAGTAGACCCATAGAGTATGACTAGATAAGCTGGGGTTCTAATCTCCCTACAGCCCACTTGATGCATGTGTATATATACATATGGCATAAACTTGGTAGCCCAGACATATGCAGTATTTTAGAGTGTTTAATTTTTTGCGGGTGATGAGGTTCCCCAAAAGACTGATCACAACAAGGCCTGTGTATGTTATCAAGCATAATATGTCCTGAAATTATAGTACTAGCAGACATAAGGTGTGTTGTGCACACCACGTACTATGATCTGTAGTAAGTACCATTACATAGGTAAGTGTACACTCCTACATACAACCGACCTGCACTATGTGTGTGCCTTGGCATGTCCTGTATGCACTGACTGGAAGTGGTGCTAGCCTCAATGTAGCCATGTGTTTGTGTGTGCCTGTCAAAGCATTTTACAGCATGTTATGGAACCATGGGATGTATGACAGAGAGTATTGTAGCCTTTGACTGTCACTGGTTGGAAAGATGTGGATGTATTCACTGTTGTACTACCAATACCGACAGGTTTGGGACGTACATCCCAGACTGGCACTGATATGCTGAATGTGGTAGTCATCACAGCTATCATTGTGTGCAATGGCACCCTTGCTATGTCACTACACAGGCATATAATACAACTGTAGCAGCCACACAGGTTCCAAAGGCACACCGATAAACATTGTAGAGAACATGTCCTATGGAGTCCATGTCAGGACCGAACATGTGTAGTCTGTCTCTGAAATATTTTGAAGGGGCTGTCTATGGCCCCATACAGAGAGGTGTCAGTTTCCATTGTGTGCCTCCCATGTATCCATGACAGGAATAACACGTGTCACCTGTGCAACACACCAACAACATCAGTGTGGTATGCATAATACACACTGGTAAGTTAAGTATGTAACACAAGCAGTACACCTTACATGAAACAGGCCCCCTCATGCATGTCATGCACACATCTGATGTGACACACATCATGTGCAGGTTACACATTGGGATGCAGAACACAACAATCATAACGGTTGCCAGGCACTGGACACAGGATATATGTAGATGATTCATCTCCATCAAAACCCTGATGGCACTTATGAAGTGTAGCAGACCTTCTGACAGACTAGGGATGCATGACTATGCTGAATGCCAACATTGTCCTTGTTAGCCTGTTATGCACATATGTACCTATGGAGCCTTGCAGTTATAGTGCTGTCCCTTGCTGATGACATAGGTCCATTGTGCTGACATACCATCCTGTGCTGCTTTATTTCCACTGTGTATCCATAGGTTATCCCAACAAACTCCTGTAACAGTAACAAAAACAGGCCCATGACACACCTGTCATTGTGTAACTATACAGCCAATTCAACAACATACAACACGATGACCACATAAGGTACATAAATGTATGTGGCATACACGTGACAAATGCCAGCATACAATATCTTTCATTAACTACTACAAGTGGCATGGCGAACCAGCACTGCATTACACAAGTACATGTTAACTAATATAGTCATCCTGTGCATCAGGCACATAGCTTCATTTCCCAGCATCGATGTCAAGGATGACAGGAATGTGGCACAGGTAGCATCACCTGCACAGGGTATTGTGAGAGAATGAAGGAGGCCTAGGCTGGCCCAAATGGAAGAGCCATGTGTGTGAGTCGAGGGAGCATGTAAGATGGACCATGGAAAGGTGCTGCGTGTCTGTAGGTGACCTGCATTTGATGGAGGTGTATGAGTGTGTGCATACGCACAGTCAAGCACAGTGCTAGCCCTGCACATGTGTATGTTGGAAAGCTGTGGACCATACATGGTAGAGTTGACAGCCCACTTTCTCTGGCCCTGAACATGGGAACTGGCTCTGCCAGGAGTTGCACTGAACCTCCATGCCCATAGCCAGAAGCAGTGCTAGTACCTGACAGTGACTGCTGTTTACTGGGACTGTGTCCCCTACGGGACTGCCCAGAACCATGATCCCATGGCCTGCCATGTTGTGGTGTGGACAGCACACTCCCCTCTGTAGCGCTGGATGTACTGCCACTATGGGAGCGTGAGTGTGCATGACCACGTGGACTCTCAGCAGATGGTGTTGCTGATCTATGTCCACTGGTCAGATGCTCAACTCCAACCACATGTTCCACCACAATGTGTGGCTCATGGCAGACACTATCTCAGCCCACCCTCTGTCCACTGCGTCAGTCAACCAATCCAGGGTGTCCCCAATGCAGTGGAGGCTGTCACAGATGTCAGACTGTGTGGCATCCATAACCCTAAGCATACATCTGATGTTCCATTTAGAACATGCCTGTGCCTCTATGATGGCCCAGAACATGTGCCAGGTGACCCAAGATGTGACACCTGCAGTAGGTGGTGGACAGACAGCAGGCCTCCTACAAGCAGCCCTGTAAATCCACCTGCATGGGACCATGCCAGTTCTCTGGCTATGGGCAGTGTCTACACTCACTGGAGCCAAAGTTGCCTCACTTTCCTGTTCATTGTCTCTACCTTCTGACTGTTCAATATCTGTGACCCCCGGGGATGGGGTATGTATGGGCATACAGACTGTGTGTGATGACAATGGAGGCAAAAGAGTGATGTCTACCTCTGGAACAGATTCAACCCCAGACTCCCCCACCTGTGTCTCACTGTGGCCACCATCATCATCAGTGTCCGAGGAGACTTTGACATCAGGTTGTGTAGGGTACAGACTCCAACCCCCACCCCCGGTCACCTGCAATAAGAATGAAAAAAGCAGTACATTAATATCTACACTATTGGGTACATAAAGCATCCGATACTCATAACAACAAATGCCCAGAACTGGATTAGTGGTCAAAGAACTTAAGTCTCTGCCTTCGTTCACAAAGCACTACCTCAGAACACAATTCAAATTCAACCACCATAACAACTGCCAGCAAACGTAACCTGAGAGTAATGCTACTCAACTCTAGAAGTCTAAATCTCAAAATGCACTCGCTCAAGTCACTCCTAAAACTGGAGAACATTGACCTCTGTGCAGTAACAGAGATCTGGCTCAAGGCTCCTTAGAGCACCCCAGCGCTACCAGGCTACAGAGCATATCACACCTTTCGGCCCCCGAACCTGGACTGAAGCCCCAAATTAGGTGTGGTCTGAAGTCCCAAAGGCAGTGGCATATCCATCTTCATAAAGGATATGCACATCTCCAGACTGGTTGCCTAATATAACGCATAAGAGATACTACAGGTACAACTAACACTGGCTACAACTGCAATCCAGGTTGTAGCCTGCTATAGATCCCACACAATGTCCCTAGACTTCCATTCCACATTACTGAACACTCTGGAGAGCATTAAGGTTCAATCCAATACCATTATCCTGGGAGACTTTAACTACCCCACCATTAGCTGGGAAAATTACTCCTGCTCCAACTCATTTGCCCAACGATTTCCGGAATTCATTAATTCCAGCGCCCTGGACCAACTCATTCTCACCCCCACCAGAGGTAGAAACATTCTCAATCTGGTCATTACAAGCATGGGAGACCACTGTTCTACACCAGTGATCAACTCCTCCCTGGTCAGGTCTGACCATAAGTTAATCACAGTCGATATCGAAATCCCCCCCTCACCCCCCCCCCATGAAGGAAACCGCAGTGAAAAACTTCTCCAAAGCAAATTCTAAATAATTAAATAAATAAATAAATAAATAATTCTAAAGACAGAAATGTCAAACTTCACGTCATCCACACAAATGGGGAAAGGATGTACTGCCACTGAATCATACACCAAGGAGCTGTATGAGCATCTACACAGGTGCATGGATCAGGCCATACAGAACAGAACCAAGATCATGTCCTCCAAAAAAAGGAAGCCAGTCTGGTGGTCCCCTGCCATTAACAAACTCTACAACAGAAGAAAAAAACAGTTGCAGAAAAGGGCAAAGTCCCAAGGCTGGAAAAATTCCCTTGTAAGTCTCAGCAAAAAACTGAGAACCCTCATCAAAGCCTCCAAAGCTAGTAATGAAAACAAAATTGCAACAGATGCTAAAGACAACCACAAGTCATTCTTCAGTTACGTCAAGAACCTGCAGAACAATCTGCAGGGATGCTACGAGCTACTGCCCAACAGCACCACTTACACTGAACCAACAGATATTGCCAACATCTTGGCCGACAGATTTAGTGAAAACTTTACACCCCTCACTCCCAAAAGATCCCATCCCAATACCCAAGGAATGCCAAATACCTAATATCATGGCTGCTCAGGTAGAAGCCGCACTATCCAAAGCCAAAAATACAGCTTCCATGAGACGTGATAATATACCTGGCTGCATGTCAAACAAATCACCAAGGGAAATGACACCTCACCTGAGTGCCCTGTTCAACCACAGCATCACTTCAGGCTTTGTTCCCACTAAATGGTGCACCGCTATGGTCATTCCACTCCACAAAGGGGGGTGCAACTACTGACCCAGAAAACTACTGCCCCATTAACCTGATGAGCCTGATCTGTAAGGTCAAGGAGTGCATCATTATGGACCTCATAAATAGGGATATTGGGAACCTTCCAACCCTTGACCCCTCACAGTTTGTGTTTGTAAAAGGCAGATCATGCCTGGTCAACCTGATAGACTTCTTTGAATCTGTCACCAGAGTGGTCGATGAAGGCAAGGCAGTCCAGATAGCCTAGCTCGATCTGTTCAAGGATTTTGACACTATCCCCCACTCAGGGATCATTGACAGACTCACCAACCTAGGCATTAACCCTTACATCATAAGATGGGTTGCCAATTGGCTCATGGACAGAACCACACAGTGAAAGTAGCAGACTCCAAATCCGACTACTGGGCAGTAACAAGTAGAGTACCACAAGGATCTGTCCTGGGTCCTCTCCTGTTTGGTATATACTTCTCTAAAGTTTAGGCTAACACCAAAGGACTCTGGTTGACCAAGTTTGCAGATGACTGCAAACTGGGAGCCTTTATTGACTCTCAAGCTGATGTCGACATCCTACAAAAAGGGCTCACAGACACCAATGACTGGTGCCAGAACCATGGTCTTAAGCTCAATGCTAAAAATTGCATTGTCATCCCTTTTGGGGAAAAACACGGTGCCCATGAACTACCACATCGACACTAGCCCTCTCAAGTCCCAAGGTGTGATAAGAGATCTAGGAACACAAGTAGATAATAACTGCTCCTTCAACAACCATGAGGCCACCGTAGTTAGGACGTCCTTCTATGTGGCACACCTCATTACAAAAGGTTTCTCATCCAGGAAGAAAGAAGTCATAATCCCTCACTACTCATCCCTCATTAGTGACAGTTGCAACAACTGGAGATACCACATAAATTTCTCACAAAGAGGATCCTAGGACTCAAACACATGTCCTATGCAGACAGACTCAAAAAACTACAGCTATACTCCATTTCATATCACCTGCTTAGAGGCGATCTCTGCTTGGCATACAAAGCCATGTCTGACCCAGTGCTGCTAGATATGCTTTACCTGAAAAAGACTCAATCCTTCTGCACCACATAGTCCAAGGACCTCAACCTCATCACCACAATAAACAGAACCTGCTGGAGGGACAGGTTCCTAACCCAGAGAGTACCCATACTCTGGAATAAACTCCCCATGCATGTCAAGCAGACCACTTCACTAGCCCTCTTCAAGAAAAATCTTGATGAGTGGATGGATAACAGGAAATTCACCCTGGGGATCATTTCAACAGCCTTGCTCGAGAGGGGCACAAAGAACTAACGCCTGGCAACAGGACAACTGGGTAATTTCTTGGGTTAGGCTTGTGTTGGCTCCAGGGCCATTAGGCTAGTACTCACCTATGAACCTATGAACTCAGGACCTTTAGAACCATCACTTGAAGTAAATCAAGTCAAACATGACCGGTAATATTTACCTTTTACTTTCTCAAGTATCACACTATAACTGAAAAAAAACACACATAAAACCCAGTACAACTCTCTTAACAATTATATGGAAATACACATTTCACTGCCTAATGTGTTTGTCTTCAACCTGTTATATTTTAAAAGGCATTTTAGAATCCTTGCCTCATTTAAACCAGGAGCTTTATCTGCTCTTACCTGTAACTGCCAGAGTATATCTGTTTGTTGAACTACACGCCTGTGACTACCCCCTCTCGAAACTTTAGTTACCTCATTCAAACTGGCATTTAAAAATATCTTACACTGCCTACACACATAATTACATGTACATAGGGCATTATTCTGACTCTTAGCCATGCTAGACTATAACTATTCCTTAACAAAACAACTGTCATAATTATCAGGGGCAGGACTATGGCATTGATCAATACCTGACAGACCTGTGAAAAGTTGAGATTGGGGTAATGTCAGTACCACTGCATGTTGCAGCACAACAAGGTAATATGTTCATATATCTCACATTTACAATAGCTACTGTGTGACATGTTTGGTCACAATCTGCATAAGAGTCGCTACCTGAGATTACACCCCCCCCCCAAAGAACAAAGATCTGATCCCCACATAAAAGTATCTACAGCCTGGCACACTGACTGCTACAGTATTGCAACGCTGATCACAGTAAGCTTACCTGCATGCTCCTTATCTGTAGAAACTGTGGCAACCACCTCTACAATGTATGGCGTGATGGATGCCTGGAAGCTGTCACATGTGCCTAGGTATGCCAGGAATTCCTCAATGGCTGAGAGTTGTTGTTCTACTGCAAGCCCTCCACTGGTGACATTATAATCCCTGGCCATATCAACTGCCCGTTGATGTGCAGCATTAATTATATCAGTTGCCCAGTGTCAAACCTGCTGGCCTGTGGCATTAACATCATGGACAAGATCTGACCACAATGCAGCCCACATTTCTCTATTATGTCTCCCCTGGATAACAGGATGTCATGATGCTGCCTTAGTCCTTGTAAGATTATCTAATTCTCTGCATCTGAAAAGGGTGGGTGTCATCTGTGGTACATTATTCCTGAAAGACAATGCAAGGGAAACACATTACAGGATCAGATACGTGGATGTCCACTATGTACAAATACAGCAAGGACAAAATGGCTGGCAGTATCCACTGCTTGCTCACACATGGCATAGCCCACCATGTGACAACATACTACATATATGGATACAACCAAGATAGTACCATTACCGAGGTATTCCCTGTGTGCCATGACAGCTTCTGCTGATGATCATATACCCAGCACTTCAGTCCACTGTGGTGTGTTCCCTAAGGCCAACCGCACAATAATATGTCATAGAAGCAGTGTCAGATGAATAGCAGTGTGCAATAACAACCAGTATATAGGGACAGTCCGACAACATCAGTGTGCCATACTGACAAAAGACAATGCCACCCTGATGTATTGTATGTCCCCTGTAGGTGTCAGTCAGCAGGGTATCACTGACATGTCATTACCACAGGTTTATGACTGGCTTACTGCTGTAATCTCTATTTCCCATACCTCTATTATCCCATCTAAATCCGTCTCTACATAAAAAACAGTTACATACCTGCTAGAGTGTAGTACTCTTCTTTTAAACTGTGAGTCTGTTAAAGTTTCACAAACTCATGCTCTGTGTGAGAAAGGTCTCATACAGAATGGTTCCCTATAGTCAGCTGCCTGCTTTTTAAACATGATCCCCTTCAGCAGGTGATTACCTCTAAACCAATCTGTCATTCTGAAATGTTAATTGCAACCAAAGCAGCTGAATTGCACTATTAATAGCCAATGACATGCAAGCACTGTGCAATATATAAGTCCTTCATGTAGGCCTGGACCCCTTTCTTAGCTGTTGAGAGGACACTACTGGGGTGAGGAGACTACATCACCACAGAGAGTAGGCCTGTAGCAGAAACCTTTACATAGAGCTGTATGTACCACAGGCTGCAGCTGCTGTTGCAGGTAGTAGACATAGGCAGAGAGTATGAAATATTTGGAGGAAAACAAGCTGTAGTTGTATCTGTGGCAGCTGTGTCAGCCCTGTTGTAAAGGCAGTGCCAGGGTGAGGGTAACTTTACACTCCAATTACAGCATGTGTTTAAGTATGTATGTTAGGCAACTGTGTCAATAACAGAGTACTAGGTGACATATAGTACTGCTATACATATACATAAAGTGTGTCCCTACCTGCAGGCCTATGAGTTCATGCACTGAAAAGCGGCTATTTAATTTGCAATGCTTTGTGTGGATAAAGAGTGTATTAGTGATCCATTAATTGCTGTCTTCACAATAATATAATTGAAATGCAGCACAATACTGGATTTGAACCCAGAACTGTGTGTGGCAAAATGCATTGTCTGCAATTCATTTAACAGACTGCGCTACTGAGTCACTATTACAGCAGGTATACTTGCAAGATATATGTGCACACGTACAGGTTGTAACAAGCATTTTCTACATCCAACGGTATGTGCATAGCTTTATATGGATGTATTTCTGCATCAGAGTCCCAGTTGAACATGTATTTTGCCAAGAATGCCTTTGCAGGTGACTTTCTACATGTTGTTAATAAAAGGGCAGATTTACCTTCTATCACAGGCCTCAGTTACATCAATTATCATGTGTTCGGCTGTCTAGTAATGCACTATTGCACCAGAATCCAAGGTACACTCCCATTTTTCCATTACTATTTATTCCAGCTCAGCTGCCCTGAAACACGCCGAATGACTGTAATTGGCAATTACTATGTTTTGTTTAAACCACCTGCTTTAATTAATAGTTATGTGGTATGACAAGTTAATGCAGTGTGCTGCAGTTGTGATGGGCTTGCGTTTGAAACGTGGCAGAGGTGTTTATTTTGTACATGTGACTTATACAATGTTAAGAACACATATACTAATTATAGCTCTATTTAGCTGAGCTAAGCAAAGCTGAGTGGAGCAGCACACTGCTCAGCTCCGCAATAAAAAAATATAAAGAAACAAAGTGGAAATAGGTAAGTGGTGAAATGGGGGCAAGCAGGGGGAAAAACATATTGAGAGGCAGGGAGGGATGTGCTGGGATGGTGTAGAAGAGAACCATTGCTATACATTTCATGTAAAGCAACTGTGCACTTTGATAGATTTGCAAATGAATTTGGATTCTCCAGCACCAAAGAAAGGGGTGAAAACAATGTAACTGCATTGTCAGGCCAATTGGACTGAATTAAGTGTGCTCATTGGACATGTGTGTGAAATGGGGAGCTATGTATGGGACTGTATTTCTTTTTTGGGACAGGTGCCCATTTTCTTTTTTAACGTGAGTGAAATGTTGAGGAAGGGATGTACATACGTATGGGGAATTAGTTGGATAGGTGAGGATGCATTTAGACAAGACAGACAATACAGGAGGCAATGGTGGTGTGTGACACATGAGGGGGTAAGCACCTTTGACAGGGAGGGTGTTGTGGAATCGGAGTCCCGTCTGCCTCCAGACAGCAGCAGCATGACATACATCCCCACCCATGTGACCGTCTGTACTGCTCCTTCCCTGCCCAGAGGGACTGTGCTGGAGGCTGGGAACCAGAGCAATGGTGCCCTACCAGGTTGTCCAGGATGGCCTCGATCCACGGCAAGTGTTGGTCATAGCCACAGTGGACTATCCTGTGCACCAGGACCAGTAACTCATCATGGGTGACCAATCTCCCTCTGCTACTGCTCCAAGAGGGGGACTGGGGTGGTACTACCTGATGCTGCAGGTAGTGCAGGGGCAGCAGAGGGAGCACAACCTGTCTGGGTCCCAGACATGCTGGGACCTGGTGCCATGGCCAGTTGAGGAAAGATAGGGGATCAGGCAGAACCAGCCTACCTTGCCGTGCTGTAGTACATCAGGTAAAGCAATATGTTATGGTTAAATATAGCCAAACCATTGCTAGTATTAACAGAATGGAACATCATATTTATTAATCCAAATACATAATATGTTAATATTGAATCATAATAAAACATAACAATAATCAACCATATTTTCCAAAATATAGTTAGTGTAACAAAATATGTTAACATTAAATCATAACACAGCATAAAAATAATCAGCCACATTTTCCAAATATAGTTAGTTTAACAAAATATGTTAATATTAAATCATAATAACACATTACAATAATGAATAAATTAAGATAAGGGGTGGGAAGAGAGAAAAAACATTGAATTAGTGACATTGCAGATGATATCCCTGCCAATACTGTCAAACATACTTCTACAGGTGTGTACTGACAGTTATGATTACAGTGACAACAGTTCGCCTTTAGCTGTTGTAGAACATGCATACCTCTCAAGCTGATAGCATGAGACAATAAGGGCCAAACACTAACAAATACAGGTACAGAAGTACTCAGAACAGTTTCACATAATGTGGAGTTAAATAACTACCAGGGTTTTCTGTAAACAGATTTGATAATACATTGCATTCCAGGTAATAATTTATCTAGTAAGCATGTGTCAGATGGATTAGTCAGTTCTAATTATATTATGAGAAATTGTGACATTTGAGAGGCATGTTTGTGTACAGTAACTAGACAGCATCATGGCTTAGCGGGCAGACATTGGAGTAGAACCCACTAGTTGTTACTGCAGGGAACGTCTGCAAACAATTTAATAATTGACTGCAGCAGCATGGTATGAACAAGCGAGAGATGCAGCCATACTGGGATTACACAGTTTTATTTCTGAATCAACAATGCTGATGCACACATTCTTGCTATTGAGTGCAACATTCTATGATATCTAAACACAATATCTCAACATAATATGGACTAACTCACCCATCAAATTTTTGTGTTGTTGGGGAGAGAGAAATTGTGAGAAGTACATGACTGATACTGAAAATGTAGTTCTACATAGCACTGGATTCGAACCCAGGACTGTGTGTGGCAAAATGTACAGTGTACAAGGAATTTAACAGACTGAGCTACTGAGGTACTGCTAACTACAGGGTCACTGATACTTGCCAGGAGACCACCTGGAAACATACTATGGATTGTGCAATACAAGTTACAGGACTTTCCTCTCACATTCTAGTACTCTTACAGTGTTTTACTAGACTGCAGTGCCAATAGAACACACATGCATGGTATACAACCATACTGCATATATTACTGCAACTTTATTTCACTTTCAACAATACAGGTGAGCACATATTATTGTTATTGGTTTTCAATATCTGTGAAGTCCATGCACACAACATCTGGCTGTGGAGTGGGCTACCTCATCCATATACCTTTATTACCTAACGTCTGTGGAAGACAAAGCATTATGTGACCAGTATTGGCCTAGAGAAAGCCTTGAACAGTACTGTTAGTTAAGTAATACAGTCTGCAGTCATTAGATTTGCATTCTGCAGCTATTACAGTGTTATACTTGACTGCAGCAACCTTACCTTACAGACGTAATCCATACAGCTCTACTGCAGTGGTTATGACAAGACAATTCTGATGTACACGATTTTCTTTCCTGTTATTGGTATTGTTTCTTGATTTATTGAACTATAGTTTTTATTCATTTATTGCACTACAGCTCTAATTCCAACTTTATTGCACTACAGCTCTAATTCTAACTTTATTGCACTACAGACTTTATTGTATATACATTATTGCAGTTAATGCTTTACCCTTTCATGCTTATTGCACTACAGTTGACATAATACATCCATACTCACCACGCTCACAGCGGAACCTGGCCAGGAGTCTGGCATGAGACTTGACATTGCGAGCCCTCTAAGCTGCAGCTGTTGGGAGAGAAGCACACCATTATTCATACCAGTTTTGCAGACATTCAGATTACATATTGGTAAAACAGAGGAGAAAGTACTTACATACTTGTGGGGCATTTCCTACCCTTGCTTCTTGGACCCAGATGTCAAAGGTTCCCCTCTTTCATCTTTTCAGGTCATCATGGTGGGGATGACACTGTTCACCTGTGTGGGGGATACCAGTAACACTGGTGAGTTCTCTGGCTAGCCAGTCCCAGACCTCCGTCATACACTCTGAGCCCTGGAAACCACACTGCAGCAGCCTAGCCTCATGGTTTTTGAGAAGGAGCCCAACCATGACCCTGGACTCCTGAATGCCTGACCACTGTGCAGAAAGCGTACACCTTCTCCAACACCACCAGCCATATTGACAGATGATTGAACTCCAATGGATTCTGCAGAATTCCCACCTAGTGAGCTTTATACAGGCTGTTTTCCCACCCCTACACATCATTGAGCAACATTCAAAATAGTAACCCTATTGCTTAGCAGCATGCAAACTAGCCAAGCAGAGCTGAGCAGTGCACAAACATGCACAATATTGGTTTTAGCAAAGCTGAGCACCGCGCAAACACTAGCAGCCATTACCATGTTTATGCGGTGCTTAGCAGGTTTGAGCACAGTTGCACAGAGTGCAGCAGAGCCATATTTTAAAATTTTGTCCATAGCGTGTGCAACAAAAATAAAGAGACTTCTGATTTCCATGTATTCAAACTCTGTACCTACTACACATACAGCCATACCTCTACCTATTAAGCTATGTGAATATTAAGAAATATGGTATACCTTCACATATATCACTGAGATACCTATTAGCAGCACTGAGCACCACACCATGCAAACATGCTTAAACACACCAATAAATTAATAATTAATTACATCTTATTTCTATTTTTAGATGTCTAGAATGTATCTGCTATGTATGCATGAGCTCCACTCGGCTTAGTTGTGCTCCGTGCCAAGCTGCACAAACTCCAAATTAAAAAAAAAATACATAAAATGTCATTATACTTATTAATTACATCCAGTTTCTGTTTTTAGATGTCTGGCAGGTGTCAGTTGTCTGCGTGTGAGCACAGCTTGGCATTGCTGTGCTCCATGCCAAGCCATGCAAACATGCATTTAAAAAAAAAAAAAAAAACAAAATACAGACAACACTGATCCAATATTCATGCTCTTTGGCTCTCCATTGGCATTTAACCATCATTAAGATGTGTGGCATGCTGCTAAGGGGGACCGTGGCTGTGTACATGGATACATTCCATGTAGCCTCTACACAGTGCCTACACTGAGTTTATTACATCCTGGGTGTATCTATTCAGTTTCCAAGCACAGGGATGAAAGTCTCCTCAGCAGATATCACATGACACTCCTTCCACATCCTTTATAGTGTTCATTCGTCATATTAACCCCAAAAAGCCATGTATGGTAGGTAGAGAATAGTAACAATAAGAGAGATATGACACTAAATACAACATTCTTAACTATATGATTTTCCGGGTCAGGTACAGAGGAAATGACTGTCTCTAAAATTCATATGTATTACAATGTTGCAAGCTGATACTCAGAAATCTTAGCAGTAATATGAAAGAGTAAACCAAAACACAGAGACAATTAACAGAAACATTCCCAAAAATGTGTCTGTGCCCATGCCGTATATTAGGCCTATGACAGTCAAAAAGTAAGAATAGTCAGATTTATCAAAACAAAGGTCATATATCCTTAGATTCTCATCATGACAAAAGCACTCAGTTGGGCTCTAAAGTAGTGTTTCTTTTTTTCACCATGACCTTCCTCATTAACCGGGTGGTGGAATACTTGCTGACATAGAATGAAAAAAACTGAGTTAACAGTTACTGATGGAGTAAAAAGTTCTTGTACCATACAATAAGTTTATTAATAGGATGAGGGGTCAGGGGATGTCAAATAGGGTTAGGTATTCAACAGAATTAATATGCACAACATACAGAAAGTAATAAAAGCTGTAGATTAGCTTAGACTGTTCTACATCAGTGCTAGGTATGCAGTTTTAGGGATTCTAAATTCTGGCTTTGGAATTATCCATAGCCATCAAGGTTGAACATTTTTATCACTTGTAATCAGCAATTCTAAGTTCAATGTTGGGTCTTCAATGTTGCCTTCATTTTTGAAGAGGCTAATATCACTAATAAATTTTAATATGCATGGAATTTGAAGATGCAAAACAATTGCTTATTAAATACACTGTTCCTGTTTTAGGTTTTGAAAAATTGGTCTGGCATATTTGTCCAGCTATGACAATTATGACAACAGTGTTGGAGAGGGAGCTTTCTTTCCAAGACAATGTCCCTCTCACTAATATCTTGTAGATATGCTTTATTTTAATAGATATAGATCCTTTGGTCATGTAATTAGCAATTTTCAAACAAAAGTTACAGGATCAGATCCTTTAAATAATTTCCAAACCCCTTCTGCCATACTTTAATTCTAAAGATCTGTGTTTTGACCTCATACATTTTTGCCTTCTGGGCCTTGAACTGCTATTTTGACTCTTCCCTGCTAGATATAATAAAATATCAATATTGATTAGTGATCATTTTTATGTCTAAGTTTTAGCAAAAACAAGCAGTATCTTAATCTATTATTTCTGTTCCAAATGAATGGCTGCTCCAAGTGAATGGCTCCAATGCCTAAGGCCTCTTCCAGGACTGATTTTAAAGCAGTACTATAGCACATATGCTTACACTTCCATTTTTGCCGTATGATCTGCATTTCCTTTTGATGAGATTTTGTCTAAATTTTTGATTTGTTGTTAAAGAAGTAAACCAGAAAACTAAGATGATTAGTGGTTGATCCTACTTTATGTTTACTGCTAAGTGTTGGGATATTAAAGCAATGTAAATATGAGAATATCTACTGGCAACTGCTAAACTAGGCACCCATCTTGGTAAATGCTTGTCTTTGTTCTTTACTCATGCCAGAATGTCTGACAGCCCACAGGGGTTGTCAATATGGATAATCTAGAATGCTGAGTGAAGCAGATATATACCTCAGAATGCCTTGTATATATATATAATCATTGCACTGTATCCACTGTACATGCCTTGCCCCATTTGAACGTACATCTTGCTATGGCACTGAATGAGACATATTGTTTGGCCATTCAATTTTAAAGAGTTTCTGAAAAAATAAATAAATAAATAGAAAACAAAAAGAAATACTCAGGATATGGTTCCTTATCTAGTTATTCATTTATTGCATTTGTTTACTGGGATAGTCTGAATGGGCAGAAAGCTACCTTAAAATTCTGGTCAGACTTACTAATGGGATAATAATATTGCACAGTAAAATTGGACCCACTTGGGAAGGGCCTTACTGTTAGCTGATAAATAGGGGTTCTGGTGGCAGTGGATTACTACCTTATAGCCTGAACAGAAGGGGCACAGCTAATGAACCTGTGTCAGCCTTCCCTAGGAGTGTCTGTGTGGCTGTATATAAATCATATCTTAAAGTGTGTGTGTGTGTGTCAGCTACTCAGGCAGGGACACGAAGCACTGGTTGGACAGAGGGAGTGCTGGGAAGAATTGGCTCTAAACTCTGGCTAAGGACTCCACTCTATAGCTGTCCCAGTGGGAGTCTTATTGGAGATCTGGAGAGAAAGGGAGACACCAGCCCCAGGCTGACTGTGATCTCTGTGTGCTCTAAAGGGAAACTGTTTTTTTTTTAGTGTGTGTGTACTTGTTATCCCTCCCAGTGTGGACATCTCTCACTGGTGTTAGTGGTGAGGATTGAGGCTCCTTGATTACTGGGCCAGTGCATGGATGTCACATATTAATCGGTGGCAGTGGTGGGATATCCACACCACATATTAATTGGTTGGCAATTGGCTTGTAGTGGTGTGGATAGTGAATTCCTGCAGCTTGTGTACAGTGACCACTAAGGGTGTTTTTGTACTCTAAATCAGCCCCACAGTGAATATTCAGAGTTCAGATCACAATTGTTTTATTTCTTTTGTTAGCTTAGTTAGTCAGGAAGAGCAGGCAAGCATGTCAGCAGAGGAGTATAGCAAGCTGACAATGAGCCAGTTGGCTGAGATGTGCCAGGCTAAGGGACTGGTGCATGGAAACCTGACTAAGGCAGACATGATTGCAACTTTGGTCACAGCTGCATCAGAAAACAGCAATCAGGAAGACAATCAGAATGGCTGTGGAGGTGTACAACAGCTCAAACTTTCTGCAGAGGACTTAAAAATCCATCTGGAGTTAAAGAGACTTGAGTTGGAGGCCAGGCATTTGAAAACAGAAGCAGCAGAGAGAATGAGACATCTACAGGATGAGGAGAATGAGAAACTGCTATGCCTGGAAGCTGAGGAGAAGGAGAGGCAGAGGCAGCATGAAAAGGAGATGCTGACTCTTCCCCAGACTCATGGAGGTAATGGGGAAGGGAGTAACCAGATCCCAGAAGCACAAAAGCTCAGTAAATTTCTTCCACAGTTTACAGAGGGGGATAATTTTACTAGTTTCATTCATATGTTTGAGAAGGTATGTAAACAGTATGATGTTGAACAAAGGCTCTGGGTAAAGTTCCTGATCCCCTTACTCCATCGTAAAGCTGTAACTGTGCAGTCTAAATTATCTGATTGTGAATTTTTCGATTATACTGCTGTTAAGAATTGTATGTTAGAATTTTTTAAGCTAACATCTGAAGCTTATAGGAAAACGTTTTGCGAGCATAAAAGCAAGGCAGATGAAAGTGTGTGTGAATATGTTGCTGAACTGAGCACTTATTGTCATAGGTGGGTGAGTGGATGTCAGGTCACCACTTTTGAAGAGCTGGCAGACATTTTGGTGAGGGAACAAGCCCTTATCACTTTGTCTGAGGACATGAGGATCTGGTTAGCTGATAGACAATGTGCTACTTCAGATGAGTTGGGGAAGAAGAAAGACCTATACCTAGCAAGTAGGGCATAATTGCACAAGAAAGGGACACCCAGTGTTGCTCATGAGTCTAAAGGAACCCATGGTGGGCAGCGCAGACTATCCCAACAGAATCTGCCAGTAGTAGGGGAAGCCACTAGTCCAGTTATACGTCCAGGGCCTAGGATTAAATGTTTTGAATGCAACCAGTGAGGCCATGTTGCATACAGATTTCCACGGAGGCAAAGTGGGGAACAAAAGATGAGAGACCCAGTAAGTGGGAAAGACAAAATGCCAACAGTAGGTTGTCTTGAGACAACACGGGTACCAAACTTCCACAGGAGATTATATCCTATCATAGTAAATGGCAAAGAGGCCATTGCTAAGAGAGACACAGACTCTGACATAAACATTGTGAAGCCTGCAATGGTTACAGAGGAGCACTACTTGCCTGGGCAGTCTACTCCAGTCAGAGCTTTAGGAGGAATCCCATTCCAAATACCTTTGGCTAGGGTTCACCTTGACTGGGAGGGTTTAAAAGGAAGCCAGCAAGTAGGTGTGTTTGAGGATATCCCTGCAGATATACTGATAGGGAATGATTTTGATAAGGCAGTACCATGTGCTTGTGCAGTTACATGCAGTCAGACTTGGAGAAAAGCATGTGGGTCTGGTAGCTAGTTTAACTCAATAGAGAGCTCCGAGCTTTTGGCGGTTGTTTTTTTACTGCTTGATTTATATGATAATCAAATTTAAACTTTTATCAATACTCACCCACAGAAGTTAGTAGAGGAAGTGATATTGGAATTATTTTTGTTGTCAGTTGAATGCTTTGGGTAAACAGTATCAGTTTTTTTTTTCTTTAAGGTTAAGGAGTTACTGTCTATCAGCCAGCCAGGTCTCTATGGTGGAAAATGACTTTTTGGTGAATTGTTTTAATTTATCTGTGCTTTTAGCAGAACAGATGACTGCTGAATCATCTGCATACTGTATGATACTGGCTTGTTTAGAAGCTAGGTGATCATTAGTGACTATATTGAACAACAGAGGTCCTAAAGTCAGAGATGTACTAATGGGGGAAAGATGGTGTGGTCCACTCCAGGTGCAAACGGTAAGAGGGCGTAATATAAAATATATATATATATATATATATGTATATATATATATATATATATATATATATATATATATATATATATATATATATATATATATTTCATCAAACATTCTCCCCTTTAAGGGAAATGGCAACACCCATCATAAATGGATGTCTGAGACATCCTGTGTGCATCCTACCTATATTTTCATGCTTGGGCAATATCCCTGGGATTGGCTGTGCAGTTAGAGGGGGAAGTGCCACGGTGCAATACAGAGACAAACTGTGCTGCAAAAATAAACAACTAATCTCTGAAGTAAGTAGAGCAAATCATTGAAGTGGCTGTTGGGGAAAATGTTTAATTTTAATGTCATTTAATGCTTATACATACATGGACACACTTCTGAAGGGGTTGTTGGGGAAATGCTTTATTCTAGTACTTATGCATACTTGTAGATGACTGCTGAAGGAATCTTTGGGGGAAATGTTTCATTTTGGTACTTCTGCATACATGGATAAACTGCTGAAGTGATCTTGGGGGTTAATTGTTTCATTCTGGTGTTTGTGCATACATGGGCAAACTGCTGAAGAGATTTTTTGGGGGAAATGTTTCATTTTGGTGTCATATGAGTGCTTGTACGTACATGGACAAATTGCTGAAGGGGTCATCTGGGAGAATGATTCATTTTGGTGCTTGTGCATACATGTGCAAACTACTGAAGGCATCATTAGAGTAAGTGTTTCATTTTGATGTCAGTGAAATGCTTGTGTATACATGGACAAACTACTGAAGAGATTATGAAGATGCTTATAGAAAGAAAATGAACAATGTAGCTTCACTGTTTGATTGACAGAAATGTAGCAAAGCCAATCATAATTTTAATGCATATTTTTCCTGATTTTTTAAAAAGAAGGTTATAGTAAATCCTTTCACTATAACAAACCAAAAGTTAAAGACCTGATGATCAGGCTCACTGAAATGTAAATGTTTTTTGCAGGAGGGGAGACTCCAGCCTCCCCTGCATCCCTAATGTGGGAGTGAGCTTCTCACACCTTTAAAATTTATATTATTAGCATCTTTTTGGTCATTGAAAAAAGTAACATATGCCTCTGTCCTTCATGAATGCAGTGTCACGGGGACATACTACTTAACCTCTTAGCACAAGATGTCTGGACAAAGCCTAATTAATGGGGTCAAAGGCCCCAAATCAGGGAAAGGTTTTAAATATTGCTCTAATAAAGTTTAAACTTAGAAATTTGCTAGCATAACAGGATTTTTATTAGTATGCATTTTCTAAAGGAAATCAAGTCTGAAAGACAATTGTATGTCATTATTTAATGAGTTCAATCCTACTTGATTTGTCATAAAACCACATATTTTATGAGGTGAAAATCTGTACATTCTGCAAAAATCTGGAGAGCTGAGAGGTATGGTCAAGGGACAGGGCTAAGTATTCAGCTCATGTTGCTTAATACTCTGGAAGTCTAATTCAGAATTAAAATTAATTAAAGATGTTCTCCAATCAACTGTAAGTGAAGGTAGACTGACAAAGTTGGCTATACTGTCTATTGAGCAGAAATATGTAAAGAAGATAAGTTTTGACAAAGTCTTTGATAAATTTGCAAAGGTTAAGGCTTGAAAACAGAAATTTTAACATTTTATACTGCTACAAACCAGTTTGCAGAAGTACGTTTTCCCTTTTTTAAGAATACAATTTTTTCCTCTTATTTACTGCAATATTTTATTTTATTTTATTGGCATTATTATTACAAAGTTCAATAAAAGGCAACGTTCACTGTTTTGTTTGTTGGCCATTATTTTGTTTATTTTATTATTACTGAAAACAACTGTCATGAAGGAGGGAGTATAAGAAAAATATCTCCACTCAGGGGTGGGGTATGTTAAAAAAGATTTCAGCTCTAGGTACATCACTACCTAAAATGGATCCTAGATGGACTCCCAATGTGATGGGAAGTAAGGAAAGAGAAAATGTCACTTTTCTATTTTACTGCCTGTTATCTATTTCAGATGTAGCTGGAGAACCAAGATAGTGAAGTTTCTAGTGTTCCATGGCAATGTAGTTTTTAAAACAATTTCTTGTGGGATACCATGTGGAAAGCTTTAGTTAAATCTAGGAAAATTTGTTAAGACTAAGTTCCCAGAGCTTTGATATTGATTAGCAAATGTTATACAACTTAGGAGAGCTGTACATGTACTAGGAAAGGCAGGGAAATTGTGCTGCACAGGGGGAAGGAGGCAGTTTTCAGTGAAAAAGCTGAGGAATTGAGACTGGATACACTTTTCCAGAATTTTTGAGAGTGGAGACAGGATGGCTATAGGCATGAAGTTTGAGACATCATTCGAGTTTCCATCTTTATGCAGAGAAAAAAACATAGCAGAACGTAGCATCTTTTTCATAGGGTTGGGACAAAACCTTCATTCATGGACCAGTTGATTAGGACAGAGACAGGAAGAGCTAAGGTATCAGCAGCAATTTTAAGTACTCATATGGTATATTACCAGTGGTAGGGGTGGTAGGTTTTAAGGTTAATAATAGGATTTTTTTTTTACTTTTTTTATTTTCTTTATTTTTTTTTATTTTTTCATTCTTAACTTTATTTATGAAATTTTATAAAAAAAGATGATTAGAGCATTCAGTCCTGTAAGTACATACCAATTAAATAAATAGTTCAGTGAAGAGATACACAAAAAGAAAAACATGGAATATCAATCATTGAAATACAGCATAGATTTGGGGATATGATGTGTCGTCAGTACCAAAATAAGTAATTACACATGACTATTAATTTATGGCTGGGATTCACTAATCCTCAGTGTAAGACTAAATAAGTCTTACTCAGAAACCACAGCCTAAGAGTATGACATCAGCGCATCATGCATATTCATGAGGGCACGCTGACTCATCTCTAAGGCTAACACGGAGCATGCATGAGTGCAGGGGGCGTATCAGACTTCCGAGCAGTCCAAATATCCATGCCCCTGCAAGTGTCTAAACTGCAAATGTCAACTGAAATGAGTGAGTCTGCTCGAATGTCTGCATACCCAACACTACACTCCCCCATATTCTAAATCCCTGTACAAGTTTAAAATGTAAAGCTTTCCTTTTTTTTTTAGTTATTCCCGATACAGCTGCCCGTATTTGTGCATGTATGAGTGGGTTTGCCCATTGCTTAGCTACAGTTAGCAGTGTAGACATTACATTAAAGTGGATAATAAACTACTTATATGCAAATTAAGCCAAATAGCATAGTGGTAGAGCCTTTGCCCAAAGAGGAGGCATTCCCGGTCCGTGTCCCACCACTCCCCTTCCCATTTTCTGTAGGAAATCTGTGCATAAAAATAATTCCTTACATTTACCTTTTAAATTTTAGTAAAATGCATTGAAATGGCCTATGTAGTATTGAACGATATTTTATATATATATATATATAAGAAGGTGGAATGGTCATGCATACTGATAAATGCATAAGTAACGTATCTTAAGCAATGTGAAGCATCGCTAAGCAAGGTTTACTAGTATTAAGCACAGTTAACTATAATTGCTCATAACTTAGAACTGCTTTAACTAGCGCAATGGCTTTGTGCGGAACTGCGCATCGGGCCAACTAGCGCAAACAAAACATGTTTACGCAGAGCTGCATACCGTGCTAACTAGCGCAACATCGGGCAACATAGGTCAACTTCGGGCAATGTCGGGCAACATAGAGCAACGTTGAGCAACCTGGGTAAAGTTGAGCAAAGTCGGCTAAACATAGCCACACCTCCTAGCCGGTCTGGCCAGTAGTAAAATAAAAAGTAATGACAGGCCTTGAATCCGGGATACTGTGCACCATAATCACAGTACTAAACCACTAAGCCATTACAGCTTTACATATGGATGCATTTCCAACACAATCATATATATATATATCACTGGAAGTTTACCCATTGTTAAGCAGATTTGCTTTTAGCTGAGATTTTTCAAAACCGTCCATTCACAAATAAGTGTGGGAAATTAGGCATATTTAAGCTCCATTGGTGGGAATAATTGCCATAACTGGTTGTCGCTCCCATCTGCAGTCAGTATGGCCAGTGTTGGAGAGGGCTCTCGTTTTCGAGCACAACGGGGGGGCATTCAGGAGTCAAAAGTAATGGTTTGGCTCCTTGTCCATCATCATGATGCAAGACTCCTGCAGGGCCACTTTCAAGGCACTGAGTACAAAGCGGAAGCCTGGAACCGTCTAGCACATGATCTCACCAGTGCCACAGGCGTCCCTCGGACTGGTGAGCAGGCCAGACACCACTACTCAGACTTGAAAAGACGCAAGGAGGACCAACTGAACCAGTGGCTACAGGAGGCCCATGGAATGCAAAATGCCCCACTACTGAGTATGTAGCCATGGAATGAGGTATGTAAGAATTGCAATTGTAGTCTGTATTATGGATAGGTATGTCTCAATATCCCTTCATTTACTTCACAGCTGCAGGTGTCCGTGCTGCAAATCAGCAAGCCTGTGCAGATAAGCTGCTAAGGCTGCACCAGCAGGCAGGTTAGTAATTATTCTGCATGTTTTGTTATATAAAAGAAGTGAGAGAGCCTAAAAAACAGTGTTGTAGCCCATTAATAAAGGTATAATAAGTCTTGAATAACTTCTCTGCATGTACTGTTATATAAAATAAGTGAGACAGCGTGAAAAGGTGTTGTAACCCATTGATAAAGGTATAATACATCTTGAATAAAAGTCCTCTGCATGATATATCAAATAAATGAGAGAGCCACTAGAAAAGTGTCTAATGTAATTAATAAAGGTATAATTCCTGGAGTGTGTCCGTGTCACTTTCTTCGATATGTTGTTGTACCCTTGCATTATAGAAATAGTACTTTTGTATTAAGCGCAGTCAACCTACACATGGGTAGGCCCATATAAAGTGGATGAAGGGAGTGCCAGTAGCTGTTAAGCATATATACAGTCATCAACTGTCGGTTCATGGCCAGCATGTACAGGTTAATCTGGCACATGAGTAGCTTGTTATTGTGTTCCCTAGAAATGCCAGTGTGCTGCTAGAAATGTAGGGGGCTGTTAAAATATACCTGATAATGTCACCTGAACACATCCAGATATGTAGATATATAAATATAAATGAAATATATAAATACTTAGCAGCAACATCTGCATCCTGGACAGTTTGTATGTCAGATACAGGTCAGGTATATCAAGAACTAGCAAAACCCATTTCACAATTTAACGGACATTGCTTAGTGTAAGCATACCTGTAGGGGATATATAACTGCAGTCAATAGGAATGCAGTGTAAACTATAAGTATATATAAGCTGTTAATGGAGGTATCTTTTTGCATCCCACTGTATGTGCATAAACAATGCAATTCCACACCTCAATGGGTATGTCTAATCTCATAACATTTGTTGGGACACATGTCCTATTGGTTTATACATATCTGCATTTACTTTGATGCATGTGCCCTGTTCACATACCACAATCTTGGTGGTCTGTTGCCACCAATCAATCCTGCATGCTGTTGGAATGTCCACTGTTGCTCTATATATGCATGTGTTATGCTTGCTGTTCAACTGTTGGAACTCTGGTGTGTTGGGTTAATGAGAATACTACTGTATACTGTTACAACTAAATTGGAATGCTGTTGGCTATTACTAACCCATATTGTCATTAAATCCTCCTAAACATAGAATGTATGGGAAGGCCAGTCCCAGTGGACTCACCTGTCCCACCTCAGCTAGCGATGACCCCTGGCACCAGCAGGTCCGGTGCCCAGCCCGGGACCTCCTCCTCCATTGGCCCTGTGCTACCTTTGGGTGGAAGCACTGCAGGGGATGGGGCTCACCCCCCATGTAAGTGTGGCCAGAGGAGGGCCACCTATCACCCTTCGAATGGTCTGGGCTGTGGTGCATAGGGAGATTGAGCGTTCAGTTGCTGATCCTCTACGCCAGCTCAAGGCAAGAGTGGCGTGACTCACGGGTGAGCCTGCCCCTCCTACGCAGCCCCCAGCACAGCCACCCTCTGGGCTGTGAAGGTGCAGTGGTGACTGCCCATGGGTGGGGATCTCAGTTCCACTGTTGCCATCTGTGGGCTCATGGGCTTGCGAATTCAAAACATTCTTCCCCGTCAGTTGTGTTCACCCACCCCATGTGTCATATTCCAACCTTGTTTGTCTTGTCTGTTTACCTCCCCAACCTACCTCACAAAAATATACCTACTTCCCCTACCCCACATTCCACTCTCACCTGAAAAAAAAAATGGGCAATCTGCTCCCACAAAAAAATTACGCCCCATACATAGCTGCCCATTTTGCACACATGTCTGATGGACGCATAAACCGAAATTTAATTGGCAGTACAACATACTTCTTTGTCCTCACCCCTCTCTCAGGGGTGGAAGGTTTCGAATTTCCCTCCAAATTACTAGCATATGCACAGCTGTTGCTGTTAAAGAAATGGGCAGCTATGGACCTTCCCTACAGCCATCCTGCACATCCCGAGCTGTTTTCCCTACTGTCTTTCCCTCTTTGTGCCCCTTTTTCACCACTTGCCTATCTCTCCATTTTCTTTTCTTTCAAAGAAATGAGTGTGGGGTTAGCGGGAGTAAGCACTTTTAAGCAGTAGTCAGCGAGTTTGCGAGAGTGTGCACTTGTGTGCTCTTAGCTAAGTATTGTTAAACATCACGCAAACCCACGCAAACCCGCTTACAACTGCTTAAAAGTGCCTTAGTCACCCTGCATGTGAGGGCCCTTGTTCTGCTCAGCAGCAAAATAAAACACCAGTGTCAGTTTTGAACCCCGGACCTTGTACACACTAGACTGCATGAAGTACCACTAAGTCACAGTAGATATACTGCAGACTGATGCTGAAATATATATATCATGCATCAGAATGAGTGAATGTAAAGGAAAGATAGGAATGCCATAACACAAAACCTGTTCTGTGGAACTTTACCAGCAGTTGTTGTTGAATTGCATTACATGACTGTGATAACAGAACCAGCCATTTTAGCAGTAAATAATGTGACAGCAGCACTTTACAACCCCCACACAGTATCATAGCAGGACAACCCCCACCCAAATGTACAAAATACCTGTGTGTTCAAGGTCCAGCAAGGATGTAGGTAGGCATACTCAGTACTGGAATTGTCCAGTTTTCATGAGCATCCTGTGCTAATGTCAACAAAAAAAAAACACAAACTGTGCAGAAGTGAGTACATTAATATCCACAGTATAGCAGTTCACAAACAGTTCATGTGCCAAATGAAAACATCTCAATAACTACATATGTATGGCAGATAATTGTATAAGTAGAAAATAAACTACATACTCCCATGTATCTTGTGTTAGCATTTGTAGGGGTGAGTACAATTCTACACTGACAACTGTGTACTGGAAGTGGCAAAATTCAGGTCTGAGTACAACATTCAAATCACTGGCTACACCCCTAGCATCAAATACAAGACGTATACCAACCTTCTGACTTGCACAACAGTGTCCACAGCAAACAAGCATGGTCCCCACTTTGGAAAGCTGAAAGGGCTATGCCTACCTGACTTAGCAATTTATAGCATTTGGTCGCTATGACAGTGAGTACTGCAAGTACCACACAGCAGGCTGCATGCAATTGCCAAAGGGTGGCCAACAATTGGTGCAGAGGCCATCACATGCACATGTGCAGATACTTATAAAAGCAGGCTGTACTTGCTGTCCACATGTGCAATCATTTCATTGCAGGTACGGAGAGAGAGAGACAGAGACAGAGACAGAGAGACACAGACAACAGCAACAGAAAAAAAAAGATATAAAAGAAAATATATTGAAAAAAAATAATATATTGAAAAAAAATAAGATATAAAAAAATAAAAAGTTTAAAAAACACTCAGAACTGACCAATCCAAACACATACAAAGGAAAGGTATGTAACAGATATGTATTTACTGGCATGTAGTAGATATTTTTGAAGAGTACTCTACATAGTTTGAATCATCCATATGTGGCAGCAGTATGTATCTATGCACAGATGCCCTGCATAACTACTGCCATGGAGAAATCAGTGTGTAGCTGTGGGCAGTGGGATATGACTGTGGCATATGTAGTTTGGCATTAAATGTCAAACATCTGATCCATGTTATCTGCATTCTGTACAGTAGTGTGTGCAATGTCTGTTTGGGGGAGTAGCACATACAGTTATATAAACATGGATGTGACAGAGTAACAAATGCATGATAGTCATATTAACGTGTAGCTTAGCATTGGCAACAGCTGTACCAGGCTAGTATGCTAATCTAGCATTTGCAGCTATATATACACCCTCTAATATTACTGTGTGCTCACATGTGACACCTGTTCATGTTGCAGCAAGGCCCAACAGGTCAGCCATGAGGTACACCGACTTACAACAGTGTGGTCCTTGTGTGTGTGTGTGTGTGGCACACACATACGGAGAGATCTGTCTGTGTCAGATATATTAGCATCTGTACATGTGCATAGAGCAAGGGACATACTGCAACTGTTTGTGAAAGGTGGACATATATATGTTGTATATATGTTGTTGAATTTTGTTATGTGCATATTTCTATGTAGGTTGTAGTGTGTGGCAAACCAGACAGCATACAGTGCTGGTATGTGACATGTGGTGGTTAAACGCTGTGGGTATGATTCATCAGGTTTGCAGTGTTGCAGCCAGTGAGGCCTGCTAAAGCTACATGGGCTGAGAACACCTTCAATGCATTCCGCACAACACTGTGCAATATTATGACATAACTGTATACTTCACAACCTTTGCATACTTGATATTCCCACCATGAAAGGTGGATTGTATATGTGCCTATATGTATATCTATATGTACACCAATGGATATTTATATATATGTGTGTGTGTGTGTGTGTGTGTGTGTGTGTGTGCGCGTGTGTGTGTGTGTGTGTGTGTGTGTGTGTGTGTGTGTGTGTGTGTGTGTGTGTATATATCTATATATATATATATATATATATATATATATATATATATATATATATATGTATGTATAGAGAGAGAGAGAGAGAGGGTCATATTTACTGCAACAGATGCCTGGTGACAAAGCCATGGACTCAAGCTCAGTGTTGACACTGCATTGGCATCCCTCCTTGCAAAAACTCTGCACCCATTAACTACCACATAGGTGGTAGTCTACTTAACACCGAAGGTGTGATAAGAGACCATGGGACACAGGTGGACAGTAGTCTCCCCTTTGATAATCATAGTGCCACACTAGTCATGTAATCTGTCTGCGTGGCACACGTCATCACAAAAGGTGTGTCATCCAGGGAAATATAGGTCAGTGTTCCCCTCAACTCCACACACATAAAACCCATTATAGAGTACAATGCCTCATGCGGTATGTACCTCAAAAGACATCTACAGCAAATGTAAAGGACACAGACATACCTCACAAAGAGTAATACTGGCCTCAAACAGATGCCCTATGCAGACCGTCTCACAAAATCACAGCTAGACTGTGTCACATACCGCCTACCCAGAGGTGACCTCTGCCTAACATACAAAGCTATGTCAAACCCAGAGCTGTTGGACATGCTCCACGTAAACAGATCACAATCCCTATGAGCTACACGCTCTAGAGACCTAAACCTTGTCACCTCAATAAACAGCACATGCTGGAGGGATAGATTCCTATCTCAGAGACATCCCATACTCTGGAACAAACCACCTATCAATAGCAAACAAAGCTCCTAATTAGCAGTCGTCATAAATAATCCTGATGATTGTATGGGAGATAGGAAATACACCCCGGGAATCACCTCTGTGTCTCTGCTTGACAGGGCCACGTGAAATGAAATTACCTGTGTGTCAAAGGCCAGGGTAGCATATGGCTAGACATCTATAGGCCCTAGGGCCAATAGCCTATTACCTACCTATGAACCGACACACCCACATGTACTTGTTGCAATAATTGCTATGTGAGGTTGACTGAGTGTGATGGTGAATGTGTTGGTGAATGTGTCAGAATTCTGTATATGTGTGATAGCTAAGTAGGAAACTGTTTCTGTCATGGTATTATGTGTCCTAGCTGTGATCCCAGCAAATGATGTGTATGCTATTGCTAGGCAGAAAAAGCAGTATGCCATACGGTCTGATGTAGTCCCTTGGTGTCGACTGGGGTGTCCCATTGTAGGCTACAGCAGTACATGTATGCTTATTGAGTGTTACTGCTGGTGAATCCAACCCCTATATGAACTGTACTACTACCTGAAGCTGTAGGCCTAAACAGCACAGTATGATGTATGTCCACATTTCTTGGAACCACTGTTTTGTGTGTTCCCCGTAGTCCTCACAGATGACATACCTGAGGCATAAGGTTTTGTAACTACTGACACACAGTACTTTATGGTACACAGGTAAAGGTCATCTGGGTTGCCATACCTTTGTGTCTGGTATGTATGTCTGATGTGTGTGTGGGTATGCCTATACCATGGCCTTGGTCATATGTGTGTTACAGGATATAGGTGCATATCTAGCAACATGTATAGTCTAGTACAGCAGTATGTCACCTATATTAGTGAATGTGCACATATGTTAGGCAGGGGTTTGCCATCAACGACTAGTGTGATATACTGGTAATACTGTAACTGGACTTTACAATCATTGCAATGGATTACATGTTTCTTTATGCATTAGCTTGATATATACCTCCTGTGGCTAGGTGGTGCATTGTGGCGCATACAGTGTGCCATGTACTGTTGTATAGTCTTACATCTGGTTTATCTTTGTTGCTGTGCAAAACATGGTTTGATATATAGAGTGTGCCAGGCACTGTCAGGCAGTTGTGGGTTGAGCACTGATATGTGGTATTGAAAGTGTGTATCCTCTGACAGCCAATAGGTTGCTATATATGGCAGTTAATTGATATCTGTACTTTAGAATGTTGTGTGCCACATGACTTGCTCACACATATTGTTTCATTGTCTTCCAGGGTCACAGCCCACCATCGTAATCCCTCATATAGCCAAGCAGAGGAGGAACTGATTACAACCACCTTGGTTCAGCACTACATCTTACTGATCTCAAGAAATAGCTAGGACCAGCATGAGCGAACTGCACTGTGGCAAGATTTTGTCCATAGGGTAAATGACATAGGCATGCATAACCAGACATATGAGCAGGTACTCCATCACTGCATTGATTTAATTAGATATGTCCGGCAGCGTGCGTCTGATATCCGTAGACAACAGCTTGCCACAGGTGGTGGGGTAGCCATCCATCCCCACTCACCAGAGTGGATGAGCTGCTCCTGAGCCAGGTGGCTCCTGGGCAACAACAACAACAACAACTATCATGTATTATCATGGAGGCCGGAGCCATCCAGCAAGTTGACATGGAGCGTGCAGGTAACATGGCATAGCTGTAGACTACTGTTACCTCTACTGGTAGATCATGCTTATGTGAGATGTGTACTGTGTAGTTAGAAGATGTGGTGCCTAGTGTTGTGCAATACTCATAATTAGGAATATAATCTGCAGGCCTGTGACTGTCAACCATTGTACTACTGTAAGATTGCAAACACACAGTAGCAATGCCACAGCTGTTGCCACTGACAAACTGTCTCATATCTTTGTAGGTCCCTCTGGTGTGACAGCAAGGCAGCAGACCCATGCTGGTGAGTGTGTTCTACATTTAATATTGCTAATTTAATGTGCATGTCATAGGTGAGATGTAGGCCATGTACACGTCACACACCTGTGCATAATGCATGCTGTGCATGTTTGCTGTGAGAGTATGCACATCTCAGTAACGTGAGTAGCTGCCTCAAACACATGCAATACACAGAGCATCCCACACAATTGTGGCAATACTTTAGTGGACATTGGATAGGCAGAGTCGATACACATGCACACAACATACACAACTGTGTCATACTCAGTACATGTTAACATGCTACACATGGCGTATTCAGACACCCGCTGTAAGGTCACACTCCAGTATCCCAAATGTCATCCACACAGCACACATAATATAACTGAGGGTAGAGGCCTCTCATGTGGCTGTGCGACATTCTTCAACACATAACACATTCATGTTAGGCAATGCCCCCTATTGGGCACCTTACAAATTCATGTAACAACTGGCTGTGAAATGGTGAATGTAGCCATGGTACTGCAGTTCAGGTACATCATGCTATGTGCTGGTCTGGCACACATTAGTAGCCTTGAGTGACCACATGATGATGGCTCATGGTACTACACCCCATCCAGTTACAGTGGCCACAGTACTACACATATCATTAATTGCTATGCACCTCAATGTTGTGTGTGTGCAAACATATGCACCTATACACAATATGCATAGCAACCACCATTTGTACAAAGTGACACACATATGTCTTGTAGTGCTATTGAGTGTATAGGTCACATGACACACATTGTGTATGTGTGATGTTTAATGTTGCAGTTGTGTTGTAGCATGCCATGTCATGGCTGGCACTGGCATGTCCACAATATGTCCTACACTCACCATAACCACTGTACAATGGCTATGTTGAGCAATAGTATTCCATCAGGTATACATGCACCACTCATCCTGTGTGTATTCATAGCATGCATGTGCTAAACCTGTGTCCACAATTATCTGCTAAATACCCAGATGCTCTAATCAGAAATGGGTATCTATGTGACACACAGATACACATCCAGCCATGGTGTGTATACCTGTGATTGATAGTGCACAGAACATTGCAGAGCTTTTAATACTTGCACAGCAATGTTGTGTTCATGTACACATTGCATTCCAGGGTGAGGCCAATCCCTGAACAACAACATACATGCATCAAAGCCATGTATACTGTTATTAGCAAGAGCTGTCTACACTCACACTGCATGCTGTTGAGCAACACATGTCCTGCATGCTGACACGTGTGATATAAATGCTTGGCTTGTGATACTGAACCCCACCATCACCCGTTATTGAGTATGTTCTGGATTGCTGGTGGTGTGTGTGTGTGTGTGTGTGTGTGTGTGTGTGTGTGTGTGTGTGTGTTTGTCTGTTTTGGTGAAGAGTGTTTTTGTGTGCATGTGTGCATGTGTGCATGAGTTCATATGTTCATGTGTGCATGTGTGCATGTGTGCGTGCACGTGTGCATGTGTTCATGTGTGCGTGTGTGCATGTGTGTATGTGTGCATGCGTTCATGCGTGCATGTGTGCATGTGTTCATGTGTTCATGTGTGCATTTTTTCATGTGTTCATGTGTGCATGTGTTCATATGTTCATGTGTGCATGTGTTCATGTGTGCATGTGTGCATGTGTTCATGTGTGCATGTGTGCATATGTTCATGTGTGCATGTGTGCCGACATCATGTACAGGTCGTAAAGTGTGTTTCCTGTCTTCCTCTCACAGGTGCTGAGTTTGGGCTGGTTCACTGCAGCAGGGAAACTGATGTCAATGAGCAAAATAGTGATAATGATGATAGGTGTATTGAGACACAGGCATGTTTGCCAGGGTCTGTCATTGGGCCACCAATCGACAGTACACAAGTGTCCACCCCATCCATGCACACAGTCATACTGCCAATACATCCATCACCAATGCGCTTAGTTGAGGGACAGCATACAGTCGGCATTGGCCAGGACAGTGTGGTATCTATGGCACATGCATCCCGACACAGCAGCCATACCCAGATGTCTGGATGGGTACCACATAGGCAGATGTCCAGGGGTTAATGTCAGAGCACTGCTGCTCATCATGCCACTGGCAGACGTGCCACAGGTCTTACAACCAAACACATGTTCCAGGCTGTCATGGAAGCACAGGCACATATGGAATGGTACACCAGACAGGGACTAAGGGCACAGAGGGCACATAACACCACCGTAATTGACAGTATCCATAACCTAGCAGGTGCCATCTGTAATTACACTGAAGTCACTGATAGATGGGGTGAGACATTAGATGTCCTCCGCAATGTCATGTCCATGTGTCAGGACAGTGCAGGGCGGTTGAGTCCTCGATGTGGATGTATGCCAGCAACATCAGCAGCTGGCAGTTACTGCGGACATCCCTCAAGTCTCAGCCACTCCCGTAGTGCCAGTACCAGCCCCAGCAATGTTGGGGGTGGGCTGTCCATAGAACATCCTAGAAGACCATGTGCACATGGCTCTGGACAGTCCCAGTAGGGACCTGGGTCCAGTGTACATCCATCTACCTCTGAGGATAGTACCCAGTTTGGCTTAGTACCTAATAATGTCAGTAGCACCCCTGCTAGGCACAGGTACTGTATCCATGGCCAGAAACAGTGATCTGTAAACCTGGTAGGTACAGTCTGTGGCTGTCCCACAGATACCCGTATATGGCAGCCACATGGTAGAACTGTGTGTATGCAGACACACACACACACTTAAACAAGACACCTAGGGCTAACACATACCCGCACACATTACATCAACATTGGCCCATAGCAGTACTCCTGGCCCTCACACGCACACACACACACACACACACACACACACACACACACACATACATGTTGATTATATGGCTCACTGTAGGCCTCTGGCAAACCAACAACACACCCTGTGCATACGATGAAACTTGTGCCACCTCCTGTCATCTGTAACATTGATGCAGGAACAGGCTACCATGGTGTTGATGCACAGGGTGACTTTATAGCAGTATAGCAATGTTAGCATGTTGTCAGCAGTAGAGTGTAATGATATGCTTGAAGGTGTAGCTGAGCAGGCATGATGCAGTAAAGCTATGATTCTCAATGTAGTAATGTTTACACCAGGGTTAGTTCCAATAGTGTATTGTCCACCCACGTGCCACTTGGCTGATGTGTGTAGTTTTGGCAGCATGTGTTAGAGAGTGGACAGTATGTATGGGATGTGTGTAGCACAGATTTGCAGGTGTACATTTGTGAACATGGTGGAGGTGCACTGTCTGCATGTACGTGCATAGTGGACACTTGGGCAGGGTGACATGTACTATATTACACAGTAACACTCCATAGTTTCTATTTGTGGCCAGTATGCATTGTACTACACACATTTTGGAACTTGACTGCACATGTGTGTATGACATGGTTTGACACTGTGCTGTGGGTGATACTGTTACTATCTGTCATTGTTTTGCATTCTGGTAGTATACATAACTTCAGCAGCCTGACCATAACCAATCATTTGATGGTGTCTTGATAACTGACACACAGATGTAGGACACACAGTAACATTTGGATCCTTCAGGTACTATACTATGCCAGTAACCAGTGGTATTCACCTGCACCCATTACTGAGACCACTCCTGTTTGGCATATAGCTCTCTTAGGTACAAGCAATCACAGTAGGGATATGTCTGTCCATGTCTGGTAATGCATACTGTGGCCTATGATGCATTCTCCAGATGACACACGCATCCTCCACAAGGGTATCACACAGACAGATCCCTGTTGTCAAACCCATGCTATAAAGCTATAAGCCAACCAAAGCATAGTCATCCACCTTTACGGAACATAGTATCCCCATAGTACCACATAGGTAGTAGCCACCAACATGAAGAACAGGTACCGATGTGTACATGCAACCAAGTGGTACGTCATCTCTCCTTTGATAATCACATTTCCAAAGGTATTTTTAAATCCCTCTGTGGATCACAAAAACAATAAGGGGTCTGCATGCATATCCACAAAGGTTGTTGTACACCTATAATGAATAGCCATCATTGATAGACTTTGCTGCGTTTGAACAAGTCTGACATATACCTCGGCCATAAACCCTCACTCACATAATTCAATAGAAGCCATAATGAGTGTGTGTGACACGGATGACCTAGGCCAGGGATCACTGCAGTGGCTGGCCTTGTCACAAGCATACAGATGTGACCTAAAGTCTGGAAAGCAGCAGCACACTCTGGCAAAGATGACAGATGTGTTCTTGGAGAATTCAGGGTTCCTGCACATGCAATAATTGAGGTCACATGTATGTATATGTATTTGCCACGCAGCTACCTCACATGTGCAATGCACATACTGTTGTCATACAGTAGTAAAAGCAAAACCCACAACACATTGACCAACCGTGTCACACACATAAAGCCAACACACACCAAGTGCAGGATTCAAACCCCTAACTAACTACTTCATGATACTAGAAGAGTATACATTAACACGACACGCTATACACATTACTGCGAGTTCTTTTTTCCACAGTTATATTTGTAGGATGGTGACATCATCAGACTTGACCAAGATTAGTATACCACTTTTAAGGTGTTTTACTACTCTCCAAAAGGGTTGCTCCTCTCCAAGGAGATCACACACCCACACACAGTTGTCAAGTGCAGAATTCAAATCCCTACCTAACTGGTTTATGATACTACAGGAGTACACATTTACAGGACGCGCTATATACATTACTGTGAGTTCTCTTTTCCACGGGTATATTTGTAGGATGGTGACATCATCAGACCTGAAAAAGATTAGTATACCACTTTTAAGGTGTTTCAGTACTGTCCAAAAAGGTTGCTCCTTTCTAAGGAGATCACACACAAACACACATACTTGTCATGTGCAAGATTCAAACCTCTACCTAACTGGTTTATGATTCGACAGGAGTACACATTTACAGAACATGCCATACACACATTAATGGGAGTTTGTTTTTCCACAGGTATATTTGTAGGATGGTGACATCATCAGACTTGACAAAGATTAGTATACCACTTTTAAGGTGTTTCAGTACTCTCCATAAAGGTTGCTCCTCTCCAAGGAGATCACACACAAACAGACTCACACCCACTTGTCAAGTACAGGATTCAAACCCCTACCTAACTGGGTTATGATACTACAGGAGTACACATTTACAGGACACACTACACACATTACTGTAAGCTCTTTTTTCCACAGGTATATTTGTAGGATGGTGACATCATCAGACTTGACAGATTAGTATACCACTTTTAAGGTGTTTCAGTACTCTCCAAAAAGGTTGCTCCTCTCCAAGGAGATCACACACAAACAGACGCACAAATGTCAAGTGCAGGATTCAAACCTCTACTTAACTGGTTTATGATACTACAGGTGCACGCATTTACACAATGCACTATACACATTACTGTGAGCTCTACATTTCACAGGTATATTTGTAGGATGGTGACATCATCAGACTAGACAAAGTGGGTTACATTGGGTGACATTAGGTGGGCTACATAGAAGGAATGTCTAAACACTTTGGCCATGTGATCATCAAAGGAGAGTAACATCCAGCTGGAGAGTGGCAAAATGCTGACTAGGATGCATAAGAAGGACTGTTAGAGACCGTCATATCTCCACAGGCGGAGTATGCACCCACAACATATATTTGGGAACATTGTGAGAGGTCAAGCCTTCAGGATCTCGAGGTTGTCATGTACTACTTCTGACTTTGAAGGAAGTTTGTCAGATTTGAAGAAAGAGTTTGCCATCAGGGGTTATACCCAAGTTGAAGTTGATCAAGCTTGTGCCAGAATAACCAACGAGCATGAGAGTAGAGCATGTCCGTATTTTTCTGCTCTATATAGGCAATCAGTTAGATCACCTCATAAGTATTGTTGTTCTTCCACTGTTTTGAAATTTTCCCATGATGTAAATATGGTGAAATATATAGTTACCAGGAAATGGCATATTTTACAGACTGACAGTAGATGTTCCAATATATTAGCAGATGGCCCTAGATTTGTATATAAGAACCACAGTAATTTAGGGCAACAGTTATGTTTTCTTAGACATGTTATGTCTGGATCCCAAGTTTGATGGGTACATCTAAATGTCATAAATATAATTTTTGTCAGTTTATAGATGAGTCTAGGTTCTTTAGGCACCCTGTCACATGCTACTTGTGGAAGTTGAGGGCATCTGCTTATTGCTCCACCAGGAATGTGGTTTATTTAGCACTTTGTCAGTGCTGTTATAAGTTCTACCTTGGTAAGATGAACAGGAGCTTAAAAGAAAGAATTAGGGACCATGTGTATTGCATGAAGAAGCAATATGATTTTAGTGACTTAGAGAAACATGCTTTATCTACTGGCCCTGAACACAACATTGTCTTCCAGGTATTATGTGTGATCAGCCCAGGTCTGCAAGGTGGTGATATAGTGACTCATACTGAGGTGGTCAAGTTAGAGTGGATCTTGAGGTTGGGTACACACCTAGCTATGGGGTTGAATGATCATGTCTCCATTAAGCCTGCATTAAGGAATAAATGGCTGTACGGTGTTTATTGTTGTTTGTTTAGTTATTTATGAATATCTTTCATGTTTTATCTATTTGTGCTAATGTTTTTATTATTATTTTTTTTATTTTTTATTATATTTTATGCTAGTAAATATTATTTACTTTATATGCCTTTAAGCTGAGAATGTGGCTGCATGAATGTTTGTTTTATTGGCTGTTAAGTTGTTTGAGATTATGTCATTTGCATATAAATTATTCTATCACCATTCATGTTTGTCTGAAGAAGCGGTATGGTATTACCGTGAAAGCGCTAACTTTCTTTCTCTGTAATAAAGTTCTTTGGTATGATTACTTACTGGTTCATCAAGTTTTTGGATTTAGCTGCATATCAAGCTGCCTTCTGCCTGCTTTGGGGAATTTTACAGTTTTGTTTGGTTGCTGCAGATGGGTTTGCTTTTGTTTTATATATATATATATATATATATATATATATATATATATATATATATATATATATAGAGAGAGAGGTCCCTTTTAGAAAGCCAAAATCCCCCTTACCCAAAACCCAAAAAAACCAAGAAGACAATCCCGACATCCAGGAAGATTGACTTTAACCATGTTTATTTTAACAAATAAAGGATGAACACTGCAGTTGTGTAAGAAAGTGTTCACAAATGTTTCTTTACTAAACATCCTAGAAATAAACCTCTCAGCTACCAAATTTTCATAACTTTAATATCAAGATAATTAATTTTATCTGTATTCCACTGATATGTGGACTTCAAAAAAAATGGTATTATTTAAGTATTCTATAAACATATGTAATCTGTCAGTATTACCAGTCCACATGAAAAACAAATCATCTATATGATGAAAATAAACAAATATATATGCACCATATATTCAAATTTATAAAAAGAATATTTTCCCCATTGTTTCATGATTGTATTAGCATAACTTGAGGCCATAATGGCATCCATAGCAACTCCTGATGTTTATTGTTAATATTTCCTATTAAGTAACACATGTTAAATAAATAAAATAAATAAATAAATAAATGAAATATTTTCCAAAACCAACTCTAAAACATATAATAAACCATTGGATGAAAGATTGATAATTTACTTAAAAACTCACTAAACATCATTATTAGATCATGTTTGGGTGTAACTGCATACACATTGACAACATCAGCTGCTATAAAAATAACATCATTACTGAAATCAAGGCTGCTGATATTTTTCAAAAAATGCCAAGATTCTTTAATAAAAACTTTCAGATTTACCAACTGATTTGTTAATAGATTTCTCTAAGAATAATTCCAATGTTCAGCTTTGGATCTACATGCAGATACAATTGACTACATGGTGGATCCAGTATACACATATGTACTTTGGGGAATGCCAAATAAAATGGCAATAAAGGATATTCCACTTTGAAATAACAATAAATAAATAAATATATATATATATATATATATATATATATATATATATATATATACCAGAAGAAATATGGCAAATGACACTTAATCATACATGATGCTTCATTATGCAGCCATAATATCAGAATAGCTCACTTAAATGTACAAGTCAACTTGACTTAACATAGATTCATTTTTTGAAATGTATTTAGCAGCGTCCATGATGACAATACTACCACCTTTGTCAGATTTCATGAAAAAAGTAGTTTGGTTAAGATGTGAGGTATGGTAGGCTTTTGTATACATTGTACAATGAGACATTTTATGATAGTAGGTCAGCTGTCTTGCTGTACATTATGATGAAATTAGTTCACATATCACTAACGAGAATTAGTCTGTTGTGTTATTCACTTTTTTATATTTTACAAAATGCCATGGTTTATAAAATATGTATAGTTTAGAATTATGGCATTAGTAACGTGCATTTTGCATATAGTTAATCACATAGCCTTACACTGTGATCTGAAAGTAAACTCAAATATTAAGATTTTACTTGAGATGCAAACAAGTTCCATTGGGTTGCTATTTAGATGCTGCAGGCACCATCATCAATTCTGTTTTTTTAGTCTTTTTTTTTTTCTTTTTGTAGAAGGTATTAATTTGCAGACATCCATTTTATTTTGGGAGATCGGAATAAGTGTAGGGAAGAACAAGCAGCATATTATGCATAGTCACAATATTCATGATTAATAGAAACAGTATAATGAATACTCTTTGCAATAATCAGAATAATTGCTTATGTGTCCAAAGATGTGAGGAGAAGGTAGACACTCCTCTTTGTGACTGCAATGATGACAGCCTGTTCTCACTTCCAGCATGTTGTAACATCCTTCATCTCAACCATAGTTTTATTTGGGAAAAATTCTGGAATACATATTAGATGAACAGAGGCATAATAGAATTATAGTGCAAAGCATTTCAGAATTTAACATTATATAATATTTTAACACAAGTTATGGAACTGAAAGGTTTATGGTTTAAGACTCAGAATGTGCTATAAACACATATAAAGAAATTATCAGTAGGAAAGCTATGCTAGTATACTTGTATAAAGACATTTATGACATAGCACATTCCAGGGTGTTTCATCCATGGGAAATTCTATTAGAAAGTGTTTTGTTCACTGTTTGAAGAGCTACACAATACAGTACAAAAACTTATTTACATTGTATAGTATACTCATTTCTGTACCACAGCACATCATACTGTATGCTGCAGACCTTTATTATTGAAATCTATTCCATTGATAGGAGCTGAGTCTGTCATTCAAATAGCACCTAGATGACTATTCACTGCCACAATTCAACCTGATATCTTCCACTGTGAAGGATTTGGATATGATGGAACCAACTACCAGTATTACTTAAATGAGTAGATACAATATGCTCTTATGGAAAAAAATGTAACAGAACTAGAAGAGGTGAAATTGTTGCTTCATAATCACTGCATATTTTCTCCAAGTAAAAGGGGTGTGGCTACACATGTGTTAAGTGTAGGCATACATTTGCTTATATGCATAATAACATGGACAACAGATGTTGCAGCTTAATGTAGTCCAGACACTGACCACATGGACAGCATGCTAAGGAAGAGTTTCAAACCCACACTTTTGTAAAAGTAAAAAATAAAGCCTGTATTCTGACAGTATGTGAGAAAGACAGGCTGAACTTTAGCTTTGAAGTATTTGCTATATGTAGGTTTAAATTTACCCAACAAAACCATGGTCACACTCGTTTTATTTTATATTTCATGAAAGTATATTATAATGGTGAAGTATATATAAACTTCACAGCTATATATTTGTAATGTATTACAGTTTTTAACTTTGAATAGGCAAAGTAAATGCTTTCTAAGTGCAGTGTGTATGCAAATGGTAGAGGACGATGTTATCTACCACTATATTTCCACATGAATCATGCAGGAGATGAGTCACAAAGTTGATAGTCACACTGCTTTATATGTCAATGTGTAGGTAAGCAGGTATGAGGCAAGTGTTAGAAAAGTGAGTGGGCGACTGGGAGAAGGCAAAGATGCACAGAGATAGTAATGCAATGTTAGACAAGGTAGGGTGAGAATTTTACAACAGTCAGCTGAGTTAATCAAACTGCATATAAAATGGAATTTTTTTTCAGCTTTATAAAACTTTTATCAGCAACTTACTCTGCAGTGTTTCACTCTGCATCTGTCAAGTGAATAGGCAAAGGCTTGTCAAAGCTCCAATACAATATATACAGCGCATGCAATGTGCAGAAGTTGCTGAACATGGAAGAATAATATCATTAACCGAGACATACTGAACATGATTTTACTACGGCTATTACAGCTTGAATAGTAGGACTGCTGTTAATTTGCATCTGATTGATGGACATTATTTGCTGATGTTTTACCTTTCACTAATGTACAGACAATACAAAATGCAAACAAGATTTGCTGTGTTATTCAGCATTAATGTTTTGCTCACTCTCACCTAAGCGACTATAATCATTTTGAACTGATCATCTATCACATATAAGCCTGTCATCGTAACACTTTAAATGTAACTTTTTTCTGGGTCATAAGCATAATCTTTTGGTAAGGGAAATTACTGCAGACGTATCAGGTATAATCTCATGACTAACACATTCCCTGGGATTCATGAAGCTTGTAGCAAGGCCGGCGTTAGGCTTGCGCCGACCGTGCGGCATGAGGATGGCGCAGTAGTGCCAAATGCATAGTAATGAAGGTGCGCTGCCAACACAGCCACGTGCACAGGAAAGGAGCGCGAGTGCATAGTGAGTGTCGAAGTGCCACACGGAAGCGTGGAAATGGCAGCTGTCGATGTGCAACCTAAAATGCTTGCATATAACAGGTTGCAAGATAGTAACCATGTCAGTGGCCCTGGATACTGAAACGTATGCAAAGCATGCAAGAAAGTACCTGCGAACACAAAGTGATGAAGCAAACAGAAATGCACGGTAGGGAATAACGGATCCCTATCCCGCAAACAAATGACATGGAAGACCGTGTGGCCGTAGTCCAACGCAGTGTAGATAGCCATACCAAGTGGAAGTGAAAAGCATCATATGTTAGCGATCTGCCAGTAGGTATGTCAAGTCCAATGGTGAGGGTCACCAGCTGACCCATAATGTGAGGGAGGGTACACCGCTGGGCAGATGTGTCCATAACAAAATACACGAGAAATGTAGATATCTAGCGACTGTATGTCCGAATTATATCCCACAAGGCATGTAATAGTCACATACAAAAGGTATGTCCGTATTTCACATACCAAATGGGATAGGAAATAGAATAAGCATGTAAACGAAAAAGAAGGAGCATGCAAACAGCCACAACAATAAGGACACATGTAGGCTGAAAGGAACAGTATTATCCGTACCGTCGACTAGGATTACCACCTGTCCCACTTTGCGAGTGACAGTCCCTCCTTGGGCAGTTGTGTCCCGACCAAAACCTGTAACAATGGCAAATGTCCTGAGATTAAAGGACAAAATTATTCCCTATACGTTATGTAATAGTTGCATTAAACAGGTTTTCTGTATCTAAATTACATAAATGTTATAAGAAACAGAATAAGCAACTGAACTGCTACAAGAATAAGCTTTGATATAGGCAAGAAGTCTAAGTCCTATCCTGTGTACTGACCGTGGGTATGTGTCGGCCTGTAAAATGTGAAGTGTGTACCAAAAATGTCCCACTTTGGCAAATTGAAAAGGTGGCAACCCTACCATCGACTGTGGGGAGGTGTTGTCCACTACAGTCAGATATGTGTATGGAATATATCCCATCCTGGACATAGGAAAAGGTGGCATCCTACCAATGAGTACAACAGGCTGCCAAAATCCGGAAGTCAGCGGTACAAGCCGAACTTGTCAGGATGTGTCACAGTCGAACGGGTAGTACCCGGGTATACCAAACATGTAAGGAAAGAGAAGTATGGGCGTGTACCTATGTGCGTGAGGTATAGCATGTGGAAAGCAAACATGGCAGGGTAGTCCACACAACCATACAGGTACCAGACACATGTAGGGTATTCAATGTGTTACTCTGGCTGTGTCATGGGCCAACAACCAAAGCACAGATGTATGGGGTGTGAGGAATCTGTGTGTGTGGGGTGGTACAATCCTCCAAGGCGATACTGTGTTGTATGCAGAATAGGTGAACTGGAGGTGTATGAGGAAGCAGTGGGTGAAGCTGAAAGAAACGCAAACACATGTATAAACAGCTGCAATACAACCAGACAGGCCATACTGTAGAACACAATCCCACAAACAGATGAATATTGAAATGTGCGATACAAATGTATAGATATGTCACCGGCACATACCCACAGATTGGTCCTGATGGAACTGGCCATAACAAATGCAACACACCTGGATGGAACTGGCCATAACAAATGCAACACACCTGGATACATAATGGACTACCCAGCATCCCCTCCACATCACACAACCCACTCTCGTACCTGAACGTCCACCAAATCCAGCCATACTTGGCCTACTGGTGTGGTGCAGCCACAGCTACACATAGTGACCACTACGCATATGTAGTAGGTAGTGTCACCCTAGGTGGTTGCAGGATTGCACACAACCTCAGCACATTTTCGTAACTCCAAAACGATGTTCGGTATACCTCTTGTTGTGGATCGGTACAATTTTTGAATATCCCTCATGGGATACGTAACCTGTATAAACATTAGAAATGAAGACACAAAGTCCAGTCCTGTAGATATCTGGATAGAAGTTGGAATGTGCATTAGAGGTATATGACACTGTCCAGCCCTAAGTGGTCATGCATAACCTACTACCCAGGATCAAACACTTGCCAGTGATGCACGTGTCCCGACACGAATAAGCAGAAATATATTGCACACATTCACATACTGGCACATGATATAAGGGTGAGGAAGGCACTGACATAAACAAGATAACCCTGATCTACTGTTTGAGGGACATTTAATATGTGTGTAGGTGTGACCGACCATACCTGTCAACCTCTGAGAGCAAGATATCTGGACAAAGCCGTGAATAAAAGTATACCTGTCAGTCTCTGAGAGCAAGATATCTGGACAAAGCCATGAATAAAAGTGGGACAAAGGCCAAAAGTATGGACAATTTGTAAAGAAACTAAGAAAGTTGATAGAATAACAGTTTGTACATTTGGCATTAATTTCCTGAAGAGTATGAAGTCTAAAACACAAGTGTCTGTCATTACGTTCTGACTTCAGTCTTTAATGACTAGCTACTGATTTGCCAGAAAACAACAGTGTATTACAGAGGTCCGTACATATTTACAGTAACAAACCTTCACATTTGTTTACTGTACCACTGCATACCTGTAGTTAATTCATGTCTAAAATAATAATCCTTGTATGAATGCATACAGGAAATAGTCAAATGTAAATGGGAACACCCCTCACCGTGGATTATGTATTGTAACCACCCCCACCCATATTATGTATTACCAACATAAAAAGGTGCTGACAGGTGCCAAAAGACCTGTGTCTGTAAACACAGGTAAATCTCTATAAAATGGACAAATGCTGTCCATGTGCTTCATCTGACATTTGAACTCGGTCAGGGCAGTTCTGTTCACCAGGCGGATAAGCCTAAACCCAGATCATCACAGGAACACCCTGACAATCAAAGACTTGTATGTGCCAGGACTATAAGCCTTGGAGTTCTGCATATCCTTGGAGTGATTAAATATGCAGCTTGGGTCCAGAGCAGTAGGGAATAGGGAATGTGTAATATGTAGTACCGTGTTTTTCCCAGCAGGAGAATGGATGCCTGTGGTGTAAGTGAAGCGGTGAGGTGTATGTTAATGTAGCTATGTACTATGGGTATGCATATAAATGAGTCAGAACACCAATAGTATAGTGGTTACAGCATCCGGCCAACGTGAATGCAGTCCTGGGTCAACTATGACTTTAGCACATATGATTTAATGAATGCATGTGTGCTGTAAAGACATTTAAATATGTAAAGGTGAAGGTGTGTTTTGCATATGTCCGTTAACCGGATTACAGATATTGTACTGGTGCTGTCACAATTAAGAAAGCCCACGTAAGCACAAAGACTTAGTAAACATATGTAACCCACAATAAGGATATGAAAGTGCACCTGCGCGTGTGTAATCCACTCACAGCATAGCAAATGAATGCTGTTTTCTACACTTTTATTTATATATCTATATATGGATATATATATTTGTGTATGGATATATATCCACAGACTTAAGCTAAATAAATATATGAAAGAAAGAATGTACATATATATATATATATATATATATATATATATATATATATATATATATATATATATGTACACACACACGCACACACACACACACACACACACACACACACACACACACACACACACACACACACACACACACACACACACAATTACATTAATCGAAATATACATAGCAAACACAGAAACATTTGTCCTTGTAGATATAACACGTACATAAATAGGCTACATCATAGCTATTATGGATAGACATACAGACATGCAAGAAAGGTAAATACACTGCTGCTTTCCAAACCATTGCCCGAAAAGTACCAGTGTGCCAAATCTGCAAGTTCTACTATTTAAACATGGATATAGGTGTCCTTTGCAGGACTCCAAAAAGTGTTATCTACAAGCAACGGCCAATAATTATCGTCGCTAAGGAAGTCACATCCGCAGCTACAATATAGCTGTACATGCAACAGTAGCTTGTGCAAGGGTAATAACACATGGGTTGACAGAATGTATGACATATGTCCCGATACGCGGAGAGTGGATAGTGCTTAGAAGTATCTTCATACTTTATCATCACTCACATTAAATATGTCTTATGATTACTGTGGAGGAGTGTCAGATATGGGAATCATGGGTATGCAAGAATGGGCCTAGGTTCACAGGTGTTGGATGGCACAGATTTATTAGGTCCACCCCATGGGAGTGATTAATATTCCTATGTGGGTATAGCACATGCCTATACCTTCCAAAAATGAAGAACCCATCTACTGGATATTGTGTAAACCATTGGGGGAAGACATAGGGACTAATATCAGTCTCATGTAAGTGATTATCATGGACGTACATGCGTACGAATAAGATGGTAACCATACCTCTCAACCTTTCAGAATAAGACATCTGGGCAAAGGCATATTTAAATAAGTACAAATAGGAACTATATTAAATATTCCTATGACAAAGTTAGAACGTTGATAGAATAATGGATAATTCATTAGTATGAATGTTTTGAGGGTTATTAGTTATAAACTACTAATGTCTGTCATTATTATCTAACCTCACAGTCCTTAATGACCTGACACTAATCTACCAGAAAGGCACAATAATAACAAAGAAGGAACAACATTATAAGTCTAAGTTCGGGACATTTACCGTGTACAGTTGAGAGATATGAAGGTAACCCTGTCCTAAATAAGTCAAAAGCATGTACCTCGATAAATGTGAATGAATACTTATGCCCTGTGATAGTCAATGTGGAAGGTTAGTAGTGTCCCTCAGGGTGTTATGCAGTGTCCCTGATACAGTGTCCAGTCTCCCACACTCGCATGTGAGTTCTGCCACTGACGGACATTGCAAATACAGGCGAACACATAACGTAGATGATAGCATAATATGTTTTGATTAGCACCTGTTAGCATTTGTGAGGAACACAACACTCTTGGCGGGTGTGTCCTGCAAAAGGAATGTAATGGCATCTGGCCTGTGATTTCTTCTTGTGTGTAGTGGTGTAATACAATGATATATCCTGTATCAGAAACAGATACATGTGATAGGGAACAGTATTATCGACTATACTACTATAAGAAAACTCAGGAGGTATGAAAAGCGCTGAAGTAGTCAGTTCAGTATTGACCGCAGGTATGTGTTGACATGTCAAATGTCACAGCTGTATATATAGTACCTATAGGGCTGTCACCATTACAAATGATGAAGGTGGGAGCTGCTTTGTAGAAATGTCAGACGTAGCAGGTCAAACCATACCTACAGCCATACATACTCCACAAATAGACATATCAGCACACAGCAAAGCTTAGGACAGGGGTCATGGAGACTTGGCCGGCGTGTACGAGTAGAGGAATTGTAGAACAAGGCGAGATGTCTGCCGAGCTATTCAGCAGTATCCTGTAGAGACGTGTAAGACAGCCCCTAAACCGAACATTGCACGAACAATGTTAGGATATACAAATTACCCCATTGGTAGGTGAAAGCTATGCAAATGATGTAAATCTGCGATACATGTAACAGTAAGCTGTCCATGCAAGAGTAGAGTTATGTGCAGAAATGTACTTGGATGTTAACCGAGTTACGTTCTGCAAGTAGCTAAATGGAGCAATGTCAGCTGCAAATAAAGGATGAATTCAGTTGAAGAAGCATGCCAATGGCCAAATATAAGGCCAGTGGCATATTTTTCCATTGTAAATTAATAAAACTCTATTTGTCCTCCTCCGATCTCCGGTGTGTAAGCGTAGCGCAGCGGCACGAAAATGCGCTGCGCTTTTAAAACAAGAGAAATATTTAAAATACACATAGACATTGTAATTATCATTAACAGTTAGTTCTCCATGCAGGTGAATGGCAAGCTGAAGACAAAATGGCTACTGAGTACTGGTTGCTACGTGTGGAGGCGCTCTGTCAGAGATGTAACCAAGCATTAATAGGCAATCCGATGCAATTGAGGCTGAGGATAGTGAATCACAATTTGTCATGCTATATGGGCCAAGCAACTACAGTGGAAGAGTAGGTTAAGGGGACTATCAGAGTGGAAGATAGGTGACATCATGGGTGTGTATGTATAAAACACTGTAATCTTATCGGAGCAATGTGTCACATGTTTGCTGTCAGTTACTCATCAGTGGTAGAGGCGTGTTATGATTTATCCTAGGTACAGTCAGGAAACTGACGGTGTACGCCATGGATATCACTGAAGTTTCATGCATACCTGTTGACAGTGTGTTCGTGCCTGTGCGCGCCTGAAAGCCCGAGTAAGCATGTGTGCACGTGTGTCAGCCCGTGTGCGCGCGTTGAAGAACGAGTAAGCTAGTGTAAGCATGTTGAAGCCCGTGTAATGTCATGTAAGCCAATGTACGCATTTGTAAGCATGTATAAATCTGTACTGCACACATCACAGATGTACTGCACACTCTGAAACACATGCTGCCAATACTACACACATCAGTCAAGTGGTACATGGATGGATAATAAATCATCAGAATCAACAGTGCTGTAAACTATACTACATTGATGGTCATAGCTGCAATGCATCATGCCTGCTTACATGCACCTAGAAGTATATCACACTTTGTGTTAACAACATTTTAACATTAATACAGTGCTATAAAGCCACCCTGAGCATCAGCACCATGTTAGTCTGTTCCTGCATCTATGTTACACATTACAGGTGGTGGCACAGGTGTCATCATATGCACAGGGTATGGTGTTTCTTTTCCAGAGCCTGTCATTGAACCATCCAAGCAACATGTAAGAATGTGTGTGTGTAAGGGACAACAGTGTTTGCATAGCCCAACGCTGATGCAATGTGTGTGTGTATGTGTTATGTACACAGTTTCAGCATGTGTCATGCATATACAGGAGGTTTTGGGACAGTCACAGACCATACCTGCCAGGGTGTACAGATCGCCATTACTGGCCATGGACACCCCTGCATGCATTCAACAATATTCCAGTCCTGCACCTGTCAATGTATACACATACATTCTTGGGATCTGTATCACGACCTATGGATAAACGGGAGTTAGTAATGTTAACCTGATTTGCATAGTATTGTCATTTAATACATAGTTATATGAGCCATACTCATCCTCCAAAGTAATAACCACTGCTGACTGTTGCTGAGATGTGCACACGACCATTTAAAGGTGCTGTACTATCATTGTTGTCAATGTCCCTTGTAATACCCAGCAACAGAATAACTGGTTACTACACAACTATAACCCAGGATCACTACAGCACACAGTATGTGCACTATCACAGAGCCATAGCAGATTTACATACATCAAAGATGTTCACGTACAGATAATGCAGCACATTCAATAATGCTAATATCCACATACATATCAATATCTATCTACATTACATATATAGAAATAGAAATACACACACACACACTTGGCAGGGTTGTGATCAGAACACAGACCTAACTACCTTATCACACTACAGCATTATGCATGTACAGAATGCGCTAACGTGATTACTAGATCACAGCATTCACACAGGCATACGTCCAGCTTGCTGGCATCAGCATCAAAGGCAAAGATGCCGTACGGATTCTACGGAGAGTGAATAGTGTAAAAATAATGTACTCTTGTCATACAGCGGGAAACTCCCACACACACATGGCATGATTGGGATTAGAACACAGACCTAACTACCTATCACATTACAGCAATATGCAGTTACAGAATGCGCTACCAAGATTACTGAACACAGCACTCCCAGAGGCATACTTCTAGTTGGGTGACATCATCCGTAAAGGCAAAGACGCCGATAGGGAATGTATGTGGTGTGAGGCATCTAAAAGCATTACCGTGTCCCCAGGGTGCAGGAAACACACACACACAGGCACACACTTGGCAGGGCTGGGAGGTGAACATACACCTAACTACCTTATCATACTACAGCAATACGCATTTACAGAATGCGCTACCAAGATTACTGAGCACAGCACTCCCAGAGCATACTTCTAGGTGGGTGACATCATCCATAAAGGCAAAGACGCTGATAGGGAATGTATGTGGTGTGAGGCGTCTAAAAGCATTACCGTGTCCCCAGGGTGCAGGAAACACACACACACACACAGGCACACACTTGGCAGGGCTGGGAGTCGAACATACACCTAACTACCTTATCACACTACAGCAATACGCATTTACAGAATGCACTACCGAGATTACTGAGCACAGCACTCCCAGAGGCATACTTCTAGGTGGGTGAGATCATCCGTAAAGGCAAAGACGCCGATAGGGAATGTATGTGGTGTGAGGCATCTAAAAGCATTACCGTGTCCCCAGGGTGAAGGAAACACACACACACACACACACACACACACACACACACACACACACACACACACACACAGAGGCACGGATGGGAATTGAACATGCACCTAGCTACCTTATCACACTACAGCAATACGCATTTACAGAACGCGCTACAGAGATTAATGAACACAGCACTCCCAGAGGCATATTTCTAGGTGGGGGACATCATCCATAAAGGCAAAGATGCCGATAGGGAATGGATGTGGTGTGAGCATCTACAAGCATTACCATGTCCCCAGGGTGCAGGAAACGCACACACACACAAAAGCACACACTTGGCAGGGCTGGAAGTCAAACATACACTTAACTACCTTATCACACTACAGCAATAAGCATTTACAGAACACGCTACTGAGATTACTGAACATAGCACTCCCAGAGGCATACTTCTAGGTGGGTGACATCACCCGTAAAGGCAAAGACGCCGATAGGGAATGTATGTGGTGTGAGGCGTCTAAAAGCATTACCGTGTCCCCAGGGTGAAGGAAACACACACACACACACACACAGAGGCATGGCTGGGAATCGAACATTCACCTAGCTACCTTATCATACTACAGCAATACACATTTACAGAACATGCTACCGAAACTAAGGAACACAGCACTCCCAGAGGCATACTTCTAGGTGGGTGACATCATCCGTAAAGGCAAAGATGCCGATAGGGAATGGATGTGGTGTGAGGCATCTAAAAGCATTACCGTGTCCCCAGGGTGCAGGAAACACACACACACACAAAGGCACACACTTGGCAGGGCTGGAAGTCGAACATACACCTAACTACCTTATCACACTACAGCAATACGCATTTACAGAACGCGCTACCGAGATTACTGAACACAGCACTCCCAGAGGCATACTTCTAGGTGGGTGACATCATCCATAAAGGCAAACACGCCAATAGGGAATGTATGTGGTGTGAGGCATCTAAAAGCATTACCGTGTCTTCAGGGTGCAGGAAACACACACACACACTCGGCAGGGCTGGGAGTTGAGCATACACCTAATTACCTTATCACACTACAGCAATACGCATTTACAGAACACACTACTGAGATTACTGAACACAGCACTCCCAGAGGCATACTTCTAGGTTGGTGACATCATCTGTAAAGGCAAAGATACCGATAGGGAATGTATGTGGTGTGAGGCATCTAAAAGCATTACCGTGTCCCCAGGGTGCACGAAACACACACACACACACACACACACACGCACAGGCACACACTTGGCAGGGATGGGAGTCTAACATACACCTAACTACCTTATCACACTACAGCAATACACATTTACAGAAGGCGCTACTGAGATTACTGAGCACAGCACTCCCAGAGGCATACTTCTAGGTGGGTGACATCATCCGTAAAGGCAAAGATGCCTATAGGGAATGTATGTGGTGTGAGGCATCTGAAAGCATTACTGTGTCCCCAGGGTGCAGGAAACACACACACATGCACGCACACACACATACTTGGCAGGGCTGGGAGTCAAACATACACCTAACTACCTTATCACACTGTAGCATTACGCATTTACAAAGCACACTACCAAGATTACTGAACACAGCACTCCCAGAGGCATACTTCTAGGTGGGTGACATCTTCCGCAAAGGCAAGGACACCTATAGGAAATGTATAGAGGGTGAGCAGTCTGAAAGCATATTACTGTCCCAAGGTAGACATAGACAAACACACGGCAGTGGTGTGATCGGGGCAACTAAATATCTACGAAGCACCACAACAACACTACATAGATACGGGACGTGCCACAGACAGTACACCCTGCAATATAGTCAGCCAGTGTGTTCAATGTAGGCATCAATCGTGATGTTGAAAATGGACATCTGTTGCCTGTATTTCCACCATCGCTATACAGGATGTGAATGGCCATGCCCATACACAGAGGCACAAGGTGTCACTGGCCATGCCCACATACTTAGTATCACATGTCCGTTTGGAATGTACTGCATGTCCATCTACACAATGGCGTACTGGGCTTACTCACACACGTAGCAGTTGCAAAGGGCCGTCTTGCATGCACACGGATTCTAAACACGTAAGGGCGCAGCTTGGAATGTACTGTGTGTCCAACTACACAACTGCGTACTGGTCATACTCACACACTTAGCAGTTGCAATGGGCCATCTTGCATGCACACAGATTCTAAACACGTAAGGGCGCAGTTTGGAATGTACTGTGTGTCCAATTACACAATGGAGTACTGGGCATGCTCACACACTTAGCAGTTGCAAAGGGCCGTCTTGCATGCACACGGATACTAAACACGGAAGGGCACAGTTTGGTATTACTGTCCCCACGTACATGATGGCCACTCACATGTATTGACCAGTACATACTCAGGAGCCATCACAGATGTCTCAGGTGCAGATCACAGTGGTACACACCGCAGTCAACAATGTAGCCCTCAGACACCACCATGTCATTGGACCAGCAATACATCAACACAACATCATGTGACGCATGATCAGTGGACAGTACATAGGTGTACAGCAACTGTGCAGACTACACATGTACCGACAGGGTTCCATCATGTGTTATGCATTGCAATGATACCACTGTACATAACCACGTCAGCACTACACATAACAGGGGCCCTGAGTCTTACACAGCTGTGACAGATGACTGTTGCTGTACACCAATGAACACACATGTTCGGATATGTCATACATGTAATTGCAGTGGATATGTGCATGGACCACACACACAACACATATGTACATAGCATAGTTTTTACTGTCCTCCATGCAGACAAGTGGCTACAGCAATCATACGCACACAAATGGGAGGTGGGTCCATGGCTGTTGAATGCCAACAGTACATGTGGTAGCAATGTTGACCGAGGACACATTCCCTCTGTACTAGTTACCCATGACACCCATCATATCATACAACAGTCCATGTGTTATGTATGTCAACACACATGTCCACCGATTGCAATGCATACAAACATGGCTACATGACAGGCATGTAGGACCAACACACATGTACAAACTGTAGTGTGCATGCAACTGCCATGCATGTGCAGTCGCTGATGTAAGTAACTTATCTGTGCCGAACTACAACATGCAGTTGCAATGCAGCCCCATCATTGACACCTGTATATGGTGACATACTGACAGTATGGTAGGATGTACATCAGGTATGGATGGATGTGTGTACGTAAAGTGGTGATCCATCTGTGTAGATGGATGATCGCCGGGTACGGCTCACAGGTTTGTCACACGCCATCATACCATTACATGTGCAAACAGTACACTATGTTACTGTTACCTGACGGTGAAGACATAATACCTACTCAGTGGTCAGGTGTTACCGACTGTACGTTACTCAATACCTGTAACACTTACATCCTCCCGTGTGCATATAGCAGCACAATTGCCGGAGATAGCATTGGTACACATAATGCGGCAAATACTGCTGCATGTCTGTTAGACGTATCATCATACAGCAGGTGTATCATTCACAGTACTGCCATGTGTGTTTGCATGTGTGACCATATATGCCACATATGGTGGGGAATACATCCCAATTGTGACACACCCCTGTACACTATTGTAGACATCTGTACATACTGTAGTGTGGAAAGCATGACGTAGGCAGGTGTGGTGTGTGTATCACGCACATCAGCTATCCGTATGTGTATGACAGTTGGTCTCCACAGTGTGTGTGTGTGTGTGTGTGTGTGTATGTATGCATGGCTGTCTGGTGCATGGAGTGTGGGTGTATGCTACCATACGGAACACACAAGATCCCAACCCCTCATGGTGATGCAGTCAACTACACTGTTGATGCCATCGGTCTCAGCCCTACTGGCTACCTGTACATGTCCCTTCTCTGTGTCGTGTCATGTGGGTGCACAGTACTGTGAGGGTGATGACCACATAGGCAAGTATCCTCACCTCAACACTATGGGGTGTGCGTAATAGTGTTGTTGACCCCGTGAGTGTGGGAATGATCCTGTACTGTGACAGGGTATTACTGCTACACAGTGAGGCCTCATGCTATCAAGTGGCCTCTAACATTATCATTGTCCAGACCGCTGTGTACAACCCCTGCACCTTGTCAACATACCTGTGATGTGACCTGGTATGGATGTCACGTCTCTAGCCACTGTAGCCTATTAAACTGCACACAGGCTGCTGGATCAGTATATGTGTGGACATCTGTGGTATGTTAGACTTTCCAGCTGTCCGGTTGAGGCTACATATAGCATGCTGAGATTGCCATACATGCCTGTGAGTATTCCACAGTTACACATGGGAGACTGCAAACACTGCTACCTGTAGACACATGCAAGTAGACCATAAGGAGGGAACCTGGGCATCATTACCAACATGCTGTTACTGTTGTTACCGAGACACATAATGTGAACATATAACAATGCATGCTACACCTGCACTACATGGTTGTGCACATATAACAATGCATGCTACACCTGTACTACATGGTATGTCTGGTGTGTGTCAACAGTACACAACCAATGTAATATACACGTCTCTCACCATTCTTACACAACTAACATAATATACACTTCCCTCACTAGTCGTACACAACTAATGTAATATACACATCTCAGTATTCTGTTCACCCTGTGCGTCAGACCATTTCAGTATGTCCCTGCACCGATGGTGTGGATGACAGGGATGTGGCACAGGCTTCATCATATGCACAGGGTAATAATGTGTGCTAGGGGCATAGGCTGCACCAATGGGTGACATCATGTGTGTGGGTAAGGGCCGGTGATGTGATTGGACATGTCTGTTCAGTATGCATGTGGGTGTTGTGGTGCCCTACAGATGTGTTTGCTGTGTGCGTGCATGTGTGCACACAGTTCTGCCTTTTGTGAGGCCTACACAGGGGTATTATTGACAGCTCCAGATTGTTCAGACCAGGTTGTACAGCTCACTGTGCCCAGGCACAGCCACGTGACCTGTGTCTGCCAGGGGTTGCACGGGCACTACCAGGCGGAGGTACAGATTGGCTACTGTCCGATGACACATGTCCACTGGAACCATGTCCCCACTGGGAATGTCCAGAGCCATGTCCACATGGCCTGCTGTGTCCTGGTGTGGACAGCGCAGCACCAGCTGCACTGCTACTGCTACGGCACTATGGGAGCGTGCATGTGAGGTGGCACGCTCATGTCGACCAGCACTAGGTGGTGTAGCTGGCCTACGTCCACGTGGCCTACACCTCACTTCTACCAGATGTTCCAGCACAGACAGCTCAGGCTCTCGGATTGCCATGCCACGGTCAAGGATTCCAACCATGTCACCCAATTGCCTGTCCAGAACATCAGCGGTCTGCTGTTGAGCATTTGCCAATGCCTGGATGCTGTCATTTAGGGTTCGGATAGCAGCCCTCTGCAGTCCCTGCCATTCTCTGTTCTGCCATTCAGCACGTGCCTGTGCCGCCATTACAGTCTGGAACATGCGTCTGGTGATACCAGCTGCTGCGCTCTGTCCTGCAGGTGCATGTCTGCCAGAGGTCCTCCTACAAGCAGCACCAGCCACATGCCTGTGTGGCACATCTGCAGACATTACAATGACACCATGGTGTGGAGACACACCATCTGTAGCCACCACACATTCCTGTTCCACGCTAACAGACCCTGACTGTCCTTCCTCTATGGCTAGTGGTGATGCGGTATGTGTTGGCAGCAGAACTGTGGGCGGGGAACAGGGGGACATAGCTGGGATGGCAACCATTGGCACAGATTCAGCCCCTGACAACCCTGCCTGTACCTCATGCATATGCTCATCACTGCTAGTATCTGTGGGGACACTAACATCGGATGGACCGCAGGAGGGTAATGCACCTCCATCACCTGTGAATGCAAAGAAAGACTCTAAATTACAATGGACACAGACACACACACACACACATACACACACACACACACACACACACACACACACACACACACACACACACACACACACAAACACAGACACGCACACACACAGACACACACACAGGCACACACACACCGACACACACACCATGCATGTGATTTGACAGATGGCATGCAGCATGCCTGTGATACAGCGGACGGCATGCAGCTCAGACATTAATAGTGTTAGTAAGCATATCCCCTGGGGTGCACAATACAGCAAGCAGGTGTCATATCAGTAGCCATGCAGTTCACACAATCATGGTAGTGTGCATGCATCCCCGTGATACACCATGTGACCAGAACAGGATAACAGTACACATGGCTGACGTGACCTTGACATGTAATCTGCTGACATGTGCATTAACATGCATACATGTCCGACACAGTGGTGTCCTGACATGTACAGCATCGTAATGGCCATCACATTGCGGTGTTGTCTGCATGCCATACAGATAGAATGCATGTTTAGCAAATGTGCATGTGCATGGAAGAGTAGTGTGAGCCGTCTACATTGCTCTACAGTGTGAAATACAGACATTGTGCCATTGCATGGCATCATGAGGCATCTATATTGCTATACAGTGCATAATATGTACACATTGCATAGCCATAACTGCATGCATACCCATGACATAACTGTGGAGTGTGACCCACGATGCTGAGGTGTGTACACACCAAACCATTCTGTGTCATGTGACAGTTCACTGGAGGACCTACAGATGACACCCCTGCACAACAACTACAGAGTCTTAGCTGCCTGGCAACCATGTCCACACATAGCGGACTTGTCAGTTCACCATGTCCAACATGACATTGCTGTACCACACACACGAGGTGCACAGCTAACTGTGATGTTGTACAGCAGCAAGGGAAATGTACAGTATCTGTGGCCTGACATGGTGTCAATGTCTGTGGAAGCTGTAGAGGTGACTACTATCATGCTATGACACAGGTGTGATGTTCAATACATCTTATATGGCAGACGTCAGTGACACCTCCACTGGCTGTGCACAGGCTGTTAGGATGTCCAGTGTACCACATCAACTGTATAATCAGTTAACTAAGGCTATAATTGGACCATGTGTGGACAATGTGAAACAGGGTGTATACACATCACATCTACTGTGTGGCTACGTATCTCTGGCCATCTCCCATGGCCATGTGAGCATGTGTTGAACAAATGTGTGTGATAGTCATTTATCACACATGTCTCTGTTGTCCCATATGACATATGTCACCATCCACAGGGCTATGCAGACAACAGGTTGTATGTGGGGTATGGGTTATGGGATAGTGTGACATTATTGCAGCCAATACACTACGTGTTTGGGACATGTTAGATGGCACATCACAATGTGTGCACCCATTGCAGGGGCATATGACACAATGGTGACTCCTGTGGGCTGCCCATATCACAGCTCACTGTGTGGTACTGTTTGCGTACCACACGTGTTGTTCCAATGTATAGTACATATGCATCCATTGTAGAACACCTCCACTGTTGTATGCACAGCTGACCACACATGTAGCAATGACAAATACTCTGGTTTCATGTTGGTGTATCATTTTGTTTGTATATATTGCACATGGGTGGCCTGTGTGAATGATGGGTGATGCAACCTGTATATCGTGAATGGAATGAACATCAAGTGTACAAGTGTTAACTGGCCACATGGTGAATAGATCTATACTTTTACATGCCTGATACTGATGACAGTCTCACCTGCAACTGACTCATGTCTGTGCGGCACGCCAGAGGTACCTGTATAGGGGTGACACAGCAGTATGAACATTATCCATGACTGCATGACAGCCACAGGGTGCACTGTGCATGTTAACACATTCGCCTGTACAATAGCATATAGTATGCACATGTGTGCATACACAGGGTAGCATACTGTAGTATGCAGCATGTGTGTCCACATACAATGCATATGTTGTTACATGATATAATGTACAGTGACACATGCACGTAAATGGGATATAGTAGCCTTATGTGCAGTACTGACTTACCAGGAACTCCAGGCTCATTGGTTGGGAGACACTCACCTCCACGATGGCGGATAGTGTTTGTGGATGCTGTTCTGAGGGTGTCCCCAGACTGGCCAGTAACTCCGCAGTGTGTGTGAGTGGGGGCTGGGTTGGTGGCCCACCACCTGCTCCACTTTGTTCCCTGGTAATTGCAGTGGCACGCTGTTTTGCATGACATATTAGGTCCATGCAGTGTCTGCACACCTGCTGGTAGGTGCAGTTATGGCCACCCACATCATTCACCCTCCTGCGCAGATCCTGCCACAGGTCGTCCCGCTGCTGGGCATGCTGTGGCACATGGCTGAACAACACCTCATAGTTCTCATGGAGGTACGGGATGAGGACATCATCCTACTGGTAGCTGTAGGCTGGAAGGCATGTACGAGGCATTATCTGTAAGACATAATGATGGTGACAGGTCACAGTTTCAGAGATGTACAGAGATACAGCTGCACATACATTTCCATGACATCTAGTACATCTGCACAGTTATCTTTGCAAATCAGCATGACACTGACACAACTGACGTGTTTGTGTCACATACATGTAACACCGGTTATGCATTGGATATCATCACCATATATGTGTGTCACCTCATTACAGTGTTCATACTCCATGTGAATGCTGTCTTGATGTGGGCATGTCTGTTTGACTGCACTGGAGTTCTCACCTATCTGCACATGCCTGGATGTGTCCACGGTATTGCTGTTGACCTTGATGCTGTGTATATGTCACATATCAACACAGACACAGCCTTAATGGACTTGAGCAGTGACAATGCACACATACGCATGGAAACCTTTACATGCATGTGTTTTGCCATATACATCTACACAGCACTGTACAGCTGTTCAACATCCTGCCACGGATCGCCTGTGTTGCACATGTGATAGACATGGGACAAAGGCTATTCGGACGTCATTCGCAGGGATGGTTATCAACCATAGCATGTACAGGCAAGGTTTCCTAACTGTAACCGACAGCCATTGTACCACTACGAGGTGCATCAGTGCCACATTACTGATCCAGACAGTTGATACTACATCTACCATGCGGCCATCACACCATGTATGACTGGGATGACATGTGCAGCTTTGATGGACAGGGTTGCATGGTATAGCAGGAGTATGTCATATGTATGGCATAGGGATCTGTCCAGCATGTGGCAATCCTAGTATTAGTACTGTGGCTGTCCATGTCATATGTCTTTCAGATCAGGATATGGACATGCAGCATGTCCATCATCATGGTGCAGTAAATGTCTTTATGCAAGGTAGACAGCATGCTGCATAGTGGAGGTGAGGATTGTAAAGGCTGGTATCGCCCATCCACGCATGGCCATTACCCCTTAAAGGTGATATGTGATCCAATATTGGTCACCCCAGTGCTGTATATGCCTGTCCAATGATCTCCGTGCTCATGTTTGGCACCCTGTCATGACATGGGTACCTTGTATGACTACCTACGGGGCCTGGAGACGTCACCAAGTCAGGGAGGTGTACTGAACAGCACCATCCCTTACACAGTGTCCATAATATTGACCACAGCCTAGGTGGTAGTTAATGGGTACAGGGATGTTCACCTACCAGTGACAATGCTGATATCATCCATCAGACTGTGCACATATGTCACACACCTCACCCACACAGCCCACTCTGTATGTTGTTCACAACACTGACACAGCTATTGCTCATAGGTCATGGCCATTCACATCCTTACATACACAGATGCCTAACATTTGTCTGTGTGGTATGGGCTACAATGAGGGTGGAGTACAACACATTAACCCTGTTCTACTGTAGCTGGCACTGGTGTAATTTGCACATGTCACTCTGGCACCTTTTGTAGTTGTGAGTCTGTCAACAGGCCACTGGTAGAACACTCTGTGACATAGAAAGGTATTTGTAATCAAACATCCGTACTGTCTTGTACATCTGTACTGCTAACATCTACAATGATAATGGTTCATGAACATGCACACCATACTCAGCAAGGTTATAGTGCAGTGCCACCCATTATGACTGTCATCACCACTTGTGGGTTGATATTATCCAACACCTTATCTGTATTGTATGTTCATGCTAGGCACTTGTTCAGAACTTGTGAGCATGTCATGAGCTAGTGATTTCTATAGCACCCATTCCACACCATTTCCCACAGGTACACTGGCTGTCCTAACATTTCCAGCTTGCTTACGGTACAACAGCTGTTGTACACACGTAACTCACATATCCTGTGAGACATGGTTGTATATACAGGCAAGTCCAACAGTCACGTACCAGTGCTATTGCCTGTCTATATGATGGATATGTCGTACATGTGGCAATAGAGCAGTTGTCTCATGTACACATTAAATGCTCGCCTCCCAACATATGACACTGCAGCCTGTGGGGGATGCACTTATGCAGCCCTGCTGGGGGTAATGCTGTCACCAACCCTGACTGCACCTGACAGTCATGTTGGGATGTGTAACATTCGCAACACACCCCACACATCACATAGTCTCGCATGATCTCCACCACAGGCCACACATACGAGGACAACTCATGCAGTACATCTCCATACTCTGTGTAGGCACCAGAGGCAGCCCCCATCATGGAACACAACATCACCAACTTATAGCCCACAGACTCATGTGTGCCCATCATATACAGCCAGTAGGGTGTTATAACATACACAACACACCAGTCATAGGTGACTCTGCAGGCGGTCACACTGCAGTTCCACACAGCAGGCTACACAAGGCAATAGTCGCTTACATCTTGCTGTCAGGTAACTGGTTCTGCAACATAACCTATGCACCCATGCCACACCTCACCAGGTAAGATGTGACTGTCATTCTCCATGTTAGTGTGACTGCCCTGAGATGCCACTTCACAGACTACGTGTGCAGGGACATGCAATAGCTCACCAGTCTTGTAGCCCTGAAGGTGTGGGCCAAGCCCTGGGGAGCATTATGCATTCATCTGGACCTGATACCACTGTACAATGACTGACTGTGTCACTTCAACAGTTGGGTATGCTTCTGCTGTCATTCCACAGTAATCTGGTATCTGTCCGCTTTAACTGACCTGGTCAAACACAATGCTTTGGCACAAATGACCTGCATCTGTTAGCCTTGGGAGTACAGATCACATGTGAGGCTCTTGCTGCTTCTATGCTGCCTGTCATGCACAGTTTCCAATAACAGTCACCGGCGGAATGGGAACTGGCAAGCAAGACATGGGGTCATGTGACACAATGCTTGCATCTTCCTCTGTGATGCACACAGGCAAGGCACACCTTATAATGCACCACTCCAATATCTCTGCAGTGACTGGGACCTGCCTCTAGACTCTGCAGAGCACACCTACAATGACAGGTTATAGACAGACCATACTTTCAGGCACATACCTGGACCGGCACACCCACAGCTGAGGTGTTCCCATATCCCACTATCTTGTACACACATCCTGGCTAGTTACTTAGCACAATGCATCAGAGGTGCTCCACGTGCAACTAACTGTGTCCGGAACCGCTATACACATTGTAACCAGCTACAGATTCAACAACACACCCCACAGTTACTAGACCTCATTTGTTGGTGTACTGGACAGTAGGGCTCCGACAGCTACTACTGATGTGTGACTGACACTACCCAACACTTAACTGGGATAGCCACTCATGTACTGACACATCCATGAGTCATAACCTCCACTTGGCTGGATCAAACCATGCAAACCACCTCCAAGACCAAAATTATCCTGACCTGAACACTACCAACATGTGTCTGGTGTTCCACACATAGGGTTATCCCCTCATTGGTGGATTCTGAACATATGCTAATCACCCTTGTTAGCCACATTCTGGCACCACACCCTTCATGGCATACACAGTACATGATTACTACAACACCTACTACAGACATCTTATGACAGCGGTTGTTGACATCATGACACCCGTGCAGATGGGCAATGCACATACAAATGCTGAAACATACCCCAGTGCACTGTATTAGCACATACACGACTGCATGGATCATGCTATTCCACACAGAGCCATGATGGTACACACCAGATAACAGATGCCACTCTGGTGATCAAGTTCCATGGACATAATGTACAACAAAAGGTGGAGGCTGTTGCACAGTGGTGTACATTCCCATGGGTGGAGTAGCTCACCGGTCAGCCTCGGTAGGGCCACGGGATCCCTCATCACATACTCCAAGACTAGCTACGTAAACATTACTGCGACACATTCCGGGGTGTACCACAAGGCATTATGGTGGTATGTCAGTAGTCAATAGCAATACCCACATCTGCTCTCACATACAACAGTCACTCAGGAACATTACAGACCCAGGTGATGTAGACAACATGCTGGCGGATGGATTTAATGCTAACATTACACCCTTACACTCACTACAGGGCCACAATCCATGCAGGAACATTGCGGTGTCCCTGCGGTCACACCAACACAGTACTAACCTGCATTCTATATGTCCTGGGACAATGGCCCCATGTCACCTTCCAAAGTCCCAGGCTGTGATGTCCACAAACCTCTGACCGACATATCTCCCCACTAGCCCACCATATTCAGTAATAGCCTTGTATCAGACATCGTGGCCCCTGAATGTCACACAGCAACAGTTATCACACTCCACACAGGTGGTGCCACAATGCACGTGTGGGACTATAGTCCTACACACCTGACTGGACTGTTCTGCATGGCTATGGGGCACATCATCATGGATGTCATTCACAGAGACATTGTTGGGCCCTGGTCCTGTGATGCCACCCAGGTTGGACTTGTTAGGGCCAGAGCATGGCCCCTACACCTGGTGGACTCCTTTCATACAGTTACCAGGGCAGTTGATGACGGTACGGGGGTTCACACGTTCTACATTGTCCTCTCATTGCCGTACAGCATTGTTCCCAATTCTGGTATTGACAACATACACATCCACCTGCACATCGTACCCTATGTCTCAGGATGTTATGCAATGTGTCTCATGGACAGGACGCACACAATGAGGGTAGCATACCATAGTACCTACTGCATTTCAGTTGCACTTGGCATACCACAGTCCTCAGTCATAGGGCCCCTCATGTTCAGTATATGCTTCCCTGAGGTACAGGCTAGCACAGAGGGACTTTCCCTGCCTAGCTTTACAACCCCCTGCATGCAAAGCACCATGATTGATACACCAGCTGATACTGATTCTATCCATATGGGTGTCACTGTGACAGATACCTGATATGAATATCATGGCCTCAAGCTGCATGAACATCACCTTTGCATTACACCATTCACCCACTGACTATCACATAGGTGGTAGTCCCCTACATACATGTCACATTGTACATGTTCGTAGTACACACATATGTCGCACCCACTCCTGTGGTTACCATATTGCCACTGTGGCATGGATATCCTTCTATGTGGCCACACTTATCTGTACTGGGTGTGTAGCTGGTACAAAGGCATCCATTGTACCTGTGAACCCAAGACTTCTACACACATTCAAGGGTACACCACCCCATTTAGGGTGTACCTTACACAACAGCTACAACTTTACATACCACAACATTAACACGCCTTAATGTTTATTGAGCTCCAACAGTTGAAGTATGCGGCTGAACTACGGACACCACCTCTGTACACATTTGCATACTACATACTCAGGGGTGACCTCTGCTGAACAGACAGGGCCAATGTCCACAACAATATTAATGGATATACTCCACATACTCGACATATGCAAAAGCCACTGTGAGCAACATGCCCATGGATATGTGCACACATGGAATGATGACTGGGATGTGCTTCAGGGTTACATTCCCAAACCAGATACTCACCATGCTTTGGAACATGACTCCTATGTACATCACGTAGGGACACTGAGTAGCACTGTTCATGTGATACCTCCCTTGGTGGTTGGGAGACACATGTATGCCAGGTATCACTGCAGTGGCTGTACTGTGCAGTGGTGCAGGTAACACATGGCTCTGCTGTTCACAGGGCACTGCCCTAGAGAGGTGCCACTGGTGTGAACACTGTAGTTGTGCTTACACATACACTTGCCAGACTGTATAGTACCCCACTATGAACCTGTGAAGCTATTACATGACCTTTCTGCATGGTTACTTGGTAGCCCTTCCATTTAGATTAGCTATCATGCTATTACAATGTCCCATGCCTACAAGCCGTATGTATCCTGTTATTGTACATGCCAATAGACGATACCTTTGGTATGCATGATATGCCTGTTATGTTGTGTAGAATATCTGACATATCTACCTACAATACTATACATTACACATATTTTACATAGTATCCCATAATGCAAAGCATACTTGCACAGCAGGACCACCTTACACATGTCATTGTAGTTATATGCCCATACACATGCCTACTGTGACAGTATATCAACATATACTATCCCCTGCTATGGCACGTACTTGTTGGACATACCCTACCACTGATGGTGGGTTGTATGGAATTATTCTGTTTAAAGCACTCATGTAGCATCCCTTGTGGTGTCTGTGATGTATACCTTGTGGCCCATTGCTGGACGCACAGTTTCTACAAGCGTTAGTATGCTTAGCAAGACATCACTACATAAATACCTTTTCCCACTTTATGCATTGTGGACACTTTTAATTAATGCAAACCAGGCTATACATACAGTAAATAATTAATACAAAACAAGCTATACATAAACTTACATACCGACTGTTCTACATACCTTGTTATTGTTCCAGACTTTTATCTCTATCTCTCTCACACTGCTTATCTCTCTCACACTGCTTAAACAGGTATATGGTATGAGGCATATGGTTTGAATGTCTGGCAAGTCATCCTTATATACGTCGATACCTGTAACGTGGTTTCCTGCTGCCAATTGGTGTTCCTGAGTGACTAATTACTTTCACATCAGCTGTGCAGTTACTCCATTCACCAATTATGCAACAACAGTGGGGTATAATTGAATTCTCAACCTGGGCATTGCCCATTTGCCCTACCTTCAGGGAGACGGCCTGTATTGTGTTTTGTTGTGTGTAATTGCAACTACTATGTGTAGAGAGAAGTATACTTTGGATTCATGTCCCCCATGGATTGTGTGTGACAGCTAGAGTATGTGGTTCAACATGTGGGTGTACCTGTCATCCCAACCATCTGATAATGGACTACTGCAAACAAAACCTGTAACATCACCGGTTATTCCATTATACAATGGCTACAATTATGCATGGCACCTTTAATTGTGTCTCTCACAAGGTATGTTGACGGTTCTGCAGATGTAATTGACTGACTGGATGTTTGTGCTGTTATTAAAGTCTGTATTGCTATAGTTTCTAGTGTGGAGGATGTTGGTGGGTGTACGTAACATATACAGGTGTGTGGGGCTTGCATTTCTACATATTCCATATATATGTGTGTGGGCTGCATCAATAATTAAAGAGCTATCAGTTAGTAGACTTATGTTATGGGATTTTACATTGGGCCATTGTTAATTGGTTTCTATATAGTATGCATGTGAGGTTGATACTTCCATACCTCCAGAATTGCAGCGATATGTAAAGGGATATGTCTAAATGACAGCTATCCCATGTATTTCTGTCCCAGATATTTGCAGTCATTACGGTTGTGTTGGTAACAGAACCTCTTTGCCATGGGTTGCCACCTTTTCATATGGCCATTGTTGGACACTTGCGGGACACACAGCGGTGTTTACAGGCCAACACATAGCCACGGTCAATACACAGGATAGCACATACTTTTATACTCAATACATACCTATTGTTGTGGGACTTTGGCTACTTATCATATTGCATGTAACATTTACGTTTCTTACATACAGACATAACTATATAATGCAACTATTACATGATATATGGGACATATTAATGTCCTACAATCTCAGACATTTGCCTTTTGTTATGTTTTATGTCAGGACACACCTGTCCAGGGAGGGGCTGTCCCTCCGAATGTGGGATAGGTGGTAACCGTATGCCTACGGCTAGCTATACCCACACCTACCTTAATGATCTACCTCCGAGTTGGCACTAACAGACACACGATGCAGACACACACACACACACATTACAGTCACACGGAGATGCACACGGCACCCTCAACGCACACATACACAGACTACAGCACTCACAAACACAGTTGAACACAGTACCTATGTGGACCGCAATACCATCAGTAGTAACTACATGTCCCTTCATATCGTCATACTATTACTCGCAGTTGTACTGTTCCGATACTGTGTTCTTTCAGTCTTTCAGCCTCGTGGTTATGCGCGTCGGTATGTTACACATTCCATAGTTGGTGGTATCCCTTCAAGGTGTTATGAATGTCGTTGACCTATCTATATATATTTGCAGATAACGTTGAATCCGTATATATCAACATATATCACTCTACTGCCCTTTCTATCTGTATTATATATATGTATATATGTGTACATACATACATATATATATATATATATATATATATATATATATATATATATATGACAGGGAAAGTGACAGGCAAGCTACACCTTTCATTGTGTACTTGTCAGTGTATACTGTTTTCTGGACTCCACACGTTTGTGTCTGTACCTTTCACATTACACACCTGCCATAGGTTAGGGTTACCAGCTGTCCCACTTTGCGAGGGATAGTCCCTCTTTGGGCAGTTGTGTCCTGCAAAATATTTGTAAACATGGCAAATGTGCTGAGATTGTAGGACATACTTATTTCCTATAGTTTATGTAATAGTTGCATAAAACAGTTATTTTGTATCTGAACCACCTACATGTTATAGAAAAAGAATAAGTAAGTAAACATTACAAGAATAAGCATTTATCTAGGCAAAACAGTGAAGTTCTGATTTTCGTACTGGCCGGGTGTATGTGTCGGCCTGCAGACATCTGACGTGTGTCCCACATTGGTCATTTGCAGAGGTGGCAACCCTACCATAGGTACACCTTGGCTAGCAATAGTGTTAGGTGATTCTATACATGATTGCATGTTCTACTCCTGGCAGTGGTCATTTTACCCTTCAGAGCAGGCGCTATTAGTACAGGGGTGAATAATGCTGGTTTCACCTGTGGACATCACTGACCGTGATCTGTACGATATTCGGAGAAGCTTATCCGTGTTTTGCGCATATCCGTATAGTCATATTTAAACATCGCTTGCCAGCAGTGGGCAATGCATATTCCTGCTAACGTGTGCTAAACATGATCTGATGACCTGCATCCGACATGCATTACTCGTGCCTTCAGGATTACGTTACATCCCTTGCAGGACATGGGACCGGGAACATGCACGATGGTCACTGCATTTAACACATGGATATCTGGGATATGTATACGTGTTATGTCGTTTTGTATGTGAAGTATACTATGGCTGTTACTTCATACTGCACTCACATGGGTAACTCAGTTAGTTTACATATTGATGAGTCCAGTTAATGGTGTGTCCATGTGATGTTTACTAGATGTGCTCCGGCACTGGGTATGTATATCACAGTGAGCCACACGCGATACTGTGCTACACCTTCAAACGACCATAGGCGGGGCATACTGGGGTGACGAATACCTGTCATGGGTAAAACCCACACCTTGACACAACATCCATGATTTTATTATGTGGAGCCCGTCATTAACGCAGCAGGAACTCCGTGATGAGTGTGTGCAGAACAGTGCTTACACACATGTGCTCCCGCAATTGCCTCTGCTCCACTAAGCGACAGTTGGTTACTCGATGTTGTGGCGACAGCAAACACTGTTTGCCCCGTTTGGTGTATGGCCTCTGACAATTGGCCGTGTACCTACCGGTGTACCTGGGAACCTATACACATAGCACCACCATATGCTGATAGGCACATGTACTGTTCAGGTGTTGACATTCCGTGTTCCAATAGCTGTTGTGTGTACAATGTTTGAGGGCTGCCTATGTAGGATTCACATAGTGGGCCACCTATACATTACAATTTACAAGTGGTCATGTTTGTGTGCCATCCATTTTACTGTGTGTGAGGGTGGAGAGGTGTGTCAGTCCGTAGGGGCCTACACTGTCAGAGCATGTGCTATACGTTCCCTCTTTGCCAAGGTGTAGGCATATTGGGCACGCCTCCGTCTGTCTACTGGGGTGGCACAGTGTGTTCGTGGTCTGAATCCCTCTGTGCCTGTGATGGCCTTGGCAATTGCAGTGGACTATGAGGGCCTTCACCATTTTGTCCCTGCTGCAGCTGTTTCCGAAGAATCATATTATGTAGCATGGCACATACTATGACGATGTGGGCACACGTGCCTGGAGAGTACTGCAAGGCTCCACCAGATGTGTCCAAGCACCGGAACTGTGATTTCAGCATCCCGAACACACGCTCTATGATGATTCTGGTTTGTGCGTGTGCCTCATTATGGCATTCTTGCATGGGTGCGTGTGCATTTCTAATGGGAGTCATCATCCATGGCTCCAGTGCATAGCCAGCATCCCCCACAAGGTGGCCATATGGGATGTCCCCCCCTGACAAATACCTGATACAGCTGTGAGGCATGCCAGATATGGGAGTCATAGTAGCTTCCAGGGCTGCCAGCACATACATCCATGATAATACCCTGAGCATTGCACACGACCTGGCAGTTGATGGAGTGGAATCCCTTGTGGTTTATGTAGCACCTACCATGCTTACCGGGTGGTGACTTGATTTGTATGTGTGTGCAGTGTATCGCACCCAGTTCCTCCGGGTAGTGTGCCACATGGTGGAAGTGACGCATATTTCTGGCCATCTCCTCCTGAGTTCGTGGGAAGTATATATGCTCATTGGCATGTGGTAACATGGCATCCAGGAACTGGTGTAGTACCCTGGATGCCGAAGCCTGTGAGATCCCCATTATATCTTCAGTTGGCCTTTGAAAGGTACCTGTGGCTAGTATTTGCAAGCTTACACATACCGTCATGTCCACTGGGATGGGTTCCCCTCTGTTGTTTCTGGTTCTCAGGCGTGGCCGGCACAGCTCCACTATTTGCTGTAAGATGTGCCTGTCCACCCTGTAATGCTCTACTATCTCCAGATCATGTAGCCCCTGATAGGTTACCCTTGGTCTGAACACTCTTTTCCTCCTCTGGGGCCTGTGATGGTTGTCGGCATCCTCCTCCACAACGCTGTCAGTCTCTAACACATGCTGATGAGTCACAGCTATGGCAGCTCCCAACATGTACATTTTAAAAGTTCTCCATGTGTTTACACTTATGGTGCAATGTTTGGGAATACACAGGTGTGTGTAGGGTGCTTTCACACTTTATACTATTGTGCTGTGAACACCGATGATGTCTTAGGGTGTGTATGTACGATCGTAGCGACAGGGTATCTCATGTGTTTTACTACCGGAACTACTATTGTGGTGCCTTTGGTGTTGAATTACATTTGGCTGCTGTGGATTACCTCTTGTCCTTCCCTTTACATTTCTGCATGTTCCACCTACCATTTTTTGGCATGCATCCAGCATCCTGCTTTCATTTGTACTTTCCTAGACCAGGCTTATCTTGCGTAATGTGTGCTATTGCCGGTCTACTGTCGGTTTGCTTTGCTCTGCTATGACAGATCTCTTATCTTTGCAATCCAATGCCTCCCCTCCTTTCTTTGCATTCCAATGCCTCCCCTATCCTGTTTTGCAGGTTTCTGTGAGCAGACTTGTCAACTGCTGTCGATTGGCTTCCATGAGGTGATTGGTGTTAATTGCTCATTAGTACTCCAATTACCCTACTTCGGCATTTCCTTCTTTTCTTCCCCTGATCTTCCTGTTTGTGCTATTGTTCATGGTGCGTGCATCTGCTTACTGGGTTTCGGGCATGTTTTCATTCCCATACACATGCGCTTTCGGGCACCATGTGTGCTCTCAGCTAAACGAGTCTATACCTTCCTCTCCACCCCTGTCCTGCAGCTTTGCTTAGAAATGGCCAGGTCAGATTTGCATTGCTCCAATGTGCTTACTGCTACAGAGGCACACCCCTCTGCTGATGTCATGTATCTCCTCTGAGCCACTCCTCAGTGTTATAGCACTGTGCCGTATGGTACAACCTTCTTCCGGCGGGACAATTGCGATTCAATATTACCTGCCTCATTTGCATGGCACTGACTACTAATTCATAGTTACCGCACTGAACACTGTCGCAGGCCCTTAGCAACCCTTGCACCTTGGTTGTGGTGATCCATGCCTACCATTGTGTATTATGGTGTAAACCTGATTTGTATTACATTGCGATTTTATGACATTTTTATATAATTTCTTTATGTTCCTGTTTGCGCACACATGCCCTGCGGTTGTAATGTGCGTTACTGTGGACATGACATTAAATGTTGTTTTTTAGGTGTTGTGCATCTTTTCTTATGCCATTGGCTGTGTATTTAGCCATTGGCATATGTTAACTTTGTAATACATGAGTCTGGTCCGCTTCCATAGCTCCGATGTTCTGTTTGGGAAAATGTAAACCGTGTTTTTTGGTTTACATTTCCGTGGGCTTACGCTACCCCTGCACCACTTCATGAATCGCTATCTGCCTTCATTTGCATGGTGTGACACTACGCATGGGGTGATTAGCATACCTATGCCATGGGCTGCACAGTTCTGGTGGACACCGGTAGTGCACATGGAACTGGATCGTACCTGAATCGCTCGACGGACATATTTGGCATTATTCCGCCTACGCTACGCCTGCGCCTGGCGCAAGCTTCATGAATCCTGAGGATTGTTTTTTATACACATAAATAAGTAAAAAATGCAAAGCATTTTTATTTTGTCTCACAGCCATAATGATAGCATTGTTGTGATGTGCAATAATTAACATATATGAGGTAAATATTGTGTTTAGATTCATAGATTCATAGATTAGTACTAAGCTAACTGCCCTTGCGAGCCATTTTAAGCCTAGCCAATTATCCCTTGTGAGATTCAAACCCTGCACCTTGTGTTTGTAAGGCAAACACTTTAACCATTAGGCCACCCTTATTCACTATACATATACACAGTGTAGCAAGACAGCACACTAGGTACAAGTTTAGTGCAAATTAGTTACAGTAAAAGTTCATGATTTACATTGAAAAAAATACAAGTTCAGTCTTTGACAGCAAATATTTGTCACAGCATAGCTGGTTTAGTAACTCAAAGCTCAATTAATTTACAGACTGGAAAAAAAAAACTCACAGTTTAATAAGTCCAGCATTCAGGCTACAGAATTTTTGCCATATGAAGGCCCAAATGTCACAGCTCCACTCCATATTCACAGGTCTGAGTTCCACTATTTTTCAGGCCTTCACGGAATCCTTCTTTATGTTTCCATAGATTCTATCCACAGTGAAGTTACCTACCGTCTGAACAGAAGGCCTCAAATCCTCTTCACAATAGGCAAAAATCTTGACTTCTTATGCTTTTAGGCCTTTTTTTAACATGCCCTGGGATTCAAGAAGCTCGGCGCAAGGACAGTTTTAGCCTTGCGCCGAGTGTTCTCACTACAGATAGTGCAGCAGCGCCATATGAATATGTATGAGGGTGTGCCGCCGCACCCTCGACATGCACAGGAAATGTGTGCAAGTGCAGGGGGCATGTACAAGTGCTCTACAGAGGCGTAAACATGCCCAGACAGTTGCATAACCTACTATGCCTACTAGTAGAGCCCTCCTCTAATAGTAAGTCAGTAATTCAGTATCCGTGGATACTGAAATGTATGCTAAGCATACAAGAGTGTCCACGAACAGGGAAATAAAATCGAAGTAGTAAACACACAAGCACGTAGTGGAATGTTGAGCCCTGTCGCTAGAACTTTCACAATTAGATTCCCTGTGTCCCTATTATACATTTGAATTGTTGCAATATCGAAGAGGTAAACAAAGCGCAGCATGTTTGTGTGTTGCTGCCCTCCGCCAAGCATAGCTTACACATCAAATTCATTCAAATAGAGAAAAACATGCAGAATCAGCATAAATGTCAATAGTGTAGTGTTTAGTGCATCTGCCTAACTAACAGGCATTCACGGTTCGAGCCCAACAATAGCACATATAATTTTCCATGTGGAATGAATGTTGTTTTGCTATAAAACCAACATAAGAGTACTGCATGAGATATTTAATTAAATGTCATTCAAACTGGCACTGCCATAATGAATAAGGCACTAGTAAGCAGATATAAGCACAAATAAGTAGCAGTAAACATATGTAAGTTCCAGTAAGCAAGTCTGAGTGTGCTTGTGTGGGTCTAAGCACTGCCCAGCATAGGAAATGTATATAAGTATGTACATATATATATATATATATATATATATATATATATATATATATATATATATATATATATCTACGAAGAAAGAACAACGTAACAGTAAAGCATACACAAGGAATGAGAAGGGAATCAACAGCAACCCCAGTATTATATAGCGCTGTCAGCGTATGTAATATCAAGCTGGGCAGGAGTGAGCAAAGCACTGTTATTCACACCACAGGTAGGATATTACCATATATATATATATATATATATATATATATATATATATATATAAAACTATGCATTATATATATATATATATATATATATATATATATATATATATATAGTTGCAGACATATACATATACGTATATATATATATATATATGTGTGTGTGTGTGTGTGTGTGTGTGTGTGTGTGTGTGTGTGTATGTGTGCGTGTGTGCATAGATATACACAGATATATAGCTATGATGGGAAACAGCACACAAGAATGGCATATATTTACAGGCTATGCCAATAGGAGTGAGGGGCACAAGCAAGAAACATGAAACACGTAGCATGACCTTCCACCCCCCCCCAGCCGGACATGGGAAACATACACACAAACAATGTAAAGAGCCCACTGCTCCCAAGACCACAGGCAGGACACAACCGGGGGGGGGGTACACTGTGCACCCGTGAAATCTAATCTTGGAACACAGACAGGAACGTCCCTTGCGGGACACCCCAAAAATTGGCAAGACCAAAAGAAGGTGATACAATGAGCATTCTGGCTGGGGTTTATACATACCCAGAATACAAGAGTGGGAAAGCCTGATGACCCATGGGTTGAGACAATTGTATGACATGGGTCTTGTGAAGTGGAGAGTTGGCAGCATGTAGTGGTGTGTTCAGAAATGACCAGGACCCAGAGTAAGGATGGGTGCTGTAGAGGAGGTGCTGGTGGGGGAAATATGGGTAGCTACTTATGGGTCTAGGTGTGCTGATGTGGGCCTATATGGCCCAGGGATGCAAGCAAATGTGTTCATTGGGCAGAGGCATCTCCAAATGAGCAGCCACACCCACTACAAGTCCCACTGCAGCAAAGTGTAATCTATATGGCAAGGAATGAAATAACGAGATGTAGATGTAAATATGTAGTGGTATGTGTGTGTATATCTACCCATAGCAACATAGAGATAGGCCTCTCCCTCTCCGTATTACAAATGTATACATACAGAGACAGAATACATATACATACCCACATATAGATATATAAATATGCAGACACCCATAGACCCATATGTTGTTTTATATATATATATATATATATATATATATATATATATATATATATATATATAAAGACAGCAACATATAAATATGTACAAGTATGCATACATATGCAGATATATCTGTATATAGTAATGTATATATATATATATATATATATATATATATATATATATATATATATACATATATATATATATATTTATATATATATATATATATATATATATATATATATATATATATATATATATATATATATATATATATATATATATATATATATGACTGCAAATACACACATGTATATAGCTAGGATATGATACAGCAGTTATGAATTGCATATGTTCACAGGCTGTGAATATGGGGGTGAGGGGTTCGATAAACAAATGTGTAGCACGTAGCTTCAACCCCACCACCCCCCAGCTTGGCCGGTGAGATATATAGACACACAATAAAAGTAAACACACCACTGCTTCCCAGACCACTGGCAGGATACTACCAGTGGGAGAGACTTGCCAGGTCTAATCTTGAAACATAGACATCGATGTTCCTTGTGGGACACCCAAAGATTAATGATCATTGTTGTCAGTCCCAGTAATGATTCATCAAACCAGGTTGTAGACGTACATGGACCAGTAGGTTGTGCAAGCCTGATAACCCATGGGTTGACACAACGTACGACATGTGTCCCGACACGCGGAGAGTAGGCAGTGTGTAGTCGTGTGTTTATACCCCACCTGCACCCACAATAAGGGTGAGTGCTGTAGATGATGGCCAGGTGGGGGAACTATGGGTATGCAATTATGGGCCTAGGCATGCAGGTGTTGGCTGGCGCAGTTGTATTAGGACCGCCCCGGGTATGTAAGTAATATTCTGAAATGGGCATAGCTGACGCCCATATCTCTCAACCCCTAAGAGCAAATCCACTGGATAGGACATAAACCATTGGTGGTACAAATAGAGACCATACCTCTGAACTGTCCCCGATTTTCAGGGACGTCCCTGATTTTGACTCAATTTCTAACTCTGTCCCACTTAATCCCTCCTAAAACTATTGACATTTGGAGGAAAGGTGGTGAATTACATGTAATGAATAATGACAACAATTAAGTGTTATAAGCATCATTTACCTCAGAAAATGTGTATGAATTCATATGCTCTGAGTCTGTCAATGTGTCAGGTTAATAGCACTAACAATTTAAATGTGTCCCTGATGTTGTTATGAGGTGTCCCTGATTCAGTTGATATTTGTCCCCAACTGTATGAGAGGTCTGATAGCGACAGAAAGCACATATTCCACTTACAACCTTAGAAAGATGATAGAATACTAGGTATGCAGTAGCATGACTCGGCTGAAGGATGTGGGTTCCAAAACCCAATTACTTGTTTGTATTGAAGAGTGTCATTTCCCATGTATTAGCCAGACAGGTGCAGATTGTAAAAGGAACATACCAATAATATGAATCAAACTCTGGACAGGCCATGGAGTCCGTACAGTCGAACAGCATGCTTTTGCCTAACGGGCTGCCATTCCCGATACTGTAGGCATGTAATCCGATGTAATAGGCATCACAAGGTAAAATCATAGTCTTCACTTCCACCCAGGGGTGTGAGTGTCAGATGCAAACACCAAATGCAGTGCATTTGCAAGTGTGGGAGCAAGTGGGTGTAAGCCTGTTTGGCCACCATTATGTGTGTATTACACCGGTGAAGCAATGTAGAGGCTAACTAAGTGTAAGAAACTGTAACCGGAGGTTAGCATTGCTTAGCTCCACGCAAACCCACGCACACCCGCTCACAACTGCTTTAATGTGCCTTAATCACTCCGTATCCAACAGCCTTGTTCTGCCCAGCAACAAAATAAATGGCCTCTGCAAGGCTCGAAACCAGGAACCTGCACACACAGCTAATATGATTTACCATTAAGCTATGGCAAATATACAGACATCAGAATTTATCACAAACATATCATCCAATACAGTCATTCAACAGTATAGGAAATGTATTCCATCATGTAGATGTATGTGTGTGTTTATGTCCAGATATAGATTCATACATATATATAGATATATTAAGAACATCCCATGTGACAACAAAGCATTACAAAGGAATGAAAAAGGAAACACAAGCAATGCCTGTATTATGTAGTGGTGTTGTCCTACGTAATATCAAGACTCCCTCAGACAGACATGTGTCATTAATTCACGCAAACATTTGTACATTGGCCAAATGCATCATTCTGTACATTTTATTTACATTAACACAACAGTTCCTGTCCAATCATTATGTGAGAACAGTATTCTTGCAAGGTGCTGTGTGTGACATCATCATCATGAAAAAGGTAAATGGAGTAACCATAGAGGGACCGGTAGTGTTGTGTATACAATGGGGTCGTCTGCATCACATGTACCTGGAACCTTTAGGAGTCATGTGCATACCAGGACTGTGTGCCTGAGAGGCAGGGGTGAGGACAACTGGAGCATGTTGCGATGCATATTAAAAGGGTTATATGTGTCCAGTCATCACATGTGTGAAATGGACAGCTATGTATGGGGCAAATGTTGTTCTAGGAACTGATTGGCCTTTTGTTTCCATAGGGTGAGAGTGAGATGCGGGGGAAGGAGACTAGGTATGCTCGTGGAGGATAGGTTGGGTAGGATGACAGACAAGACAGCATACAGGGTCAGTATATGATGAATATGGGGGGATACACCTTGGATGGGGAGGGGTGTTTGGCAGTCACAAGTCCCTGAGCCCACAGGTGGAAACAGTGGGATGGAGATCCCCAGCCATGTGCAGCCACCACTGCACCAAAACAGCTGCAAAGGTGGCAGTGCTGGGGGCTGTCTAGGAGGGGCAGGCTCACCCTGTAAATGTGACACTCTGCCCTTGAGCTGGCGTATCTGGCCTCAAAACCCCTTATTGAGCCCCCTATGCATCATGTCTGGGACTGTACGACAGCAGACAAGTTCCTGTCTGGACCTGCTCCCAGGGAGGACAAGCCCCATCCTCAGTGGCAGTTCCACCAGAAGGTGGTGCAGAGCCAACAGAGCTGGAGGTCCAAGGCTGGGCCCCAGATGTGCTGATGCCTGGTGCTATGGCCAGCTGAAGTGGGACAGGAGGTTTTGCCGGGACCTCCAAACCCATACTGCCTATGGTGTTGCAGTTTTAACACAGATATGGCCTAGTAATAGTCAACAGCATTCAGGATTACTTATAACAGCATGCATAGACATGGCCATCAACCCAACACAACAGATAGTATACATTTGCAGAGGGAGCACAACACATGCATATATATCGCATGGCATCTGTACAAAGTGTAGAAGACTTGTGACGGCAGCTATGAACAGTGGCCCATTATTGGCATGTCACTGAGAACCCCAGACAGTGACTGTCATACCACTGTTTCATGTGACATATGTCCAGTCAGGGAAGTGATGGCAGTAACTCTCATCATTATCACCATGTACTGACTGCAATCATCAGACTATGCTCCTGCAGTTCACAAATGTCTGTTCAGTGAGTAACACAGGAAACAAATGGTTCCACACACTGACCAGTCCACGGATGGCACTACAGATGGGGGTTCCCTCACAAACAGAGCACTGTATTGTCAGTTTTAAAACATGCAGAATAGCCATTACCAGACACAACTTGTTAAACTGGCAGTAGTCTCAACGAAGCAGAGCTACACTTACATGCCTTAGTCATGTCTGGCACGTCACCCTCCTGTCTTTAGGCTATTTTTCATTGTGCATGTTGTTTGAGGAACATCCAGATATCATCTGTGATGCTGTTTACCAAACACCAGATTCAGGTACCACTCACAGTGCTGTCATGGGCAAACACCAACATGATGTTCCTAGATACTGTACTGTGTTTCCATGCGATTGGCTATGGCAACATCATCACAGCTGTTCCACATGCAATCAGCTAAAGGAGGACTGCAATAGCTGCATAGGCAATCACCTGATCATGACCATCACTTACAAAACATGAGCTGCTGCTGAGCACGTGTACAACTCCACATCCACCAGAGAGTGTGTGGGAGGGACAGACAGAGGCAAAGTACATCAGAGAAGGGCTTGGAAACTAAAACCTAAGCATCGTCTGTCACACACCTACCAGTACAGGGGTTCAAATCTCTGACTGGCTAGTCATTACTATTACAAGTGCATGCAGTTACTCCATGTGCCACAAAGCTGACATGTTGGTACGCTGTAAGAACATATATATGTGCTAGTGAGCAACATCTACAACAGACATATAGTAGACATACATAAGGTGTAGTAAGAAAAAACAAGTCTTGTCTCAAATATACACTGCTGTGCCCTAGGCTCAAAAAGTTAAAATGCTAATCCAAAGACACAAACGGGCGCAGTTAGGCAGAATACAAAGTATATTCGAAGATACCTTATAGAATAAATTCCTCAGTTGGTATAGGATTTAGAATCCAGATAAGGCTTCTGTAAACCAAATGCTCCAATATTCGAAGTTAACTGGATTTTACACAATTGCTGCTCCGCCAAACTAAAGCTTGCTTTCAAATTCCGTGTCACAAGGAAACAAGCGTATGGTGGAGTGTGGTAAAACAAATTTATTTAAATCCAACGGCAAGCACTTTCAACCTAAGTCTTCATCAGGCCAATACAATCAGACATTTAAAATACATGCATTTATATACCTAGTAATTATGATGTCACTTCCTATTCAAATCGGTGCTTAATGCATTTTCTAAAATTAAATCCTCATAATAAAAACTGTTCAGTGTGTACATTTGAAACTTATATATCAGTGTTAAATAACGTATGCATATTCATGATTAAATAACATTCTATAAAATTTGCGAAGCATTCCAATTGATTATAATGTAACTGAATGCTGCGCTACTAAAACAAGCCTGTATTTCAAGTTGCTAATATAGCCAGTCGCCGGTTCAACAATCATAGGAAATGCCAGCGACTCCATACTCTAGTTTATTCCTGCGTTGTTATCGAGTCTAAACTAACAAATTTAATATACAGAAATGTCTATATAATACATTCAAAAATATCTATAATGCTACTTATGGACTCCTGTTACAAATGCAAGTACTGTAATTTATTGAATTATTCTATATGCTAAAATCATAAAAAACACAGAAAGCACAATGGAATGTGCTATGGTATAGGACCACATGCCTAAGCAAAACAATTGTACTAAATATAATCACGTATTTAAAAATGTATACAAAATATATTCATGTGGTCACTCATAATAAAAATACATAAATCAACCCTATAAAAATCTGTATTAATTTGCTGCTCACAAAAGCGAAAAAGTGGTGGCTGTGAGCATAAAAAAATGAGTAAATATATCCATGGTCCTGATGCGAATAACGCTAAAGGACGTTGATAGTTCTGTGTACTTATACAAATATATACTAACTAAGCTAATGCCAAGATGTTGTTAATCTCGAACTAAGGCGTCCAGGATGAAAAATATGCATAGTATATATGTAAATATATGTATGTGTATAAAGTTCCAAAGGAAAAGATAGATAAAAATGGGAGATAAATATATATATATATATATATATATATATATATATATATATATATATATATATAAATACATATATATACATATATATATAAACATACATAAAAGGGGCCAACATGGTGGATGGCCAAAATATGAACTATTTCTACAAAAGTAATAGTATTGCTACACACTGTGTATGTCTATGCAAACCCTGGTGTAGTTGTAGCATGTAAATTTTTACTTAATAGAATACTTATATTCACTAGGGATTAAACGACACTGGATAATATATGAAAGCTATGTAAAATATGGAAGCATCTCTGATATAAAACTTATAACTTGAGTTGGTATAATAAAAAATCTGACATGTATACCAAAATAAATACGTAAAATTTTGTTAGTCATATTCCTTATAACTTCCTAGCTTTTAATATAGGCTTAATGGATACCCTGTCATTAAGTCCTGGCTCACGATCAGCCCTAAATCTAATAATCCATTTAGCCTCCTTTTGCTCCGTCTGATTAGAGATGTCCCCTCATCTAATAGTGGGTGGATTAATGTCAATAACTTGGAACATGAATCTATGTTCACTAGAGGTCCCATTAACGTGTTTAGAAAGTGCATTGCATGTGGATGCTGTTTTAATTTTATAAAGGTGTTCCCTGATTCTGTCTTTTAATTTACGATTAGTTTTTCCCACATAGAATGTAGTGCAACATATGCAGGTTGCTAAGTAGACTACATTTTCTGTTTCACAGGTAGCTACTAAAGGGAATATATATTCCTTTTTACTAACAGGGTGTATAAAGTTGTTAGATTCCTTAATAGAGCTGCAATATCTGTACCTACTGCATTTTTTGGTTATACCTCTAATTTCAGTATTTTTTGAGGCATTTACTCTATTAGGCCCACATAACATTCTATGTAGGTTTAATTTGTTTTTATAGGTAAATCTAGGGTTATCACCTATAATACTTGATATTTTCGGATCAGTTAATAGTAAATCCCAATATTTCCTATAGATGTGTTTGATACTCTTCACATCTTGTGTATAATGAATAGGTACCCTAATCTCATTACCATTATTTACAGTTGACTTTGTCTCATTTGATGTACATGCCACGTCTGCAAAGTATGGTTGAGCTCCACCTTTTCTTAGTTCATCTAGGCCTTCTAGGCTGGCTTCTATTTCATTTAAACTATATGATCTAGTCAATAATTTAGTTTTCAATTCTTTAATCTCTTTTTCAAAACCTGAGTTATTTGAGTTCAGCCTAGATGCCCTCATCGCTTGGCCTTTAATGATGTTACTAAATATATGCTCTGGGTGCATACTACTCTGGTGTAGAAAAGTATTGCGACAGCAACTTTTCCTATATACACCTGTATTCAGGCTCCCATTTGATAATCTTTCGACATATACATCAAGGTATGGTATAACATCCTTTGATTTGGCCATAGTAAACCTTAAATATTCTGTGGATACATTCATTTTGTCAGATAACTCTGATAATTGAATGTCATCCCCCTTCCAAACTAGGAACAAATCATCCACGAAACGTGTATAAAATAATATATTTTCTTGAAAGTCACATGTCTGGAATAGATATCTTTCCTCACAATCTGCCATAACTAAGTTGGCGTAGCTATTGGCACAGGAAGTGCCCATAGCTACGCCATCTCTCTGGATATAAATCTGGTCATTGAATGTAAACACGTTATTTCTAAGTACTATCTCCATTAGTTCACAAATGACTTGTATCTTGCGCTGTGTATATGTACCATCCCTTTCTAAGCATCTACTAATACAAGTTATACCCTCATTGTTAGGAATCACAGTGAAAAGTGATTGTACATCAAGGGTAACTAAGTAATCCTTATGACTCTCGTATGTTTTTGAAACTTTGTCATATAGCATAATCAGGAATTGTTTAGTATCTTTCAGTATATAGTCATATTTATTCACAATTGGTCTAAGCAAATATTCAAGATACAAAGAAATAGGTTCCGTAATCCAACCACTTCCAGCGACTATAGGTCTCATTGGGGGGTCAGTTTCATGTTTATGAATTTTTGGAATACCTTGTATACATGGTATGATGGGTTTCTCAACAGTAAAGAATTTATAGAGTTCTTCGTTAATTTTACCTTCATTATACATAGTATTCAATCTATCAATGACTCTATCTATTATTCTATCTACTATATTTGTATTGATCCTTTCATAAAATATGTAATTTAGCATTGTATGCATAGTATTAATGTAGTGTTCCATGTCCATAATTACTGTTGGACCCCCTTTGTCCGCTGGTCTAATCATAATTCTTTTATCATTTTTTAAGGTTTTAAGAGCTTTCCTTTGTGCAGGTCTAAGGTTTCCATACCATTTTTTCCCTTTATTGACTCTTTCATTCTCATATAATTCTTGTTCCACTAGTTTGGAAAAAGCTTCTACTAATGGATGTAGGTTGGGCATATATGTGCTAGGTTTTCTAAATTTATGTTGTTCCAAAACATGATTACCAAAATCAACCTTAATTTGTAAATTACGTATAAATAGCTTCAAGTCAGTAATATTTTCTGTGATATCACTTTTAGTGGATGGAATAAATGTAAGTCCCTTTTCTAATATGTAACATTCATCCATGGATAATTCTCTATCAGAAATATTCCATATTAGGGATTTTTGGTCCCTTGCCATATTTTCTTGAGGGTGGGGCCTAGTTGTTTCTGATCCGCTGGTCTTTTCTTTTGTCACCCCCTGCTCATAGATCTGGCCCTCACCCCTCCGCCCCTCCATTGATCTGCAATCGGGAAAGGGGTGGATCGATTAAAACTACTGATGGGTGTATTATCCAAAATTTCGCTGGCTATTCTATTTTTACTATTAGACTTATCTCTGGTTATACTATTACTTTCGTCTACATGTTCACATATGTCAATCCTGGTGTTAGCATCTTCATAAACTGAAATGTTGTGTACATTACACACAAGAGATGCACCATAATCATTTACCCTCTCATTATGAATCATGGCTGTAGTCACAACAACATTATTTCTTTTTCCAACATTACAAAAATCATTGTCATTTGTTTCAGAATTACTAACAACAATATCCTTCTGAGGGACAATAGTTTTATTTCCATATGATGTCTCATTTCAATTTTTAATTTTATTCTCCACTTTAGGCCAAGTGAAGACATTACCCCTCATAAAGTCTTCTGTATCTCTTTTAATTTTATCTTGCTTTTGCTGGAGTAGCTTCTTCTCATAAATGAATACATTGTCTAATAACTTTTCCATTAGTGTATCTACTATTTGACTAGGATATACTTCATAGATGTCATGTTGTTGTTTTTGGATACGTTCTCTTAACAGAACTTCCTGTGGCAGAAAGTACCTGTTAAGCAGTTCCATGTATTTAATACTAGTATCCAAGTTTATTTGCTGCCACATATATAACAAATCAAGATACACAGTACCTGTTGTGGGCATCTTCAATACTCTCAGCCCTCTCGGGATGATTTTCCGATTGATGCACACCTCGAAGTGCTGTCTCTGTAATTGTAGCGGTTTAAGCTTTAAAAAATCTGCCTCCATTTCTTGTAATAATGTAAAAAGTCCTTGGTGCTCCGTTGTCCGATTACCATCTTCGAAAGATTCCAATGGAATACTGTATGCTAGTAATGGATTATTTTCTCCTGCAACTGCATCTTCAAATCTCGCCTTGCTCGTACATAAACTCCCCGGTTTGTTATACTGCACTTCCGGTTTATACGGAAGTTCAATAGATACGCT